>NC_080164.1:169563846-169869691 GCF_950295315.1 Erinaceus europaeus | reverse complement strand
TAAATACAGACATGCAAAATATGATTATGATCAAATGTATTTTGCATGTCTCATTTATAAACACATCTCATGATCGACTCAGAGGATGACAGTATTTACCCAGGTAACTTATTCTTAAGAAATGAGTAACAAATTCAGCTTTTAATAGTCCTAATGATTTGAAAATGCTATCAAATATGGTTTCAAAATACTAGTACTTGACTGACAAAATAACTTATCTGGAGAGTTCGCCTGATTTGTATAAACACATTCATGTTTGAGTCTACTCCCTGCCATTTGGAAGAAGCTTTATTGTGGTAGTAGTGCCTTCCCCTCTGCATTTTTCCCTCTCTCTCTCTCTGTCTCTCTCTCTCTCTCTGAAAAAGTCAACCTAGAGCATAACATCTTAGCAATAAAAATAAAGGGGGGGAAAAGACAATATTCATTAAGATCTTCTTTAGAATTTGGGATGAAAAAAAAGCCAGAAGAGGCATTTATACCACTTTTTCTAGTAAAACTGCTTGCATTGATCTAAAGAAAAGTTACACATTTAAAAATAAAACAGAACAAAGAGATACCTTAGCCTGGCAAGAGAAATAGCATAGTGTTTATACAGAAAGGTTTTATGCTTTAGAAAGGTCCCAGGTTAAATTTCCAGTACCACCATAAGCCAGAGCTGAGCAGTGTACTGGTAAAACAAACAATAGACAAAGAAACCTAGTCTGGGATGCCCTAGATGAGGTAGATGTCAAACTTGTTTTATCTAGCTTCATATTGTTCAGGAATAAGAGAGTTTCTGTCCTGTGTTATTACTCCCAAATTTTCCTAAATATATTCATTTCCTAAGCTGTCCACTGAATAGTTTCCTTTCTACCATGGCTCAGTTTGGGTAGAACCTGGTAGAAGTGTCAGTGCAAAGAAATATCATACAAAATGAAATCATCAAAATGAGATAGACTGCTGAGGAAGAAAACACCTTGCCCTGATGACAGCTGAGAGAATAACTGGATGATGATGCAGAATATAACTAGCTTGCTTGTGGTGTTTGTTGTCTGGTTCATTGTCTGCTAAAAGCTTAGTGTCTTTTGGTGTCATTCTTTCATGCCTGAGTGGCTCATCTTTTCTATTCTTCCCCCCTGTACAGCATCTTAATATGTAGACACTGGGAGTGAGGGAAACTATTTCTGTCAGAACACATAGAAATCTGTTATCTTCCTTTCACAGGTATTAAGACTTTATATTGGAGTTTCTGGTCTTTGTTTCTGATTATGAGCTGAGGCCCTGCATTTAGCTGTTAGAATTGAAGGATTAGAACCAAGCAGAAAGAAATTCCAGTTGAGTCTCCCGCTGGAGGCAGATGTCACCAGGCACAAACCAGATTATTCATCTGAGACCAGAAAAATCACCCAAATGACACCTAACTCTCAAAGACTTTGAGTAGTTTATTATTCAGGAAAAAGCGAAAACTGACAGAAGGTCTCCTATTAGGCTTTATTTGTTGATTTGTTTATAAAATCCCAAGATATATATGATACTTATTGATGAATTAAGACGTAGGTGCATCAAACTACATAGTTCAGATCAAAGAAAAATTAAGTAAAAGACATTCACCCAAATGACTGTAACCGAGTCGCTGCTTTCCTATGAACTTGACAGTCATTAATTCATTTAAGTGAAAAGAAGAAACTTTGAAATAAAACTATGAGTAAGGTGGCTCTCTTCTCTTTTGTGGCCATTGCTGGAACTCTAGTGGATAAAATGAAGTTCAATCCTTTCCTGACTTCTGACCAGAGCAAGAACTATAGAAGACATTTCAATGCACCTTTCCACATTTACAAGAAGGCTATGCCTTTCCTCTTTCCAAACAGCTGATACAGAAGTACACCATTCAATCCATGCTCATACGAAAGGGTGATGAAGTCCAGGTTGTTGGGGGCGGGGGGAACTCCAGAGGTCAGCAGAAATACTCCATCCACACTGATTGAGTGCGTAGAGAAGGTAAATGGCATAACCATTCATCCCAATAAGGAGGTTATCACTATGCTAACACTGGGCAAGAAGATCCTTAAACAGCAAAACCAAGTCGTGCCAAGTAGGGGAGGAAAAGGGCAGATATAAGAAAGAAAGCATTGAGGAGATGTGGGAATGCAATAATTTTATATGCTACTTTAATTAAAAAATAATAAATGAAGAAAAAAACATGTGCAAAATGGGGTCTCACAACCTTGGGGTTTGGGAAGTATAGAATAGTTCCAATAAATAAAAAATTAAAAAAAAAAAAAGGAATCCTGTCTGTCTGTAATGGTTAGGAAAAATGGTAGGATTCCTCCATTGATACTGAATAAAAACTGTCCTACATGAAAAGAGGAAGAGACAGTATGAGAATCTCTGATGAAGGGCTGAGACACACAGGTAGTGAATTATATTTATTTGTCTCAAACTATTTAGTCATACTTCTGACGGCAATATTGCTATTTGATATGTCGTTTCTCTTTCTTCAAATTCAAAACTGTCACCTTTAAAACCAGACTATTTATTATTACATGCCGTCCTTCAAATCCCGAGCAATCACAAAAGGAGACACATGAGATACTCTTTTTAATGCCAGGATTTACTACAAATTAAAAGGTCTTCCTTTTTCTGGAAAAAAGAAAAAGGGTGGAAGATGAAGATGACAGGGGACACCTGTGCTTAGTTACATATGATTTGGAGCTGGAGTTAATGGCATGAAATATATTCATACAGTGAATTTCTGCAAATGTGAAAATTTTTTTGCTTTGTGATCGCAATTCATTACCTTTAAAAGGTTTAACATCAGCCACAAATGAGTGCAGAAAGCTTCTTGAAAGTATAGCAAGTTTGAAAAACAAGAGAAACATTAGATAAAACCATAGTGTCTGATCTGGCTTTAAGATAGATACATGTATTTAATTTTCTTTTCTTTTTAATAGGACAGAGAGAAATTGAGAGAGGAGGGGAAGACAGAGAGGGTGAGAGAAAGACAGACACCAGCAGAACTGCTTCACTGCTTGTGAAAAGACGCCCCTGCAGGTGGGGAGCCGGGGGCTTGAACAGGGATCCTTATGCCAGTCCTTGCACTTCACACCATGTGCACTTAACCTACTGTGCACTATTTAAGTTTCATGTGCACTAGGGAGTGGTTCTTCCAGTAGCAGAGCACATGTTACCATATGCAAGGGCTCAGGTTCAAGTCCTCTGTCCCTACCTGGGGGTAGGAGTCTCCAGGAGCAGTGAGGTGTCTCTCTTCCTCTCTCCCCTTTATTTCTCTCTTTCTCTCCATATGTATGTGTGTGTGTGTGTGTGTGTGTGTATATGTGTGTGTGTGTGTATAAGTATATATAATGCTACACAGAATGTTTTGTTTGTTTGTGTAGACACCAAGACCCAGTGATAAGCCTGGTAGCAAAAAACAAAACAAAACTTTCTCAGGTGAATGGTGGTTAGGAAAATATTGGATGATGACAGTATGGAAAAAAACAAAACAAAACTATAAACTAGCGCTAGGCACATGATCTCCTTTCTTCCCCAAGATCACTAGATAAAATACAAATATATATATATTGGTCCAAGTCTATAGCCCTTTAACCTTGCTATAGAAACCAATAAAAACATTTTTCTTCAGCTTAAAGTTATTTGTAAATGACTTTATTTACTTATTTGACACCAGGGTTACCACCGGGTATTGGTGCCTACACTATGAATCCACTGATCCTGATGATTTTTTTTTCATTTTCCCTGTATTTTTTATTAGGTAGGACAGAGAGAAATTGAAAGAGGATGGGAAGAGAGAGAGATAAAACATGTACCCCTGAAGCCTGCTTCACTGCTTGTGAAGTGGACCCCCTGCAGGTGGGGAGTAGAGGCTTGAATCTAAGTCCTTGCAGTTGATAATATAGTAATATATACATTTCACTGGGTGCACTGACACACAACCCTCAAATAATCTAATTTAAAAATATAAATTAAAATTGTTAAAGCACAATTTCACTATATTAATTAATTCACTATTTTATTATTATTATTTAACACCTGTGATTTAATTGTTCTGGGATGACCTTTTCAAATAGAAAGAGAGACAGAGGGAGAAAGAGGAAAACATCACAGCACTGAAGTTTCTGCCAGTGTGGTGGGATTAGTTTAAATCTGGGTCAGCCTCCCAGGTGAGCTGTCTCGTCATCTCCATTTTATGCCTTTTGAATTCACATAGTGATGAATCAAGTTAACATGTTTCCAGCACCCCTGTCCCTCTTTTGTTTAAAACCTTTAGTCATTGTGTTAGGCAGTGTGTCACATGTTCCTTCACTCATCTGTTCTATTTCTATTGAATGCCTCTATTGTAGGCATCAAGAAGATGCTGGTGAATCACTGTTGAGAAAAATACATGATAAGAGACCAGGAAGTGGTGTGCCCAGTTGAGTGCACACATTATCATGCACAAGGATTCCAGTTCAAGCCCCTGATCCATAGCTGCAGAGGCAAAGCATCCTGAATGGAGAAGCAGTAGTGCAGGTGGGTCTTTTTCTCTCTTCCTGTTTCCTCACTCATCTCTTAATGTCTCTCTTTCCTATTAAATAAAATAATATGCCAGGCTAGCTTCACGGACAGGAAAGAGACGACCAGGAACTCATGGCTGAGTGGGAACACAATCCAATGTGTTTATTGATTAGACAAAATTCCTTTTATATCTTCCCAAGGGGAAGTGGCAAGTGATAAAAAGAAGTGACTAGAAAAGGGGGGTGGAGCAAAAAAGAGTGCAAAAGTTTAGCAGCTGTTGTGAAGGTTCTAACCAGTGGGGATTAAACCAATACCCTGCAGGCAGGGCAGGTCTCAGGCAAAACAGTAATTATGTAAATAGACCACAACAATGCAGGGGACCTGGCTTGATGACCCACATGGATATAAACAGAAGCAGAATTAGCCAAAGGAGAAATGATGACCAACAATAATAAATAAAATAAAAATAAATCTAAAAACGAAAAATAGTATGCCTGTTCTCATTGACCAAAGAGTTTTGTAGAGGTGGTGAACATTCATTAAAATTAAGAATTGTCACATATCTTTGAAGGTGAGAGTTGAAGCTATTAAAGATAATAGTAGGCAAACTTGAGAAGCCAAGGAATTTCTGGAAGGACTGGACCCCTGCAGGTACAGAGGAAATGATCACTGCAAGGAAAATTTGGGCAATGGTGAGAAAGAAAAGTTCAGGCTCTGGGAGGTCATACACAAAAGATGGTCCTGTGATCAGAGGGAGAACTGTGACTAGAAGTGATGAAATGAAAAGTGTGATTGCCACTTGGAGGCTCATAAGATCATGGAATTATAAAATGTTAAGGCAGACAGGGCACTCATGATGCTTTAATTTAATCTCTTCACTTTCCAGGTGAGGAAACAGACTCAGAGGGGTTAAGTGACTTGGCCAAGGTGAAACTGCTAATGAGTGGTGGAGCTGGGAGCAGAACCCAGGGCTCCTAATTACCCTTTCAGCTCTTTCCCACCACACCATGCTGGTTCTTTGTACTGGTGTTAATGAGCAGATCAAGATGCTGTGAAATTAGCATAATAATTATTTTTATATACATACTTCACTTAAGATACTGCTTGCTAAATAACAGAGTTGAGTTTATCCTTCAAATCCAATGTCTGCAAAATGTCAATGTGTTAGTCTCAAGTAAGCAAATAGTAATTGGCTTTTCATCATGAAGGAGTACAGATCAAAACCCAAAGTCGGAGACTTGTCGGAGTTAACACAAATCCTGTGCTAATGGATTCTGGATTAGTGACATTTTAGTAGAAATTTATTTATTATTTTAATCAATAGCTACTGTACTAGGTCCTGTGTGTCATGCTGGGATAAAAATGGTCCCATTTTTAGTTAACATAATTCAATTACTTCTTTCAAGCAGCTTGCTAGTCAGTGCTAATCCTTATGTATAAGTTTTTTTTTTTTTTCTCATTTGAAAGCTGGTATACATGTTTTGAGGGAGGCCTGGTACAAAAGGGATGAGATATCTGGATGAAATTTTGAAAGTATACTTCCCAAGAGAAGAGTTAGGACAAGTAGCCTTTATAAAATGAAGACACTTCCACCATGGGGAAGGGTGTGTACTGAGGCGGTGGGAAGTGGAGAGGGGGGATGGATATGTGGTTGTGGTTAATTAAATCTTGTTTAGGTTCCTTGATTTGAAATGACCAGGTCTGCTCCTATAAGAGATTGTACTACTCTGGTGATGAAATCTGAATATTGAATCACACTGAAATATAAACTTCATTTGTTGGTGGTGAATAATGATTTACTATAATAATGATCATTCATTTGTTGGACAGATTTTTTAAAAAGCTTGATTACTTTTGGCATTGCCTTATTCATCCAGGAAGAATGAAACACATCTGTAGCCATTCTCAGTTTGTACAAACTAGAATATCCATATCTTACAAATGGTCTTTTAAGTCCACTGTGAAAAACCTCAGTGCAATTCTACAAGTGAATTGACACTTTTGTTTTCCACTAACACCTCAGTGGATAAGACCTTTTGTAAACTTTCAAGAGAGTCAAATAAGCTCAGTGTGTCTTATGGACAGAGGGGCTGTGAAAAGTCCCCCAAAGAAAGGGAGAGGCTGTCACATTTCTTTTGCGAATGAAAACTAAACAGTTCTAGTCAAACCACATTGTAAGAAATGCGCTACATATTCCGATACAAATACTCATTTGACGAGACTCTAAAGCCACTGTTGAATTGCACTAGACGAAAAGCAGATGATGTTGATTCTTTCAAGATCACTGAAGAAATCGACTCTCATTTCTGATTCTGATACTTTTTAGTCCATCCATCTTGAAAATGTCTATGGAATGATTCTGTTGTACCTTCAAAAATGAAATTCGTTGGCATGGAGTTTCTCACACAGCAACTTTATATACAAAGATGAGAAAAGCAGAAAGGTCATTTCCAAGGAAAGTGACATTTATTCTGTATTCACTGAAAAGCCAAAAGACTTTTCTCATTCACTCGTACTGACTGGGCCTGCATCTCCCCCAGAAGAGGTGAAAGGAACTGCTCCTATCTGCTCTTGCATCGAACTTCAGGTTCAAGACCTGTCCAGACAAAATGGCTTCTTTCAAGGATGAGCCTGCTGTGCTCATCAGAGGCTTGATTTTATTTACATTTCAAACTTGCTTGACAGGTTCTGTTCACTTGACAGGTTCAACAGGACCAAGCAAATTGTCTGTCTTCTTTCTAAATTAGTTTTGTACCAGTTTTACCTATCTCTATTTTCCTTTAGGAAGTAAGGCATTAGATTTGTTCAAAATTATATGTGTGTATGTTTCTGTCTTATGTGCATGCATTATACTATATATGTGTGCATGTCTGTGTGTATGTATTGTGCACACATGCATTTATGTATCACTCAAAGTCAATGATTTCCAAAGAAATGTAGCCAGGCATCCATTACTGATGTTAATAATGAACAAGACCAAGTGTAGTTGAGTAAAGTCAAATGAACCAAGTCTGCTCAGACATCAGATTAATAATGGTTTTGACCTCCTTTGCAGCAAGATCTTTTCCCACAGCTCTTGCTAACTAGTCTACCTACACTGAGTCTGGAAGAGCAAGGTCCTGAGAGAAGTCCTGTGTTTGTTTTACATGGATTTGAAGGACAGCTTCCATTCATACCCCCAGCTGCCAAGGGAGAGGGAAAGAAGGTATTGATATAGAGAAAGGAAGGAATAGGCCAGTGGGATAGAGAGGTTTCTCTGTATCTATTTTTCCCTTAGTCAAAGCTTTATGACCTCTATCCCATATAATGAATACATAAGAATTTATTGTCTCTTCTTCCACTGAAATTTACTTTATTTCACAAGGACACTATATTACAGCATGGTGAAGCATACAGATTCTGAGTGTAAATCATAGGAATGCCACCCACTAATTGGGTAATATTGGATAAATCTCTTTGATTCTTTGTGCTGTTGAAACCTCACCTGTAAAATGAATTCATTATAGCCTCTGCTTTTAAACCAATGAATGTGTCTGAAGCAACTATATAGTGAGTGTTCAGAACTGGGAACCATTAAAGAAGGGCACATCAGAGGCAACTTAAGTTATGAGGAAATCAAAAAAAGTTTTAAAAGATGAGAGGCCTTGTTGTTCAAGGTGGGGCTAACTAGCATTGTATATCTGGCTGTTGAAATAATAAACAGAGTAATTATTGGGGAATTAACAGCAACTCTTAGGACCTTACATTAAGACTTGAACCTTGCTCGAACTACTTTTAAGTTCTTTAAAGCTTAAGACCTATAAATGTCAGAGCTCACTAATTTCTTTGGCTTTCCATAAATGCCAGTGACTTTGAGAATTGCTCTTCCCTTTAGCTTATTTGGCAGAAGCACAAGTTTAAAGGGTATCCAAGAGGATGGTGGTTACAGAGTGACCCATTCTTATCCCAAGAGACAGTGCAAGAGACTAAGGTCAACAGGCTTCTCAGGACATAAACCCGTGGGGACCTTTTATGTGGAGTCACGTGAACTAGGTGCCCAACAGGATTTCCAAGGGCAGAGAAGACACTCCTGCTACTTAAAAAGAGTAACCTTCTCAACAGGAAGAAGTGCATTAACAAATGCCCACTAATGCCTCGATTTCTCTGGTATCTGCAAATAATAAGACAATTTTGTCTAATAAAACATATCAAAATAACCAAAACTTCCCCCAATTTAGCCACCCCCTCAGAGTGACTTAAATATTTCAAATGGGAATCTTTCTAATAGAAGCTGAATATACTTGAGCAGATACTCTGGAGAAGAATTTTACATTTACTTAATAATTCAGAATCATCATTATGAACATCAATTATTGAATTCTGCTGAAGTAGAGGGAGGTACTGAGGTATGAAGAACAAGTAGCCCCTGTCCTAAGTGACCCCAGATGGCCATACTTTATAAGGCTTCTGTATCTTTCCTTATGGGTAGACAGTTAGCTTGCTTTCAATATTGTGCCCTTCCTTTCTTTCCTAGTGAGTTGCACATCTGGAAACAGATTGTCAGAATTCTGCTCAGATGAATGTAATTACATCTATTGCCTTCTTAAAAGTGGAGGGTATATGTGTGTCAGGAAACTTGTATATACATGAATATTGAGAATTGATTTCTTCTTTTTTAATATTTATTTGTTTATTCCCTTTTGTTGCCCTTTTTGTTTATTGTTGTAGTTATTATTGTTGTTGTTATTGATGTCATCATTTTTGGATAGGACAGAGATAAATGGAGAGAGGAGAGAAAGACAGAGAGGGGGAAAGAAAGACACCTGCAAACCTGCTTCACTGCCTGTGTAGTGACTCCCCTGCAGGTGGGGAGCCAGGGGCTTGAACTGGGATCCTTATGCTGGTCCTTGTGCTTTGCGCCACGTGTGATTAACACGCTGTGCTACCTCCTGACTCTTGTACTGCCTTAACAGGAGAACAAAACTCTCTGATCCTCTCTTTCTTTAAATGAAATGAGTATATATTTTAATAGATTCTAAATGCAAGGGAACTATAGCCTTTTAAGCACTTCTGAGCTAATATTGAATAGAGCAGTGGATCTCTCTAAATCTAAATCTCACCAAAAGTGTCACAGTGGATAAAGCATTGGACTCTTAAGTATGAGGTGCTGAGTTCAGTCCCTGTCAGCACATCTACCAGAATGATGTCTGGTTCTTTTTCGCTTTCCTCCTACCTCTCTCACAAATAAATAAAATCTTTGAAAAAGGTAGTTTGAGTCTGATGTGCATTCTAAATGCTCATTTAAAAAAAAAGTCTCACAAATCTAGTCCATTTCTCTGTTTTCATCATTTGTGCAAAGGAAGAAAGTTTTGTTCATACATGTTGTACGTGTTTGAGGCTTTTGTCCCTTAAGCCACTCCACTCCCACTGCCTTGTGTCTGCTTTCTAAATTCATCAGTTTCTGAGGTGGCCCTTAATTATCTTAATTTTTCTGTTTTCTCTGGCCCTTTTCACAACAAAGGAAGATTGACAGTACCAAAGCAGACCCCCACAACCTGAATCCCTCCATAAGATGTATCCCCTTTAAACCCTGCATTAGGCATTTCTTTTTTTTTTTAATTTAAGAAAAGAGACATTAACAAAACCATAGGAGGGGTATAGTGCCACACAATTCCCATAACCCGATCTCCATATCCCATCCCCTCCCCTGATAGCCTTCCCATTCTCTATTTCTCTGGGAGTATGGATCCAGGGTCCTTGTGGGTTGCAGAGGGTGGAAGGTCTGGCTTCTGTAATTGCTTCCCTGCTGAACATGGGCATTGACTGGTCGATCCATTCTCCTAGTCTGCCTCTCTCTTTCCCTAGTATGATGGGGCTCTGAGGAAGCAGAGCTCCAGGACACATTGATGGGGTCCTCTGTCCAGGGAAGTCTGGTCAGCAACTTGCTGGCATCCGGAACCTGGTGACTGAAAAGAGAGTTAACAAACAAAGCCAAACAAATTGTTGAACAATCAGACCTAAAGACTGGAATAGTGCAGATGAAGTGTTGCGGGTATTCCCTGCATGCTCTTGTGTACTTTTGCTTTCAGGTATATATTTTTCCCTAGTTTATGGGCACTTGTGAACCTGTGCTCTATCTCAGGGGACCTGGACTATATCTAGGTTTGGTGACTTTATTGGGGAGTGGGCCACCTGGAATAGAACTAGAAAATACTATGAAAGGAAAGGTCTCACCCGAGTGATGAAGCTGAAGGGTTGTCATTCCACACCTCAAGTCTCTGGTCACTGTCTGAAGTGAAACATGCTGGGTTGGCACTCATTGCATTGATTAGGTTGCGATCCACGGATGCAATATTATTTTATTTGAATTGAAAGCAGCATGCAGGAAAGTGGGCCCCACCTTAAGGTTCCAGGACTGGGGAAATATGCCTCCATTGTAGTCTTCTACAAGTTTCTGTCACATGAAGAAATGTAAAGGTACTTTAAATTCACCTAAATCAGTTATTTTCTAAGTTAATGTCCATAAGAATCACAAGAGGTGCTAGGTAGAATAATTTCTGGATTCTCAACTCCAAAGATTTTGATTCACTAGATCTAGAGGTAAGGTCCCCATATTTACAGTTATTTTTAATTGATTTATTTTGGATAGAGAGGGTAGGGGAAATAAAGAGAAAAGAAGAACAAAGCCTACAACATTGTTTCATTGCTTTTGAAGCTTCCTTTCTGTAGGTGGGGACCAGGGGCTTGAATTTGGGTCTTTGCATAATGCATTGTGCTTGCTCAAGCAGGTGCACCGCCATGCAGTCCCAATATTTGCAGTTCTAACAAGTTCTCAGGTGAGCCTATGATATCCTGGGAGAACTGCAGTAAGTGACACAACTAGGAAGGGCTGATAGAATTTCAACCAATGGTATCTGATGTATGATATGAAACCCCTTTGTTTTGCACTGTTCAATTTTGGCTAGTTGACAATTACTTTTTGGCTTCTATGTAGAACCTATCTATGCATGCATAAGGGAGATTTATTTATGTCAGTAAATCTTGTGACCCATGTAGTTTTGGTACAAGAAACAAGACTCACAACCGTGTTTTTCCTTGTGGAGCTTACATTCCATGCAAGGGGAAATAGACATGAAAAACAAAGAATAGGACAAGATGATTTTAGCAAAGGGTAAGTACTGCAATGAAACCAAGATCCTGGCATAATAGAGAAGGACTGTGAGGAAGTGACTGAGGAGGTGGTATCTGAGCCGATACTTCAGTGTCATGCCGAAAACAGGACATTTGGAAATCTCAAGCAAATCCTTGCAATCAACATGAAAGGTTTCTCAATTAGTGAACTGACTCATTGTGTTCAAGAGGGGGAGAAAAAGGGCTAGTGTGTTTGGGGTCAGCAGGAATCTAGGAGACCAAATGATGTTGCAACAGAGTTGGGAAGGTATTCTTTGAACAAAGCACCATGGTAGAAAGTTAAAAAATTATATAAAAAATGAATTTGATTGGAGTAGCATAGACTTGGAGGAAAGAGGAAAAAAGAATGCAATGGGTTAATAATGAACAAGGATAGGAGGGAAAGAAAGATGGACTTAGCTTTGAAGGAGAGAGTTTGGGGAGACTTTGAGGAAAACAGACTCAGTAACACCAGGAGCCATAAGTTAGTGGTCATCATCAAGAGTTCAGGGCAGTAGGGATGGCCTTAACTCAATTCTTTGAGTTGGGTGATCTACATGGATACATTGAAACAGGAATTATGGGAACCATGAGTTAGAGTCACCTGTACTTATAGCTACAGCTGCCAGGAGCCCATTCCAGATTAATTAAATGGGAATCTGTGGGTAGTTGGGCCTAAGGTGATGTGTGTTGTTTTGCAGTGTACACTGCCCCCAGCTGAGAGTCATTATCCCAGAGCAGGTGTTAGCGACCTTGACTGCACATTAGAATCACTTGGTTAAGCTTCAAGAAATAACCCATGCCCAGACCTCACCTGGCTCAATTAAGTCAGAATATCTGAGATGAAAGGTATTTTAAAACAAGCAAATGTTTCCAGGTGATTCTAAGATGCTGCTCTCCTCAAAGAGCATTGCCCAGAGCTGCCAAGGACAGAGAAAGCTTCATACCTTCTGAGTAGTCACTCTATTGAGGAAGATGTGAATAAATACCATGAAATGTGCAACTCGTAGAAAAAGTGAATGTGAAAATGTAGTCAGTTATATCACTGGGTAGGGTGCATGTGGCCCAGGTTGGAGCACTGGCTCTATATGGGAATATTATGACACCAGAGGAAGCTTTGGAGCTCTGTTACCCAACCCCTTTAATCTATCTGAATTAAAAATAACTCAGGAGTGATGAAGTTATGCACACAGAAGACCCTAACTATATACATTCAGTCTCTCTCTCTCTCTCTCTCTCTCTCACACACACACACACACATACACACACACACACACACACACACACACACACAGACACACACACATACATTTTAGAGAAATGAGAAGAGAAAGATTAATCTTGTCAGTGATACCTAGTACAAGATGACCATTTTATCCATCTTTGCTGGTTTTAGAACTGAAACTTAGAATCTCTGGAGACTTCCAGTTTCATGAAAATCTGGGAGGCTGGTTTTAGGTGAGAGATCTGGATGGCCAAAGGAACTAGACAAATGGGCCACAAAGAAGTGGAAGAGGGAGTAGGAGACTATTTCAGGAAATGGGGACAATCTGCAAAGACATGCATGGGTCAGACATTTGGAAACACTCATTTAGTTTCCTGATAGAAAAGAAATAAATGGTGCTGGGAAAACTGGGTTGTAACATGCAGAAGAATGGAATTGAACCACTTCATCTCAACAAAAACAAAAATCAACTCCAAATGGATCAAAGACCTAGATGTCAGACCAGAAACAATCAAATACTTAGAGGAAAACATTGGTAAAACAGTTTCCCACCTACACCTCAAGGACATCTTTGATGAATCAAACCCAACTGCAAGGAAGACTAAAGCAGAAACAAACCAATGGGACTACATCAAATTGAAAAGCTTCTTCACAGCCAAAGAAACTATTAAACAAACAGAGAGACCCCTCACAGAATGGGAGATCTTCACATGCCATACATCAGACAAGAAACTAATCACCAAAATATATAAAGAGCTCAGCAAACTTAGCACCAAAAAAGGAAATGACCCCATCCAAAAATGAGCAGAGGATATGAACAAAACATTCACCTCAAAGGAGATCCAAAAGGCTAACAAACATATGAAAAACTGCTCTAGGTCACTGATTGTCAGAGAAATGCAAATTAAGACAACACTAAGATACCACCTCACTCCTGTAAGAATGGCATACATCAAAAAGGACAGCAGCAATAAATGTTGGAGAGGTTGTGGGGACAGAGGAACCCTTTTACATTGCTGGTGGTAATGTAAATCGGTACAGCCTCTGTGGAGAGCAGTCTGGAAAACTCTCAGAAGGCTAGACATGGACCTTCCATATGATCCAGTAATTCCTCTCCTGGGGTTATACCCCAAGGACTCCATAATACCCAACCAAAAAGAGGTGTGTACTCCTATGTTCATAGCAGCACAATTCACAATAGCTAAAACCTGGAAGCAACCCAGGTGCCCAACAGCAGATGAGTGGCTGAGAAAGCAGTAGTATATATACACAATGGAATACTATGCAGCTATCAAGAACAATGAACCCACCTTCACTGACCCATCTTGGACAGAGCTAGAAGGAATTATGTTAAGTGAGCTAAGTCAGAAAGATAAAGATGAGTATGGGATGATCCCACTCATCAACAGAAGTTGAGTAAGAAGACCTGAAAGGGAAATTAAAAGCAGGACCTGACCAAATTGTAAGTAGGGCACATGCAGCTTCCTGGGACAGTGGGGGTGGAGGGGTGGGAGGGGGTGGGAAGGATGGGTGACAGTCTTTTGGTGGTGGGAATGGTGTTTATGTACACTCCTAGTAAAATGTAGTCATATAAATCAGTAGTTAATTAATATGAGAGGGGGAAAATTAATTGTATTACTTGAAGTTTTTCAAAACACAAACTGAATCTTTTTAATATATAGGCTGTGTAATTGATATGCAGACTCTCTCAAAAGCCTAGACCAAGTAGATCAGAAGCAACCAATAGCACAGATATATACAAGATACTAGGTACTGTACAGCAAACCCTAACAAAAGGACTTTTCAAAGTTAACCCAATTACCAATTAATGTGACGATAACATTAACTATCAATTGTCTTTTTGAACCCTAAGACAGCAGGAACCTCACATCTCCACTATAGAGCCCCTACTTTCCCCAGTCCCAGAACCCTTGGATAGGGCCCACTTTCCCATATGCCTCTCCCAATCCATACCAAATAATATTACATCTGCCGATCACAACCTAACCAACACAACAATTGCCACCTCAACATTCTTCACTTCAGACTGTGTCCAGAGACTTCACGTGTGGAATGACAACCCTTCAGCTTCATTACTAGGGTGAGACCTTTCCTTTCATAGTATACTCTAATTCCATCTCAGGTGGTTCACTTTCTAACAAAGTCCCAAAACCTAGATATACACCAGTTTCTCTGAGAGAGAGCATATGTTCATACGTATCCATAAACTACTGCAAAATATATACCTGAAAGCAGAAGTACACTAGAGTTTGCAGTGAGTATCCCCCTAACACTTCCTCTCCACTATTCCAAGCTTTGGGTCCATGATTGCTCAACAATTTGTTTGACTTTGTATGTTAACTCTCTTTTCAGTCACCAGGTTCCAGATGTCATCAGGATGCTGGCCAGGCTTCCCTAGACTGAAGACCCCACCAATGTGTCCTGGAGCTCCGCTTCCCCAGAGACCCACCCTACTAGGGAAAGAGAGAGGCAGACTGGGAGTATGGACCAACCAGTCAATGCCCATGTTCAGTGGGGAAGCAATTACAGAAGCCAGACCTTCTACCTTCTGCAACCCACAATGACCCTGGGTCCATGCTTCCAGAGGGATAGAAAATGGGAAAGCTATCGGGGAGGGGGTGGGAAATGGAGATTGGGTGGTGGGAATTGTTTGGAATTGTACCCCTCCTACCCTATGGTTTTGTTAATGAATCCTTTCTTAAATAAATAAAAAGAAAGAAAGAAAAGAAAGAATTGGGGGGCTGGATTATGCCACACCTGGTTAAATGCATGGATTACCATGCATAAGCACCTGGGTTCAAGACCCTGCCCCCCCATCTGCAGGGGAAAAGCTTCATGAGCAGTGAAGCCATTCTATAAGTGTCTCTCTGTCTCTCCCTTTCTCTCTTCCCCTCCTCCCTCTCAATTCCTTTCAGTGCTATCAAATAAGCAAATAAATCTTAAATATAATAAATAACTAAACAAACAAACAAATAAATAAATAAATGAGGGGGTAGTGGAAGATGGACTTATGAAGTAGTTCTGGATCTTGAAGTCTTTGTGATGTGACCAAAAGCTTTCGTGTTTTATCTCTAGGCCATACAGGACTTCATTGATAATGTCAAAGTAGGTGGTAGCACATAGTAATAGCTTTTGATTTTCATTTTAGAAAGATTTCTAAAGCAAGCACTAGAAACTAGGTGTAGTTTCTTTCATTATTGTTTATCTTGCAAGGACTAACTCATTTAACCTTTATATGTGTACAGAAATGTTAGGAAATCGCTGGTGTCTGCACCAAACAATTTAGATGAAAGTGGTCTCCATTTTCTTCTGGTGGACTTCTCAGGTAAAGCAGCCTACATAGTCGTAGAATATTCTGATGTGGATCTAGGAGTTGGGTCTGGATTCAAGGAGTTGGTCCCTTAACAGTCCTAACAAGTTTATCAACTCAAATCTTAAGGAAGTATCTCTGCAGAACAGAGCTTCCTTTCTAACCCAGATGGTATAGAGAAGATTAATGAAGATTACTTTGAAAGGGTTTTGCCCTCTTGAAGGAAAATTCCCACATAGATATTTCTTCTATTGAAGAAATAATAGTGGGGTCACAGAGAAATAAATCATAACCAATTTTCCCAAGTCAATATTTTTCCTGGATGGGTAAGTCCTTACCATTAACAATTCAATTGTAATCCCTAATGCACCCTGATGTAATAATATTAGTGTTGGGTGGATGAAAACATTTTGATGTCATTATTTCTCAATGTGTGTCTATTCCATCTCCATACACCAAACCATTTAATTACATGAATAATTAGGAACATTTATTGACTTTCATCTATATCTTCTAATTTTCTTATTATTAATTTTGAAAGAAATAGTACAGTAAGCTTTTAGTTAACAACAACCTCATAAATAACAGAAGTAACAGTAATAACCATGAACAAGTAAATAATGAAATAAATTATAGTCATTAAACCTGTGATGTCTGTGCTTATTTATATCTATATATCACCTTTCTTTTAAAATTTTATTACCTTTATTTATTGTATAGAGATATCCAGAAATAGATAGGGAAAGGGTATATAGATAGTTAGAACACTATTTTACCACTTACAAAGCTTTCCCCTTGCAGGTGGGGAACTGGGGGCTTGAACCAGAGTCCTTGCACATTGAAACATGTGCACTCAACCAGGTGAGCCACCACCCATCCCCAAATCACCTTTCTGTAACTATAATAATTTAGAATTATTCTGTAGGAAAGATGTGTTCTCATTTAGTCAACCACTTATTTGCATCAGTATAGATACACAGATATTTACTGTATAATTTGTATTGTAATACAGTATGAAATTGTTGTTCACAGTCTTCCATTTTGACTAAGGGGAGCTCTTTCAGTATCACTTTTACCACACACCCCATCCATTTTGACTTTTGAGAACTTCTTTATGGTTACTCTAGGACATTATAGACTCATAAATTACCTCTCCCTATCCTAGATTCATTCCATTTTCCAAGAACCGCTGGCTTCTCTGGTTGGAGAATAACTCTAGAAAACAAGATATGAATGTTGGTTTGTCACTATTGAAGTTTAGGATATTTGTTTAGAGTATTTGTTAACCAGATGAAAATATTAAACTTTATCTGCATCTGAAACACTGATATATTTTAACCATACTTTCAATTATTACTCAATGCACATTCTCTTCAAACTCTTTTGGATATGGGTAGTATAATTCTCAAATGCAGCCGTGTAATTTGCACAGACAACTCTTGGGAATTACACACTGATTGAATTGAGATAGGATTTACAATGTTTCTCACATCTCCCTGTTCTCCATATGCTGATGAATTTTCCAACTGCCCCCCTTATGCCTGGCCTCCAAATTTGATTTGTCTTATGACTGACTCAGGATTCTGTCTCTATCATCTAGGATAAGTGAGAGTGTCTGGATTCAATGCTGTCTAAGTAAGAGAAGGAAGGAAAGAAAGAAAGAAAGAAAGAAAGAAAGAAAGAAAGAAAGAAAGAGAGAGAGAGAGAGAGAGAGAGAGAGAGAAAGAGGGAAAGAAAGAAAGAAAGAAAGAAAGAAAGAAAGAGGAAGGAAAGAAGGAGGGAGAGAAGGAAGGAAGGAAGAGAGGAAGGAAGGAAGGTGGGAAGGAAAGGAAATAAAGAATAAAGGAAAGGGAGTAGAAAGGAGTTTCATGTGAGCTAGACACCAGAGTGGTCATATTATTCTTTCTCTTTCTCGCTTTCCTTTATCTCTTTTCCTTCTCTCTCTCTATCTCCTTATGTCCCTACATCTTACTGTCTTATTAAGCTCCTTACCTCCCTCATATTAATTATATTCAGCTATCATCATTTCTCCCTCTCCTCTCATCTGTTTTCCCCATCCATTTTTATAAATTATTATAATGATGATTTCTAAGTGCTGGTAAATTGCATTGAGAGTTTGTTAGTAGTCACACCATTCTAGCAATAAGGCAAATGCTAACTGACTCAATAATTATCCACTCATAGTTCCATCAGATAGGTGAAATGAGATTCCAGAGTCATAGATTTTCAAATAGTGAGACAGATAGAAATACAAAGATGACTTAGAGGAGCAGATAATTTCTGCAGAAATTGGGGTAGAAGTAGGAAAATTTGAACTTCAACCTATCAATTACCGGAACTAAAGGGCAGATGAATATAAGAGTCAAATGGTCCCAGTTGTAGATGATTTCATATTTTTGTGAGATTTAACTCAAGAACTATGATTTGATTTGTCTTATGACTGACTCAGGATTCTGTCTCTATCATCCAGGATTAGTGAGAGTGTCTGGATTCAATTATGACTAAGTAAGAGAAGGAAAGAGAGAGAGAGAGAGAGAGAGAGAGAGAGAGAGAGAGAGAGAGAGAGAGAGAGGAAGAAAAGGAAAGGAAAGGAAAGGAAGGAAGGAAGGAAGGAAGGAAGGAAGGAAGGAAGGAAGGAAGGAAGGAAGGAAGGAAAGGGAAGGGAAGGGAAGGGAAGGGAAGGGAAGGGAAGGGAAGGGAAGGGAAGGGAAGGGAAGGGAAGGGAAGGGAAGGGAAGGAAAGGAAGGAAAGGAAAGGAAAGGAAAGGAAAGGAAAGGAAAGGAAAGGAAAGGAAAGGAAAGGAAAGGAAAGGAAAGGAAAGGAAAGGAAAGGAAAGGAAAGGGAAGGAAAACATGACCAAGGGAATGTTCTTGTTGTGAACACTGGAGGGAAAAAAATTTTAAGCTTCCAAGAGGAGAAAAGTAAAATAGTTATCCGGAAATATGCCAGAGAACTCTGTTCTTCTTAATAAGTTCTCATCATAGCAGAAATTCTAAATATCACTAGATCCTAGCTATTTAGTGTTTATAAGCTTACATAGGCAAACTATCAAGAAAAAGAGGAAGAATTTGAGTGTGTGAACTGAAATAAACTTTCCAAGGTCCTACAGCTCCAAAGGCAAAATGTTGAAATGCTCTTGGCATCATGTGATCCAAAAAAATCTTTAAAATATGCTTAATGGCTACATGTTCCAACTAATATGGCAGCTTCTAGGTATTGGATCCCAACCTGCCTCTCCCTTTCTCTAGTGGGGAAGGCCTCTGGGGAAGCAGAGCTCCAAGTCATATTGGTGGGGTTGTCTGTCCAGGGAAGTCTGGTAGCATCCTGCTAGCATCTGGAACCTGGTGGCTGAAAAGAGAGTTAACATACAAAGCCAAACAAATTGGGCAGAGGAAATGAGCAAAACATTCACTTTAGAGGAGATCCAAAAGGCAAACAAACATATGAAAAATTGCTCCAGGTTGCTGATTGTCAGATAAATGCAAATACAAACAACATTGAGATACCACCTCACTCCTGTGAGAATGGCATACATCAAAAAGGACAGCAGCAACAAATGCTGGAGAGGCTGTGGGGACAGAGGAACACTTCTGCACTGCTGGTGGGAATGTAAATTGGTCCAGCCTCTGTGGAGAGCAGTCTGGAAAACTCTCACAAGGCTAGACATGGACCTTCCATGTGACCCAGTGATCCGTATTTTTAAAAGTCATTCTTTTCAAAGATATTGGAGAAGTGATGTGGATAGGCAGAATGAACTTAAGAAGTGCTAGTGAAATGCCCTTGGATGCTGAAAATGTTCAAGCCAGCTTGTTTAGTACGCCTGTCTTTGGAACTCAATACGGTTACTCAGAATTCCCTGACATGATAAATAAATTAAAATATGGAAGGATTTTTAACAAAGACAAAACAAACAAACAGAAAAAGAACTGCCTAAAGTAGCTTAAGTAGAAAAATGAATAAATTCTTAAATATCCTATCATGCACTGTGGTTTATATTATGCCTTCAAAACACTAGTTACCTAAGGGGAAAAAAAAAACCTGAAAGTCAAGAGTTTCCTATTAACAACTTACAGTAAAGCTCAGATAAATTTTCAACTCACTGAGGGTTTTGATTCAGAGAAGGAGTCCTATGTAATTCTTTCTCCTGCTAGTACTGAAGACCTGATCTGGAAACACCACAATAAGACATACTCAAATTCCCAAAGCCCAAAATGCAGAAGCAGACATTTATTTCTCCTTCAATATAGTGGAGATTTTCTATAAATTTGACTTCTGATTAGAAAATGTCTTACACTGGAAAATTTCAGCAATGAAATTTCAGTAATAAGCCAAATGCAGGTCTGCTTGAGGTCGAATGAAATTTAGATGAAAAGTCCAGGATTATCAAAAAGAATGAGGGAAATTCAAGTCTCTGTACATTCAAGGTCAGCGGGCTGGGTTCTTTCATTTTTGATTTTTATGGTAGCACATAATTTCTGCTCCTAGTTGGCTCCCTGCTTTTTTTTTAAGCAATAAATTTTGAGTTATGATAGTCAGCCTCACTTGTAATCATGCCTGTGCGTCCTTCTATCTAAATATTTCTTTTGCACCTATTGCTATAGCATGCCATGGGCCATTTTTTTTTTAATAGAAAACAACAACAAATCAAACACTTTGTCATCTGATATTTCAGTAATATTCTGTAACATGGTGAAACAACGAGGAAACTGAGGCATAAAGAAATAATTCATTAGTGGCAGAATAAAAGAAAATTATTAGGGAATTAGCAATGCTTTAAAAATCTTCCCTTCTGTCCACCTGCCTTCATTAAGAGTCTCATCCTCAGTGGTCTCTGCCTATTCCTTTATCCTTCATTGCTAATTAAATTACATGCTAATAATGTTATGAGGTGAATTCCCCACAATGAAATCATCTTATAATTCTAGTTTTTTTTAAAAAAAAAAAGGAAAGAATTCAATAGTAAACAGTCCACATTGAACTTAACTTGAGGTAAAATATGAAGCAGTGTGATACTCATGGCTCAGTTACCTTCTCATTTAATTCGCATTACATATTGTTGTTTACCAGTTGTTGGCATATCACCCCAATGCTGCTTTTATTTCTGGGTTGTTGTCTTGCATGTCAATGCTAGTGTTGTCCCATTGTCACTCACTCTTTCTCAAATGATTGTAAATTGTTTAAAGCTATAGATACGTCTTTGAACTCATGTTTCTCCCCCTTACTGACTAGCATAAGTACTCAAATATAATCCACTTGAAATGACTGTTAATCAAAAGATAACCGCCGGAACATTTGCTGGAGATATCTATCTTTTATTCAAGGTGTCTCACTTGTACCTTCACAATGGGAGTGCTGAGGGGCTGAGGAGACTTCGGTGGAGCCTGAGAGAATCCTCATCCTGTACGATTTTCCTGAGGTGGATGATGTTTCCATAGTTCCTCTTGTGGGAACCTTACCCTTTATTCATTCCATATTGAATAAAAAGCAGGACTCTACAGAAGGGATTTATGGCTGAAAGCTTCCTTAATTATAGGCTAGTATAATAAGTCCTTCCACTATCTTAATGATTAGGGAATTAAAAAGCTCCTTAATAGAAACTGACAGGACCCGTTGTCATTGTGAAGAAGGTTCTGTTATGGTCTGAAGTACCCTGCCAACAAGTCCAGGATTTAGGGCTCCCCAAAGGTTCATTAACATCTCAGACCATAAGGTCTCCAAAGGAGGCACTAATGGTCCACTTCGTTATGATCTGAGGATAATGACTGCATGGCATCCATATCCATTGCCATGATAATGGCTCTGTAAAAACTGTTATGATGTCAGCGAAAGAAAAAAATCACATTTTCACTTTCTAATCCTTGATTTCCAATATGCCAAAGTATCTAAATTACCCTAGAATTATTTTGCAAATCTGGCTTAATAGAGCCAATGTATATGATGCTTTGAAAAAAAAAAATCACAATCCTCTCTCACAGTAATGCCATCACCCTTATATTCCAGCATAAATGAAGGGTAAGATTTGTAATGCTCTCATAGCACTGAAATACTTATGAGTAATGTAATAAAAAACAAAGATTTAAATTTACCTAATTTGCATACTCATTTACTCCTGGGAGTGAAAAGAGCCTCTGTTTTTAGAATGTCCCAAAACAGCAGAGAGCAAAGTCCATAGTCGTAATCATACTAATGGGGGTTATTGTCAATCCATACAGAGTCCTTATTATGCATCATGCCCTCTGCTAAGCAGTTTCCCCACTGCATCTGACTGCAATCCTTGCAAAGCGTCTCCAAGGCATATATCCTTACCACCCTCACAGAGGAAAATAGGTAAGCACAGATATGTAAAAGATCTTTTCCTGAGGTTAAAAAGGAGAAGGAGGAGGAGGAGGAGGAAGAGGAAGAGGAGGAGGAGGAGGAGGAGGAGGAGGAGGAGGAGGAGGAGGAGGAGGAGAAGGAAGAGGGGGAGGAGGGGGGGAGAGGAGGAGAAGGAGAAGGAGGAGAAGAAGAGGAGGAGGAGGAGAAGAAGGAGGAGGAGGAGGAGGAGGGGGAGGAGAAGGAGGAGGAGGAGGAGGAGGAGGGCAAGCACAAAGCAGAACATGGACTGGATTTGGTATATTGCACCCAAGTAAAGGACTCTGGGGTGGGGAGGAGTGCTCAGGTCCTGGAACATGATGGTAGAGGAAGAACTGGGGGGAGGAGGTGGTAGGGTAGAATGTTATTTGGAAAACTGAGAAATGTTGCCTATGTACTGACTTCTGTATTTTACTGTTGACTATAAACTATTATATTAAATAAACTATTAACCTCCTGATAAGGAGTGGGGGCAGGGGTGTGTGTAAAGATGTTTGTCCCTGTTGATTCAGACAACTCGCTGTCAAGGAGGGATTCCAACTATTCCAGCCTGATGTTAGAGTTGTGCCATAAGTAACAGTGTTGTATGCTGTTGTGTGTTGTATGATGTATATAGGTAGGGATATATATTACCAAATCAGGATATATCAACTCCTGTTTGGTCATTTACTGTATAGCCTTGGGCAACTTTTTGTCTCCTCCCAAGTCATTATGGTGTAGTAAACCTCAAGCATCTTTTCAGTTTCAACATTTTTCTTTCTTTCTCTTTCTTTTTTTACAACCATGTTTTTGACTTCTAGGACTCCATGTTTACATTTCACCACTGCTTCTGGTGACTTTTTTTTTTTCTCATTCGTCTAGATAGAGAAAAAAAAAAATGAGTAATAGGAGAAAAAAGACAGAAAGAGAAGAGAAACTCAGCTCCTCAGCTCTCGTGAAACTCCCTCCCACAGGCTTTTTTAAGGGTGTGGCCAGGGCCTTGAACCTGAATCCTGCTGTATATTAACACACACGTGCTCTACTGGGTGAGTCACCTGCCAACACCCATCGTTCTGAGGACATTGCAATAATGTGGTGGAAATAAAAATAATCATGCCATCTCCACAGTCATTAGTAGTATTCTTCAGTAGGGGTACTGTTGTTTTCCCACTGGAATCCAGTTTAGTGGAGATATTGAATAGTTTTTCTTTTTGCTTTCTAATTGGTCACACTCACACTGTTTATAAGATACACATGGGGAAAAAATGTCTTCTATTTTCATTTAACTCTGCAAAGCATACAAAAAACCCATTTTTTCCAATCAATATATATTTAACTCTAAACAAAGGATAAGTGGAAATGAGTATAAACAAAAATCTATTAGTCAGTGTTAGCCCTACCTATTTCTGGCTCTATGCATGTTCCTGTGTGTACACATAAGAAAGAAAATAAACATTTTAAAGATATTCTCTATTATGTTCTACTTAAAAAAAAACTAGCATAAAAAGTGAAATGTAATAATAAGCAAATATGGATGCCCTTCCCTCCCCCCTTTACTGGGGGGTGGGTATTAATGGTTTATAGTCAATAGTAAAATAATTTGTACATGTGTAACATTTCTCAGTTTTCTACATAACATTCTAACTCCAGGTCCTCCTCCACCATCATGTTTGAGGACCTGAACACTCCTCCTCATCCCCCTCCCACACACTCCAGAGTCTTTTACTTTGGTGCAGTACATCAAACCCAGTGGCAATGCTTTTTCACATGTGAGCTAAGCTCAGAGTTTGACTATTTGTCACAGCTCTAGCTGCACTGTCTGCATTCTTCCACTAGAGGGGTGAATTGTTCCTGTTGAATAGATGGCAGTGTCTGGGGAGGGGACAACCAAGAAGTATAACGAATAATAATATTGTGGCCTCCCAAATTGTACTTGGTATGTGTAGCTTTTACCATAACATTCAAACTC
Source organism: Erinaceus europaeus (assembly GCF_950295315.1). Taxonomy (NCBI): domain Eukaryota; kingdom Metazoa; phylum Chordata; class Mammalia; order Eulipotyphla; family Erinaceidae; genus Erinaceus; species Erinaceus europaeus. The sequence continues at coordinate 169,845,193 of NC_080164.1, read as the reverse complement.
AACAAAGCTAGATGTAAAGTGAAGTGCTAGAAAAAGAAATTCAAAGTATCAAGGCCTAGTGGAAACTCAATTTATTTGTTATGAAAATATCTAGGGTGTGAATAGAAAGAATTCTTTGCCCAAACTGTAGCAAAGAAGAAAACCTGACTGATGACATATGGAGACAGAACTTGTTAGGATGTATGACGATTCTGAAGATCATTGGGAACCTCAAAACAATGATGACTTCTATAGTTGTTCACATAAAAAAAAGTTGATTAAAACATGATTAATGAGGAGACTTCACAATATAGGCTCTGGAGTAGAGTTCAGAACTTTCTGCCTTGTGAAGGAGAAGAGGACATATTAAGGCAAAGTGTTCTTTGCTGCAGTTGGTTCATTGGCAGCAGTGAGGTCCTTATTCATGCATGATTTCACTACTCCCAGGTCAAGTCTTCCATCCTTCTTATTTCAGATAAAGATGGGCAAAGAAAGAGAGAGACATCAGAGCACCACAACCAAATGGCAGGCCGTGCCCAGGTGGTACTGAGGCTTAAGCCCAAGTGGACACAAGGCAAGGCATGGGCCCTACCTGGTGAGTTAGCTTCTGTCCTCTGAAAAGTTTTTGTTATATTTGCTACTGTTTTCTCCCCAAGACATATACTTCTTAAGATAGCAGGCACAATTGCTGAATGAATTGAAGCACTATTAACTTCAGACTGGTCAACAATATTCAAAAAATAAAAGCCAAAAACTAGCTTCTAATGTTCTGGCAAACATAAAAGAGTTTTGAATGGATGGATCTCATTGTACTTCTATGTCAGTGCTGTGCACTGGTTTTATTATTTACAAAATGTAGGCATCATTTTGTTCCGCTGTTTGAAGAGATAGAAAGGTTTAGAAAAATAATAGGAAAGAGATTTCAAAAAGAAGAGTGTGAAAGGATAAAAATATTCAAATGTTAGAGTTCATTTTCTAGTGATTCCCAGTTTTTGCAGCCTTTCCTTATTATATTTTATTTATTTTCCCTTTTGTTGCCCTTATTTTTCTTTTTGCTGTTGTTATTATTATTGTTGTTATTGGTGTCATCATTGTTAGATAGAACAGAGAGAAATGGAGAGAGGAGAGGAAGACAGAGGGGGGGAGAGACAGACACCTGCAGACCTGCTTCACTGTCTGTGAAGCAACTCCCCTGCAGGTGGGGAGCTGGGGGCTCGAACCAAGATCCTACACTGGTCCTATGCTTCGCGCCATACTACCACCTGACTCTCTACAGCCTTTCTTTTTCTTTCTTTCTTTCTTTCTTTCTTTCTTTCTTTCTTTCTTTCTTTCTTTCTTTCTTCCTTCCTTCCTTCCTTTCTTTCTTTCTTCCTTCCTTTCTTTATCTTCCTTCATTGCTCCCTTCCTTCCTCCCTCCTTCCCTCTCTTTCTTTTTTCCTTCCTTCCTTCCTTCCTTCCTTCCCCCCTCCCTCTTTCCCTTTCTTTCTTTTTTCTTTCTTCTTTCTTTCTTTCTCTCTTTCTTTCTTCCTTCCTAGTGATTACCAAGTTACAAAATAGCAGAGTTATAATCCCACGTTTCCACCACAAGAATTCTGTGTCCCCTATTTCTGTCAACTAGAAACTTTAAGCTTTTCTAAGGATACATTCTTTTCTTTTTTCTTTTTCCTTCCATTCTTCCTTCCTTCCTTTCTCTTTTCCACCTTTCTTCTTTTCTTCCTTTCTCTCTCTCTCTCTCTCTTTCTTTCTTTAATGTTATCACTGGGACTCTGTGAATCCACTGCTCCTGGTGACCATTTTTTCCATTTTATTGGATACAACAGAGTAATATTGAGAGACAAGGAGAAGAGAAAGAGGGAAAGAGAAAGATAGACACCTGCATGCCTGCCCTGCTGCTTGACTGTGAAGTGTGGAGGCAGGGGCTCAAACGCCAATCCTTCTGCGGGTCCTTATGCATTATACTACATGTGCTTTAACTGGGTATGCCACCGCCCAGCCTCTATATTTCTATATTCATTCTCATTCTCTCTCTCTCCCTATCCCTCTCCCTCCCCCCAACTCTCTCTTTCTCTGTGTGTGTTTGTGTGTGTGTGTGTGTGTTTGGTGTGAATCCTTGAAATGTTAATATGGAGGTTAAAGAAAAACCCCGAATATTGAGAACAGCCATTAACCCGAAACCAACTGTTCCTGTTCTGAGTAAATATTTCCACCTGTACCCACCCTGTGATAACTATAAAAATGTGAGACGAAAAATGATCGGGGTCATAGACTCTCCCCTTTCTTAGAAGGGTGTCAGCGGCCCAAGCTTAAACTTGCTAATAAAGGCTCTTGCTATTGCATGTGATTCTGATCTTTTTTGTGTGAGATCAGGACTCGAACCTCTGGGCATAACAGTTAATAGCTGCAAGTTTGTTATAGAGGTATATTTAAGTTTTTATTAAGTATCAAGCTATTATGCTATCATAATTACAAGTCTCCTAGTTATTTTGCATATTTGATAATGTATCAGACATTTTAATCTTAGCCATTTGAAAAATATATAATGACATCTTACTGTGTATATATATATGTATATGTGTGTGTGTGTGTGTGTGTGTGTGTGTGTGTTATTGGATAGAGAGAGAAGTTGAGAGGGAGGAGGATGTAGAGAAGAAAAGAGACAGAGAGACACCTGCAGGGGCTTGAGCTTGGGACCTTACACACTGTAATGTGAATGCTTAATCAGGTGCACCACCACCTGGCCTCTTACTGTGCTTTACTGTGTGTTATCCTGGTGACAATTAAGCTTGGGACATTTTTATGTGCTTATTTATATATCTTCTTTATTAATGTATGTGTTCAAATGTTTTGTCTGCTTTTCACTTAGTCTATTTTCTTGTCATTAATTTGCTTTTTGTATTATTGGATATAAATACCTATCAGACAAACCATTAGAAAATGTTTCTTCCCCATGCTGATCTTATTTCCATTTTCTCACAAATGCCTTCCAAAGAATAGAAATTTTACATTTAAATTAGTCATTTGCTGTTTAAGAAGTTTTTGTGAAGTCCAAGGTCACTAATGAAACTTCTCACAGAAATCTCCATCAGTACACTGTCCTTTATATTTACAGCATGAGAAGGTTTCTGATACCTAAAGAAACACTAGCTAGTACTTTGAGTGGCATTTGGATTAGTGATAACACATGCTCAAAAATGTCAAGGCACACATACACAGAAGTCAGTTCTCCTTATGTGTTTGTGAAGTTGCCTGTTCAGATTTTTTTCTGGAACCCTCAAATCAATGCTATTTTTCAGTCATTAGCAAACATGGGCGCAATGGCAAAAAATTGATATTCTAAGACTGTTTTTTTTGTCTTAGATTTCATGTTTTAAGTAAGTATTGTTTGTGTAGTATGTTTAGGACATTGTTTCTCATGCCTTTATGCTTTGTTGTGACTTAGCATGGTCCCATAAGCTTAGAACTAAAGTGTCATCTAGCATTTCTAAATGTCAGAGGGCTGTGATATGTCTTATAGATTAAATGCATGTATTAGACATGCTTATCCAGGCATAGGTTGTAGTGCTGTAGTTGATGAACCCAGTGTTAATGAATCAATGTGGAATAGGGAAAATTTGAATATAGAACCATATGTAAAGTAGTGCTAAATATTACTGGGTTTATAAAATTATTGTGATCAGAGGAACCTAACTCTGGATTGGTCTTAAGAGCAAATGAGGAATTATGTTAGGTTTATGTTCATGGAGGCTTTTCAGAATGTACTTATTGTTAATGATGAGAATTAGTCTGATAAGTAACAGATAAAAGGCAGGTACTTAATATATTATATATAGGTGGGTGAGTGTATGTATGTACATATATATGGAGGGATAGATTACACATAAACGAGGATGATGAAAGTGTTTATTTTAATTCTTGCATTAAAATCAAATATAATTAGAAGGCTGGATACTCTATAACTAATTAAGATAAAAGTAAACATACTTCAATAAAATGTAGTTTGAGATCTCTTCATACCTGACTCTGAAAGAATTTTCTTAAATATGAATATCAGAACGGAAATGGAGGAAGCTGAAATATGGAAGCAGTTATTTCAAAATGGATATTTGATGTAATGATGTGTGTGCCAGTAGTACTGATACAGTCTAAGCTGCTTTGGTCTCCACACCTGCTCTGCTATTTACTACAAACAGGAGTTTGGGTGATTTCTAGAAAACCTTTAGCCTCAGTTTTTTTTTTTTTAATCTGAAAAGTGGTAACTATAACATGCACACTTACAGTTAACATGACATTTAAATACTGTATCGAAGACAGCAGAATAATCGTTATTCCATAGATATATATCTTTCCTTGTTCTTCTTAGTAAAGTGTCATATAGAGACAAAATGTCTATTATTCACTAACTTTTTATTTTGGGTTGATATTTATGCTCTCTGGCCTCATTTGAGACTTCAGTAATTCCTTTCATTTCCTGTGTGAGCTCTTTGTTATCTCTTGTATCCATTTTGTACAATTGCTGTCTGGAGCTGTCTCTAATGTTCTCATGCTGCTACCTTCCACTTACTCTGCCTTTCTCTACAGATGACCTACTTGCCTACTTAAGATAAAAGACTTTCCCCCACATCCGCCCCCTGTCTCCCATCTCCTATGTCACAATTGTAATTCCTATCATCTTATTTGTATATTTTTCCCCTTCTATTGAGGTAATGTTGGCTTACAAGTCTGTATATTTTAGGTGCACAATGTTACTTCTCTTCAAATTGTATCACCACATCACACCATGACGTCAATCTGTCAATCTCTCTCCATGACAGTCATTCAAACCTATCCACCCCCCATTCTCTTTCTTCAGTTTTGTATCAGTTCTAGGTTTTGTTTTGCTTTTTGTTGCCTATACTTATGCTTTGTGACTTTATATCACACATGCAAATGAGACTAGTTTGTTGTTGTTGTTTTTGTTTGTTTGTTTATACCAGAACACTGCTCAGCTCTAACTTATGGTGGTCCAAGGGAATTGAACCAGGGACTTTGAAGTCTCAGGTATGAGAGTTTCTTTGCATAACCATTGTATTAAATACCCCCTCCCCAAATCAATTGATTTTTGTGCCTACGTTTTCTAACCTACTTCATTTACCATGATTCCCTCTGTCTCCATCTTTATTGTAGCAAAACATAAGACCTCATTCTTTTTTACAGTACCATTGTGTAAATATACAACCTACTTTTTATTCATTTGATATGTTCTTGGGTACTTTGATTGTTTTTGTAGTTATAAACAGTGCTGCAATGAATAGAAGTGTGCACATACCTCTTTAGAACAGTATTTCTTTGTTCTTTGGATAAATACCAGAGTGAGAATGTTATATTTTATGATGGTTCTATATCTTTTTTTAATATTTATTTTATTTACTTATTCCCTTTTGTTGCCCTTGTTGTTTTATTGTTGTCATTGTTGTTGGATAGGACAGAGAGAAATGGAGAGAGGAGGGGAAGACAGAGAGGGGGAGAGAAAGATAGACACTTGCAGACCTGCTTCATCGCTGTGAAGTGACCCCTTGCAGGTGGGGAGCCAGGGCTCAAACTGAGATCCTTGAGCTGGTCCTTGCACTTTGCACCACTTGTGCTTAACCCGCTGTGCTACAGCCTGACTCCAGAGGGTTCTGTATCTAACCTCTTGTGAAATCTCTATATATTTTTACCATAAAGAATGAGGTATAGGTTTTTATTTTTAATTAATTTCTTGCCAATGTATGAGGTGTTATGCATAGTGTTTCACTATTGATCATGTTTAATCTACACAACACAACTGCTCTTTGAGGTGGTTATGACTACTGCTACTCTGTGCCATCTTTAGGAAAATCATGATCCTCAATCACATTACAGTGTGATAAACCTATGTGAAAACAAGAGATAATACAGGAGGAAACTTCAGTGCTCTGTCATCTATTACAGTCTCTCTAGAAAAGAAAGGGGGAGTTCTAAAGGGGGGGCATTAACTAGGGACAGAGTCCCTATGGTAGAAATAATGGAGGGGGAGGAAGAGAAGGTGACTTTGGTGTAGTATGAAGTATACTGACACTTAACTTGGGGAATTGTGGACCTGTATCCATGTGACAACAATTCTATGAATCAGTATTTACACATTAAACTTACATTGAAGCTGGGGACAAAAAAAAAAAAAGGTCTGTAGCAGTGCCCATGCTGTGATACAAATACAGGTTTTGATCATACAGCCAGCAATTCTGTTCTTGGCAGCATGTTGGTCTCATAATGAGCTTCTTTTTCTCAAACTGCTAACATTTCTCATACTGACCATATGTGTTTTCTCTTACATTTTCTCCAAGGTTGACACTATGTTCTCCCATGGCATCACACCCTTATATAATTGTGAGTTCTGTTCCCTCATCTTTGGACTAGGGTCTTTTCTCCTGGACCAGACTTCTAGTTCTATGTGATATATTCAAAAGTGTATTCATAATGTGACATTATAAATCGATCGTTTCCTTTGACTGTTACATCAATGGACCAGAGTAACTATTTATTGTCGGAATCACTAGTACCAGAGACTTGAAGTCATTATCAAATTCTTCCTCTCCTCTTACTTTCAATCATCAATCACTTCAAAAGTTCTGTTGATGGAACCCATGCAATCTCTCTCTAAGATTCACCCTCTTTTTTCCTATTTCTCTACCATTAACTTACTTCAGATTCATATCATGCCTTACCTGGATTCCTGCCACAGGCTTCTAATGGGTCTCCCAGTTTTTTATCTTGATCCCTGCAATCCATTTTCTCAAATGCTGTCAAATGTGAATCTTCCTGTAACAGAAATCTGATCATATCACTATGCTACTTAACTTTCTACAACACCTCTGTATTGCTCTTGCACCTATGAACATCTCTTGGACTTAGTTCATGACATTTTTTTCTGAGCTCTTGTCTAGTTCACTAGTCTAAGTTCTGATCATTTGCTTCTTGCACTAACTTCTATCTCCTAGTCACAGTTGATTACTTTCAGCTCCTGTAACCTGATAACATATTGACTTTTGCCTCTGAGATAGTTTATTTGCAAATGCTCCCATGTGGAATCCCTTTTGCTAAATTATTTATATTTAAAAAAAAAAAATCTCAAATGCCACCTAGCCCAGGAAATCCTCTGAACACAAGTCCCAGGTTTGTTATTGAGTATTTCCATAATATTCTATTTCTAACTTTTTGTGGTAATTTGGATTTATGTTTCTTTTTTATATTTAATGAATCCATTTATTGGATGGACACAGAGATAACCTGAGAGAGAAAGGGATAGGTGGATGGAGTGAGAGAGAGAACTCAGTACTGTTTCCCCACTCATAAAGCTCTCCTGTTCATGTAGAGGTTGGGGGCTTAAACCCCAGTCACTGTGCACTGTCATGTATGTACTTAACCAGGTACACCACTTCCCGGACATCCATTGTAAAGTCTCATACAGCACTTAGTACATCATTTTGCAATGATATCTTTATTTGTCTATCTTTGCCTCTATGTCCAACCCCCCAAAAAACATATCTCAACACAAGAGTTAAGTATAAGTAGTTTATTATGAATGCTGAGTCCTGGAAATACTCACAGGGGACAAGAGAAATGTGTCAGGGAGTGGAAAATAAAGCTAAAGCCATGCGCTTCATCACACAAATTACCATTTTGATCCATGGAACCGGAATCTAGTCAGATCCCTCGTACTCAACAAGTGTTTGCTTCAGAGTTGTTTTGACTAAAGGCTAAGGGAGCTGGGTTACTGATACGCCTATATCCATTCATCACTGCTTTGAGGAATTTTTGCGAACAGGTTCAGAGTTTGGTGGGCAGGAGTTACTTCCTTGGCACACCTTCTCTTTTCTGCTCATAGTACTCCCAAAGATAAGCACTATCAGATGCCAAGCTGGCCTGCACAAGGATGTAAGAAGAGTCAAAGCAACCATCTCTCCCAGTTAGATCGTGGTTTATTTTAAAACTAGAATGAGAAAGCTGTATGTTTCATGTGAGAAGATTAACTTGACTCATTTAAGTAAATGTTTTGGCCTAGTTTTGTCTGATTCCAAATTCTGAAGGCCTTTCCTCACAGGAGACATCCACCCATCCCAACACTAAACAAAAGGAAGAAAAAAAAAATAGGAGACAAGCTTACAATTTAAACCAAGTACACTGGGTTCTTTAGGTATGATAATGTGCATTTAGAGAGTTTCCTTTCAGCTTAATTATGTGCAAGTGACTAGGTACTTTCCTGTGGGATTGCAATGAATAACAGACTGCATTACCTTCTAGTATCTCTCAGTCATCTATATGTCTCGTGTGTGTGTGTGTGTGTGTGTGTGTGTGTGTGTTCAATAAACCAGCTTAAGAAAAATTTTAAGAATTACCCATGCCTGTAACCTAGTTTCCTTGATCTTTTGACAGTTTCATCATTACCATAAACACTTTCTTCTGGGATGAAATTGCTTATCACGAACAAACTACAGTATAGTGAAGGCAGTAGTCAGTTGGGTATCAAAATCAGATTCTTCTTCCTTTCCTTTTCATTTTCTTCTATTTATGTCACTACATGAGTTTCACAGCTGCAGAATAACTTTTTTCAGACTGTTAGAGAGAAAGAGAGAGAGAGGGAGAGAGAATGGCACCACAGCTTCCTCCAATGTGGTGGTAAGCCATCCTCAAACCTGGGTGGCATACATGGCAAAGCAATATCCTATCCAAGTGAGTTATTTTGGAGGAGGAAATTTGCTTATTTACTTATTTCTTTATATACTAATTAGAGACAGAAAAATAAAGAGAAAGGTAGAGAGAGAGGGAAAGAGAAAGAGGGAAGGAAGGAAGGAAGGAAGGAAGGAAGGAAGGAAGGAAGGGAAAGAGGAGGAAGGAAAAAAGAAAGAAAGAAAAGTAGAAGAAAGAAAAAGAAAGCAAGTCAGAGCATCACTCTCACAAATACAAATGCCAGGGATTGAACTCTGGACTTGATTTTTGCATCAGTAACTGTGTATCTTTGGATGGGTTTGATTTTCCTAATCTCAGTTCCATTACCTGTTCTTTTTTTTTTAATACTTATTTTATTTATTTATTCCCTTTTGTTGCCCTTGTTGTTTTATTGTTGTAGTTATTATTGTTGTTGCCATTGTTGGATAGGACAGAGAGAAATGGAGAGAGGAGGGGAAGACAGAGAGGAGGAGAGAAAGATAGACACCTGCAGACCTGCTTCACCGCCTGTAAAGCAACTCCCCTGCAGGTGGGGAGCCAGGGGCTCGAACTGGGATCCTTATGCCGGTCCTTGTGCTTTGTGCCACCTGCGCTTAACCCCCTGCGCTACAGCCTGACTCCCCCATTACCTTTTCTAAAGAGCTTCCAGATTTATGTCTTCTGTGCTATACCTGAAAACAAATTGAAGTCACACAGCTTCAAATAAATATTCTTTGATTACTTTTTTTCCCCCAAATTAATTCTGTGGAAGTTTAGCATTTACTTTTAAAAAAGAATCTTTGCATTTTCTCAGTGATGACTGAAAGTAACTCATTGATATTCTAAACAGGACACTTGTTAAGCCTTTATTTCACAATATGACCCCTTGCACATTAATAGTCAGAAACTAAGACTAAAATAAATAGAACTTTCTGTTTGTCCCAAGGATTAAAAGAGAACAGTTTGTTATTGTCAAATAGTTTTCACAGAGAATATTAGAAGGCTATGCATAGACTTTATATGGGACACAACAGATTCAACTTTAGGTCTCAGAAGAGAAAGTACTATGTATAAATGATATAAATGAAAAGTGCATATATTCATTTATGATTAATTGTGCTATGTTTATATAACATATCAAGAAGTTAATATGTACACATGCATGCCTGGATGGTTAATTTGCAGGATGAACAACTTAGATCGTTTGTTTTTCTTATTTCCTTGTTTTTACTTTACTAATGCAATTTTTAACACAATTATTGGTTATATTTTATTTTATTTTATTTTAAATCAAGGTAGAGACAGAGAAAAATATGGACAGTGGTGAGAGAGCAAAGAAAGAAAGAGAGACACCTGCAGCTTTCCTCACCACTGTGAAACCTCCCTTTTGTGGGTGGGAACCAGAGTTTGCATAGAGGTCCTTTAACAAGGTAACTTGTATGCTTCGCTTGTTAGCACCACCATGTGAGCCCACTGCTATTTGTTTATTATTATTTCTTGCGGGGGTGGGTTATTTAAGGGCTTAAAGTATAGCCTTTAACACATAAGCACAACCTCTCGTCTCTTCCTGATTGATGTCTAGGAGACTTAAAAGGATCCTAATGTCCCTTCATCTTGGTCCTTTCCCTTTTTTCCCAGAGGACTTTGTTTTGTTGCAATATGCCACACCTAGTCAAAGTTTGGCCTTGTTTTCCCTTACTGTTCTTAATTCTTAAGTTCCTTTTATAAGTGAGATCATTCTGTATTGGTATTTATTTGTTTGTTTGTTTGCTCCCAGGGTTATCACTGGGACTTGGTGCCTGTGCTACAAATCTACTGCTCCTGCAGACATTTATTTTATTTTATTTTATTTTATTTTATTTTTTGATAGGATAGAGAGTAATTGAGGGGGGAGATAGGGAGAAAGATAGATACCTGCAGACCTGCTTCACTGCTTGTGAATAAACCCCCCCCCACACACACACACACAGGTGGGGAGTCAAGGGCTCAAACCGGGATTCTTTAGCAGGTCCTTGCAATTCATACTATGTGCGCTTAACCTGGTGCACCGCTGCCCAGCCTCATTAGTCTTTCTCTTTCAGTCGTGTCTCACTGAAAAAAGAAAAAATTAAATACCTGAGTTTGAAGAAAATAGCTAGGGAGTGTGGGAAATGAGGCTTCTTCAACACAAGAGGAAATCAAAGATGTTTTATCTTATGTTTCCCAACATTTTTTTCATTCATCAAGATAAGGTATTAACACAAGAGAAAATCAATAGATACAATAAATACTGGTATATTCTCTCTCTCTTTTTTTTTTTTTTGGCAATGCAGAGCCTCATGAATGAGTGAGATCATTGCTCCCAGGTCCAGATTTTTATTCCTTTTACTTGGGATTTAGTGAGTGTGTCTCACATACGCTGTGGTGCTGGGGCTCAAACAAGGCCAGTGTGATGGGCAAGAAACTAGCCTGCCAGGTGAGTTACCTCCTGTTCTCCTCACTGCATTTTTAGTGACCTATATGTTAACTTATATTTATTGAGTAAATGGTAAATAGTCCAACTTCTTGCCCAAAGAAGAAAGTCTGCCTGGTGAGTGCACTCATTTTGGAAGATCTCAAATTCAGAAGACTCACTAACCTCTAACTAAACAGAACATTTTGACTGGTAATATTTTGTAGCATTAAAAAGTAGAGGGAAATATAAGAACACAAGTAAATGAGTTTAATAATGTTTTCATCATCAATTAAAAAGCTTAATAATAACAAACATCATATAGATTGAAAATAAGTGTTGCCCATATGGATTTATTAGAAAGCAGTTGGTGGGAGTTGGGTGGTAGTGCAGTGGGTTAAGTGCATGTGGCAAGAAACACAAGGATCAGCATAAGGATCCTGGTTCAAGCCTCTGGCTCCACACCTGTAGGGAAGTCGCTTCCCAGTGAAGCAGGTCTGCAGGTGTCTATCTTTCTCTTCCCCTCTCTGTCTTCCCCTCCTCTCTCCATTTCTGTCTGTCCTATCTAGCAACGATGACATTTACAACAACAATAAAATACAACAAGGGCAACAAAAAGGGAAAATAAATAAATAACAATACAAAAAATAATAAAAAAAGAAAACAGTTGGTATTATTTCTATGGCCCAGTATTTTCACTCTAATGTGTAGACATAAGAAAACATCACTTTCATATTTACCTTAGAGATATGCGTAGGAATGCTCCTACAAAGCTCTTCTCATACAAGTAAAATATTAGAAACAGCCAAGTGCCCACTAACAAGAGAAATGAGAAATAAACAAATGCTGGCATATTTTTATAATGAAATATTGAACATCAGTAAAATAAATTTAGCTCCATGTAAAAATATAAGTGAATATCAATGGAATAGTAAAAAAAAAAAAAAAAAAAAAAAGAAAGAAAGAAATTCCCAAAGGACAGCATGCTGAATAATACTCTTTATTGTAGTTAAGTTCAGGCCCTAAAGTAAACACATATAATAGTTATACCTATGTACATAGCTGTCTTCTCTGGAAATGTTCTTATTCTTAGATTGAAGAGTTTTCCTTATAATACCACAAGAATTCAATGAAAAATGGGTTTATGAACTGGCGAATTAGTACACAAACAAGAAAATAAATGAAGGAGGACCATATCTATACTAAAGATTTTAATCCCCATTGAACTAGGTTCTGTGATTAACCCTTTTAAGAAACTGCCATCCACTAATACTAAAGGTAAATTAGTAGTGATTATTACTTCATCTTTTTTTCAACAATTTTTTAGCATAGATATGGTGAGATAAAGAGAGAAGGTGAGTATGAAAGAGATCATAGCACTAAAGTGCCTTTCAGTGCAGTGGTGACCAGGCTGAGACTTGGTTTGTGCATTTAGCACAGCAGCACACTATCCAAGTGAGCTATTTTGCTGACTCAAGGCCCTTACTTTAAAAAAATTTAATCGTCAAAATTGTATTGTTTTTCTTAGGACCAAGATCAAATTCCAGCATCTGTAAAATACTCAAAGTCTTGAAATGCAGTTTTATTCTGTATTATTAATGAGTATTAATCATCATTTTAGAAGAGCATGCTTAGTGTTCTGTGTACTAAGGAGTGTGAGTGTATTTATTATAGTATCCAGAAGCTTATAAACCTGTGGGGGCTGGGTGGCAGCGCACCTGGTTGAGCACACATGTTATAGTGCACAAGGACTCAGATTTGAGTCCTGGGCCCCACCTGAATCGGGAAAGCTTAGCAAGTTGTGAAATAGCTGCAGGTGTGTTTCTGTCTCTCTTCTTCTCTATCTCCCCTTCCCTCTTGATTTCTGATGGTGTCTATCCAATAAATAATTAAAGATAATTTATAAAATATTATAAACAGAACCCATAAATTCTATTAAAGTTTAATCCCAGAACAGAGATAAATGAACCGTTATCATGATAAATGCTTCACGACGAGATGTTGAACTTATGTAACATGGGAGAATTCTAGTTGCTTCAAAACTGAAAGATTAATGACTAAAACTAAACTTATGTATCTGATGAGCTGCTATGATGAAGGAACATTGACCTAAATCTCAAAAAATGCATAAAGGATATCTAAGTAAAAGAGAAATATTGTGATGATTACATAGAATGTTAGAATGCCTAGTCATGAAAGAACTATCCATTAAAAGAAACAAAACTGGGAAGAGAGAGAGAGAAAGAGAGAGAGAGAGAGAGAAAGAAGTAGAAAGCTAATGAGCGAAAAAGGGTAGCAGAAAAGTACTGAAAGTTTTTGTTATATTGTCTGAACCATATTCCACGAAAAATGGAATTCTACTGAAGTTTTCCAACAGAAGTAATAAATGCCCACTTTTTAAAGATTATATTTCTTTCAGTGGGGGAGATAGCATAATGGTTTTGCAAACAGACTGTAATGCCTTAGGTTTCAAGGTTCCAGGTTCAAGCCCCCACACCACCATAAACCAGAGCTAAGCAGTGCTCTGGTAAAAGAAAAGAGAAATTACATATTTTTTATTCTATAGGGATAGAATTGATGGTTTAACGTAATTCCTTCTAGCTCTGTCCAAGATGGGTCAGATAAGGTGGGCTTATTGTTCTTAATAGCTGCATAGTATTCCATTGTGTATATATACCACTGCTTTCTCAGCCACTCATCTGCTGCTGCGCACCTGGGTTCCTTCTAGGTTTTAGCTATTATGAATTGTGCTGCTATGAACATAGATGTACATACATCCTTTTGGTTGGGCATTATGGAATCCTTGGGGTATATCCCCAGGAGAGGAATTACTGGGTCATATGGAAGGTACTCCACTCAGAGACCCACCCTACTAGGGAAAGAGAGAGACAGACTGGGAGTATGGATCGACCAGTCAACACCCATGTTCAGCGGGGAAGCAATTACAGAAGCCAGACCTTCCACCCTCTGCAACCCACATGACCCTGGGTCCATGCTCCCAGAGAGATAGAGAATGGGAAAGCTATCAGGGGAGGGGATAGGATATGGAGATCGGGTTATGGGAATTGTGAGGAATTGTACCCCTCTTATTCTATGGTTTTGTTAATGTCTCCTTTCTTAAATAAATAAGTAAAAAAAAAATCACAAAACTAAAAATATATATATAGGCTATGTCTATTATAAATAAATAAATTTGTTTATATTTGCAAAAAAAATAATTAATGAAGGGTTGTTGTAAAGGATGGAAAACCAGTTAGGAGGCAGCTATTTCTTTGCTTTAGGAAGAATATTTATATATGCTTTGACTTTATTTAAATATTTAAGAAAAAAGACAGTAATGCAGTATAACTATAAGCCTTTCTAAAAAATACATAGAGCCTGGCTTCTGATGTACACACACACACACACACACACACACACACACACACACACCACAATGTATATGTATATGTTGGGTTTCAAAATGTTATGACACACCCATGCATAGGAAAATCCTTCATGACCTTTCTGACAACCACCTTTGCTTGTCATAAGAAAGAGTCTAGGGCCTTGTTTATCTCTGGTGTCTAGTTGTGCCATGGACTGAACATGAGGCCTCTGAAACCTCAGGAATGCAGTTTATGCTGTGAGCTATCTCCAATATATAAATACAGTTTATTTTATGCTTTTGTGCTCATATGGATGTAAGTATCAGTCATGCTTGAAATCCATTGAACATTCAGAGTCTGACTGTATTCATCAAGGTAATTAGTATTCAGTGCTTTAACAAAGCTGACCCCTCCTCAAGCCATTGATTTAACATATTATAAATTTTAGTTTATTTTCTTTGCTATTAATAATCAATCCACTGTAATTTGGAGAACTATGTTAAATACTTTACATCCATTATATGATTTAATCTCCTCAATAATCCTGTGATTCATCATTCTTTGTGCATATTTCTGAATAGAATAGACTTTTATAAAATATAATTTTTAGGTGTAGGGGTGAATCTTTTTATTCCATTAATTTATTTTTATTGGAGTATACTATACATTTTATATCTTGTTTTGGCAAGCTTCAAGGTAGATTTTCCTTCCTGATATATTGAAAACTTTCTTGGGTTATTTGTCCTCTAAGCAAGGACTCAGAAATCCAGTTCTTTTAAGCTTGATATGAAGTCACTCATCTAATCTATTTGGTTAAATGAGATGAGGATGAGAGAAAGAGAGAGAGAGAGAGAGAGAGAGAGAGAGAGGGAGAGAGAGAAGAAGAAGAAGAAGAAGAAGAAGAAGAAGAAGAAGGAGGAGGAGGAGGAGGAGGAGAAGGAGGAGGAGGAGAAGGAGGAGAAGGAGGAGAAGGTGGAGAAGGAGGAGAAGGAGAAGGAGAAGAAGGAGGAGGAGAAGGAAGAGAAGAAGGAGAAGGAGAAGGGGAAGGGGGGAAGGGAAAGGGAGAAGGGGGGAAGGGGAAGGGGGGAAGGCGAAGGAGGGAAGGTGAAGGAGGGAAGGGGGTAAGGGGAAGGGAAAGGAAGATTTAAAACAAGAAATGTTGATATACTGTTGACTGTATCAGTGGACAACTGACCATATCTCCTATTTATATTCTCTTACTGAAAACTAGCTGAATGAGTCACCTAACAGTGAGGGAATTTTGGGAAATAGTTCACTTGTTTGCCAAGAGCAGCTGACAGAAGTCTCTCACAGAAAGGAGCAAACACTTTGAGCATTTCACATCTACTTATCCTTCAAGTGCTGCTTTGTCTCTTCAGAGTCATGGTCTCACTCATATGTGATTTAATCTCTCCTGGCCTCACTTTTTCATTCAAGTAGAGAGGAGAGAAGAGGAGGAGAGATACCACAGCACCAGAGCTTCCTCTGATTTTATGGTATATGGTACCAAAACTCAACCTTGACCACATGTATACAAGTATTTTATATATATATTTAGTTTTTTTGTGTGTATTTTCTTCCTCAGGAGTTTCATTTAGATATATGTTACTTTATATTTAAAATATTGTTTCAGTCAGTCCCACTTTCTGTCCCATTCCTTTCTTTCATAGGTGGGTACTGTTTAACAAAATACATTCTCTTATCTATTATGCATGCAGCTTTCCTGAAACTATGTCGAGTTAAAAAATATCAGACTGGAGCAGATATCTCTTCCTTTTCTTTAATTAAATACATTTTACATTTACTTTGGAGATTTAAGTCAAGCTTTTTCTGAAATTCTGAGGTTAAGTCCATACTCCACTTTTGGTATGTAGCATTGATAATTAAATCTACAGTCCCTGGTAAAATTAAACAAACAAGCAAAAAACCCTTAAATATCAACCCTCCTCTGTAATGGAGTTTGGCAGTTTTTTCTGGTTTCAAATCAAAATTTCTCTTTAGCTATACATGTAGTAGTTTTACTGAGGGTGTGTGGGGGTTTTATTTGCCTATAGGGTAATTGCTGGAGCTTAGTGCCATCACTACAAATCCACTGCTTTCAATGGCCATGTTTTTCTTTTTCTTCCAATTTTTTATTCGATAGGACAGAGAGAAAATGAAAGAGGAGGGGGAAACAGAGATGGAGTGAGAAAAATAAGACACATGCAGACCTGCTCCACAGCTCATGAAGCATCCCTGCCACAGGTGAGGAGTGGGGACTTGAATGCAGGACTTTGCATGGGACCTTGCATTTAGCACTATGTGCAATTAACTGGGAGCACCACCACCTGAACCCAGAGTTTTTGGTTTATTTGTTTAATTTATATCTATTTATTATTGGATAGAGACAGAGAGAAATTGAGAGGGGAAGTATAAGAGAGAGAGAGAGAGAGAAACACCTGCAGCTGTGCTTCGTCACTTGTGAAGCTTTTCCTCTGCAGGAAGGAAGCAAGAGTTTGAACCTGGGTCCTTGCAAGTTGTAATATGTGCACTTAACTAGGTATGTCACCAATTGCCCCCTTTTTAAAAAATTTTTCCTTCCTCTTCCTCCTTTTTCTAATTCTCCTTCTTCTTTTATGTCAATGACTATATGTTTTACTTTATTTTTTGTTCAATTATATAATTTATTAGAAAATTATGTGCATATACATGAACATATACACATACTTGTATGTATATAAAACTATAGCTTATACATAATTGTAACATGCATAGAACATACATAGTACCTTTGCAGTGTTTTTAAATTCTTTCTTTCTTTATTTATTTAAAAAAGGAAACACTGACAAAACCATAGGATAAGAGGAGGACAACTCCACACAATTCCCACCACCAGAACTCCCTTTCCCATACTCTCCCCTGATAGCTTTCCTATTCTTCATCCCTCTGTGAGTATGGACCCAGGGTCATTGTGGGATGCAGAAGGTGGAAGGTCTGGCTTCTGTAATTGCTTCCCTGCTGAACATGGCATTGACTGGTGGATTCATACTCCCAGCCTGCCTCTCTCTTTCCCTAGTAGGGTGGGGATCTGGGGAAGCGGAGCTCCAGGACACATTGGTGGGGTCATCTATCCAGGGAAGTCTGGTCGGCATCATGGTAGCATCTGGAAACTGGTGGCTGAAAAGAGAGTTAATTAACATACAAAGCCAAACAAATTGTTGAACAATTATGAACCTAGGATCTTGCCCTCAATTGGATCAACAACGGTAAAGAATGTTCCATCCTCTCATGGGAGTATGGACAACACACTCTATGCTACATCTGAGGAAGATGGGTCGATATTGGGACAGCTTGGAATGTTCGTACTCATGACCACAGAATGTGAGCTCAGATACAGGGATGTAGAAGTCACATAGGCTCCTAAGCTGAATATGGACCCCAGACCACATCAAATTGATGGAGTTTACAGTCAACAATACTTATATCCCTTCCCCATATTAGGGAGCTACACTCTTCCCTGATCCAACTTTATGTCTCTTTTCCAGCCATGATTATCACCTCCCCAGACAATAACTTAGATCTACCTGCATATCAGATTTCAGGCTCAGAGAAAAAAAAATAGTATAGCTACAAGCCCTATGAAATATAGCTAAAATATGCCTACTAGCTATTTACAAAATGGAGGACCCCCCCCCCAACACTTCATCTGCACTATTCCAGCCTTTAGGACTATCTTTCTTTTCAGAACCTTTATGTCTTCAGCGTTTTTTAAAAATTTTGGCGGTCTGACATTTCTGTGGTATCTCAGATCTATCTTTTTATATTTGTAGTTAATTATTTAAAATTTGTATCAGAGAATTTCAATACAAGAAGGTCTTGTGGTGTCAACTTCTCCTGTTTGTAATTCTTCTGACATTCATCTTGTGGTTTATTTCCTCAACATTATTAATTTTCATTGGATCGACCTTCTCGTGGTGCATCCCGTGAGTACCCATTTATTGGGGAAACTGACGATCCTTCCTAGCCGACTGAATCCACATGGATCCCAGTCACTTTCAAAGCCAGCAACAAGCAGACATCAGGCTCTACCTGACGCTGTTGACTGGTTACGGAAGAAGGGCAAACGCTAGAAGAAGAATTAATTTTGATTATGATTTCTTACTCAAATGGGTGGATTTTGTCATTAGAATTTCTATGAGTAATGCATTCAGGCATGTTTCTCCAGAGAATATCTATGTTTGCTTCTGCTTGACACTCAAAGATTTTTCCAACTTGATATTATTTTGAATCCATTATTGTCTAGCATTCAGTTTGTCAGAGCCTCAGTCCCCACCTGCAGGGGGAAAGCTTTACAAGTGGTGATGCAATGTTGTAGGTGTCTCTCTCCCTCTTTATCTCCCCCTACCCTCTCTATTTCTGGCTGCCTCTATATAATAAATAAAGATAATAAAAATTAAAAATATTTATTTAAAATTGTAATTAAATTATTATGCGTAGATAGTATAATGGTTATGCAAAAAAAGTTCATGCCTGGATCTCTTGAGTTCTCAGGTTCAACCCCTATCATCACCATAAGTCAGAGCTGAGCACTATTCTGTTCTCAGTCTCTCTCTCTCTCTTTTTCTCTCACTAAAAGTAAATAAAATATTTTTTAAAAATTGTTTTGTTTTGTGGACCTTTGAGGGCTTTGGCTTCTAGACCTAAATCCTTACATTGTAATAGCTCATATCACTGAAAATAAGACTCTATGTGATAAAAGATTTTTACATGTGATCAAAGTTGAAGTGACTATCATCCCAATTGTTTCCTTATTTTTAGCATCACTGATGCTCTTTTTCACCTAGAAATACTTCTTACTTGGAAGCTCAGGCATGCATTTTCATAGATGATTGTCATACTAGAATCTAATACTCCTGATTGTTTTATAGCAAAAAATATGTTGATATCTAGTGAACCAATTAAGGAATTTCTTTATGATTAATCATATATATAGCAGAATGTCACATATAGAACTTGAAATTTTTTCTTTTGTTGTTGTTGTTTGTTTGTTTTTATCAGAGCACTGTTCAACTCTGGCTTATGGTGGAATGGAGGATTCAGCCTGGGACTTTGGATCCTCAGGCATGAGAGTTGAGTCTCTTTGCATAACCATTATGCTATCTACCCCCCACCAGTGTCACATACCCCCAAAGCTTTATTTAAATTTACTTCTAAATTTATGGATTTCCCTGTTTTTTTAACTACTTATCATTTTTTCTAATTTCATATTTATTATGATTAATTCAAACACATCATCTTTGAAGTAGGAAGTCTCATCTTCCTTTCTTTCAACTTTGATTTTATTTTATTTATTTATTCCCTTTTGTTGCCCTTGTTGTTTTATTGTTGTAGTTATTATTGTTGTCGTAGTTGTTGGATCGGACAGAGAGAAATGGAGAGAGGTGGGGAAGACAGAGAGGGGGAGAGAAAGATAGACACCTGCAGACCTGCTTCACCGCCTGTGAAGCGACTCCCCTGCAAGTGGGGAGTCAGGGCTCGAACCGGGATCCTCATGCCGGTCCTTGTGCTTTGTGCCACCTGCGCTTAACCTGCTGTGCTACAGTCCGACTCCCTCAACTTTGATTTTTTTTAAGGGAAGATGATTTTTTTATATAATTTTTTGTTTACTTATTATTGGATAGAGACAGTGAGAAATTACAAGTGATGGGGAGATAGAGAGTGAGAGAGACAGATAGACTCCTGCAGCCCTGCTTCATCACTTGTGATGCTTTCCCTCTGTAGGTGGAGACCAGGGGCATGAACCTGGGTCCTTGCTCATTGTAGTGTGTGCACTTAACCAGGTGCTCTACCAACTGGCCCCTCAACTTTGATTTTTCCATCATTAGGTTTGTGTCTCGTTCTCTAAGTTCACTAGTGCAAGTTGAGTCCTGCCCCAGTTTTTGAGGTCACATGTTTTAAGATACTATATCATAGTTTAAAATCCTAATCATCCACTAGAAGTTAATATTAAGAAATATGTCCAGGGACCAAGCGGTGATGCATTTGGTTGAGCACACATGTGACCCTGAGCAAGGACCCACGTCTGGGGCGTCACTCTCCACTGGCAAGGCGAAAGCTTCATGAGCATTAAAGCAGGTCTGCAGGTGTCTATGTTCCTCTCTGCCTTTCTGTCTCCTCTGTCCTCTCAACTTATCTTTGTCCTATCAACTAAAAAAAGAAAAATTTAAATTACAAAAAAGAAATAATTCCTAGTTTGGGGGAGGGTCAATAATATCTCACAGTTAGTGAATGGACATCAAAGACATGCCTAACTTTTGAGTTATCTCTAAACAGTCAAGTCATTTCATGGTATTATTGTTATTTATGTTTTCCTCTTTTAGAATTATTTGATAATCCTGGGCAGCAGTGGCTAGGGTACCTCATTTACCTCAGTAAGGACATAGTATCGAGACTGACAGAGGGAATGATAACATCGTGGGGAGTGATAGCCATGCCACAACCCGACAGTGAGGTCAAGGTTACGTCACAAAGCTGAAAAGGGGAAGAGCCAGGATAGCAGGTAGGTCTGAGGTTGGCACTGGTAACTTTGTCAGAAAGTTGAACTTGAACTGCTGCCAAGGAAATCACATGAGCTATTTGTGATTCTGTCTGAAGAAGATAGGGAGCTTGAATGCTCATATCTTTAAAAATTATGTTGAATGGAATTTCAGAGTCACAGACCATATTTATGATTACTGCAGATGTTCTCTTTTAGATTGAAATAGGGTTATTTTAATATTAGTAAATATACATCAAGTGGAAAACTGTGATATAAATAAACAGAATAATACAACTAAGTACCATAAAAGTACAGAGGACTAGAAATGTAGTCTCTATGTAAGGGCAGAGAAAATTGATAAATTTGTAACAATTTCAATGTGTAATATGAAGATTTAAATTACTGGATATAAAAAGCCTATGCGTAGGGTTTTTCATATTGAGCCAACTTGAAATGACTATTCAAGATACAGTTTTCCTAAAACAACAGTAATAGGGTAGATATGATTATAGTGTTGTGGTAAAAAAATTTATCTTAATGCCTTAAGTTAGGGTAGTTTATTTCTGATTTAGGCAAAATTCACTGCCTATGTAGAACCATTTGAGGTGCAGTCTTTTACACCTCAACTATCTACTTTTTAATTCTCCCAAGAATGTTACACACTAGTATCATTCTACGTGTATAAAATACAAGTCAATTTGCCTCCAGTGATTTGGATTTAATCACGTGGGACCTGAGTCATAGGGTAACTGTCCTCCACTTACCAAGGTGGTCATGAAGACTGAAGACCATTGACCAAAGTCTACAATACATGCTTTCCTCCACCAACATGAGGAAGAAAGTAACTCAATTTAAACTCTTTTCCATCACTATACACCAACCCCCAACACCCCTTGCCTACCCTTCCTTCCCCAGAGTGCTTTGATTTGGTGGAATATACCATATCCAGCCCATCTTCCACTCTGTGTTTGCCTTTCCTGCCCTTGTTTCTCACCAGTTCATCGTCACAATATCTGACAAATGCAAAGTAACAAAAATACTTTCATTTCTCTATCACTAAAATAAATTTGGCTCTCGAGTCTTTCATCCCCAACCTGCTTATTAGAAACTGAATCTTATCATTGTATGGACAACTGGAAGCTGTAACTTTTAATAACATCTTATATTCAGGATTCTACTTACTCTGTTCTTTTTCTGTCCCTCTTTTCTTTCTTCCCTTCTCTCTCTCTCATTCTCTCTCTCTGAAGCTGGGCTCACCTACTATATAAGAAATAAAGCTGGTAGATTTACTTTTGATTACCTGCGAATTGAATCTGTTCCTGGTGAAATTTGTTTTCTTTACTGTCTCAAAGCTAAATGAGATGCTCACCTCTCCCAAGAGCTCACTGGCTGGATTCCAGCTCCACCCACTAACACTTGGTTCTATGAGATGCAATCTCTGTAAATTGAATCTGGCAGTAGCCTTGAGATATTCACCCTGAACGTTATCAGAGCAATCCCAGAGGAGCTCCATAGATTCTCGGTTTTAGCTTTTGTGTCTGCCATTCCGGACAGACAGGGACTTCTGTTAAATTCCTAACTTGGGAAAGTATTCTTTTTTTTTTCTTAATTATCTTTATTTATTTATTGGATAGAGACAGGTAGAAATCAAGAGGGAAGGGGGTGATAGAGAGGGAGAGAGACAGAGAGACACCTGCAGCCCTGCTTCACCACTGTGAAGCTTTCCCCCTGCAGGTGGGGACCAGGGGATCAAACCTGGGTCCTTGCGCATTGTAATGTGTGCGCTCAACCAGGTATGCCACCACCTAGCCCCGAGAAAGTATTCTTATTGAAAAAGTACAGCGATATTAATTTAAATACAAAACTGAAAAGAAATGAGGAAGAAAGGATGAAAAGGGCATTGGGTTCCTGGTACATGATGGTTGAAAATGTTCTTAGTCTGAGGTGAGAATTTCTGCAGGGACATGTCACTGGGAAATGAGAAATTGTACCCATGTGCCAATGATAATATAAAACATGGATCCCTCAATTAAATGATTAAAAAGATGAAAAAAGAAAGTCTACGTGAAACTGTTTGAATATCACAATAAATGAACTGATTCAGAAAGATCTCTAGTTGGGAGGTCTTCTAGATTGTTCCATGAAGTAGGCCACTGTATTCTTCTTTGCAAGTAGAAATTATGCAAGTTTGGGATGCTGAGTAATAAAAGGCTCTTACACTGATTTTCCACGGTGCCATCATTCAGTGCCTTATGGTAGTCTAAATTTAAAGTTTATTCAGTGCTGCAAGCGTTAGTACTTTCAGACATTATTCAAAAATATGTGAAAACTCAATGTTGTATTTTTATTTATCAATAAGTATAGATTACATGTCTTTATAAGTAGACAGAATTGTGATGTTTATTTTTATAGATGAAAAGTAACTAATGAATAAAATGTAATATGAGGTACACAAGGGCTTAGGTATATGTCAAATAGAATTACTTATAGTCTGATTAAAGGTTGCTTTTCTCCCTGTCACCTCAATTCATTATGTGAACTGAGAGAATTCTGTAAAGGTTTATGCTCATAAGTGTTTGCCTGAGATGAAAGTTTACCTATGAATTATAATTCAAAATGTGTGCATATCATCATAAAAGTGAGACTAGCTACCTAGTTTAACAATCATTAAAATACAATCTGGGGTTTCCTGTGTATTCCCAAGGTTGTTCCAAGAGTGTAAGAAAAAAAAAAACCCTCTTTTTTTATGATACTAACATACTACCTACCTTTCTAACACTTATTTCTCCGTGAGTGAATTGCAGAGATTTTTGGAAACAACAGAACTTCTGATAATGTCATTTTTTTAAAGTTAATGATGCCATTATTTTCACTGATAGAGAATGTCCATATCTGTCTTATGTTTTCAAATTCCTTAATTTTTAACTTCAAAATATTGATAAGTGTAATCTGCATAAACAAAAGTGTCTTCGAATCCTCAGTTAAGAGGTTAAAGGACTAAAGAAGTTCTGCAATGGAAATGTTTGAAGACTAATGGTCTACTTCACTGAATTGGCATATGTCTTCATCAGTTAAGTTAATAGTGACTATTTTCATTGAATCTGGCATGGTCAATGCTTATTTTTGTTTTATTTTTTGTTTCTGTTTATTTTTTATTTTGCTTTTCTTCTTTCCTTTCTATTCCAAGTTTCCTCTGGATATCATTGTTTTTCTTCAGATTTTCTGTTTTAACTTATAGCTTTCAAATACAAAACATAGTGAGATGTGGGGGAAAAAATCTCTCCTGAGGATAAAAAATAGCAACTTTAAGGTAAAATGTAATGGTGCTGAATATTTAAAGCAAAGATTTTGATTAAGATCTGAAATATGACATCTCAGGTATTAAGGTGGGATAGAACAAACACCAAATATAATTTACAGTAGTGTCTAGCAAAATGTTAGCACACCCTTCATATCACATTTACTTGAAGTGTGTGAAAGATTCAAAGTAATGAAAGGAATGGGATCAAGATATCTTTGGGGAACTTTGTGTTATGTACCTTCCTACTTATAACCTCCCCGCAAAGGGTCAACATTTCAATTTATTTAACCCTTCACCTTAAGTCAAGAGAGAGAGGACCTTAAAAGGCTCTGTGGGACTAAAGAGTGAAATTTTCACACTGTGAAAATAATACAGTTAATAGTAACTGATTTCCAAATGAGAAAGCTGAAGAAGTAGAATGGATTAGCAAATTCCTCTCTTGGTAGATAGGACAATGCAACAATCTGTTCTAAATGGAGAAGAATCTTCACACAGTAATGGAAGTAAGTCACGACTTATTTTGCTGCATCTGTGGAATGTACACACACACGCACACCATTCTTGTAGTGACTATTCAAGTGTGTATATATGTTAATATATGGAATGCTATACTCTGAAGAAAATAAGTTTTGATGATATTGAGTTGAATGAAAACTTAATTCAAATGAGTATTCAGACAAGTGTCGCCTGAGAAGTTGTCATTTAACTATGAATAAGGAAGAGTCAACAATGCAGATACTTATACAAAGAACATTCCAAGCCATGTGACCAGCTGGAATGTGAATGGGTTCTCCACATGCAAAGACCAGAAGGAAACCCAGTGAGGTTGAAACATAGATTGAAGCTTGGTAGATGACAATAGAAATGAAGGTAGGAAGGGTCAGGGTTCTTGATCTGATTGGGTGCACATGTTACAATGCACAAGGATCTGGTCTCAAGCCCCCAGTCCTTACCTGCAGGAGTAAAGCTTTGCAACCAGTGAAGCAGTGTGGTAGGTGTCACTTTTTCTCTCCCTATTTTTCCCTTCCTTCTCAATTTTTCTGTCTCTATCAAATAAATAAGTAAAATATTTAAAAAAAATGAATGTAGAAAGGATCATTCTGGCTTATAAAGACGAAGACAAGACTCAACTCACACAAACTGTGCTGATTTATACTCCCTGCAAGTTCTCTTCTTGTTCTATAATTTTCCGAATCTCTCACTAAATCTGTGATTCCAAATTCTTCCCCCCCCCCCTGGGTTTCTTAACTGAAGTTATGGAATTTACAGTTTCATGGTTTTGGAAATGTTTAGTTTAACAAACTCTTTAAAACTTTAAATATCTTGTTAGAAATATAAACCCCAGGGTGGGGGTATAGCATAATGATTATGCAAAGAGACTTTCATGCCTAAGGCTTTCAAGTCCCAGGTTCAGTCCCCCACACTGCCTTAAACCAGAGCTGAGCAGTGCTCTGGTAAGGGAGAAGGAGAAGGAGAGGAAGGAGAAGGAGAAGAAGGAGGAGAAGGAGAAGGAGAAGGAGGAGGAGGAGGAGGAGGAGGAGGAGGAGGAGGAGGAGGAGGAGGAGGAGGAGGAAGAGGGGAAGGGGAAGGGGAAGGGGAAGGGGAAGGGGAAGGGGAAGGGGAAGGGGAAGGGGAAGGGGAAGGAGAAGGAGAAGGAGAAGGAGAAGGAGAAGGAGAAGGAGAAGGAGAAGGAGAAGGAGAAGGAGAAGGAGAAGGAGAAGAAATATAAACCCCTAGGAGCCAGGTGGTGGCACACTTGGTTGAGTGCACATGTTACAATATGCAAGGACCTAGGCTTGAGCCTCCAGTCCCTACCTGCAGGGGGAAAGCTTTGCAAGTGAGAAGCAGTGTTCCAGGTCTCTTCTCTCCCTCTCTCCCTCTCTCTCTCTCTCTCTCTCTCTCATTCTCTCTCTCTCTCTCTTTCTCTGTCTCTCTCTCTCTCTCTCTTGCTCTCGTCCCCTTTGCTCTCGATTTCTTTTTCTATCCAATAAATAGATAACAGCAAAAAAAAAATTTAAAAAATAAAGAAATATATACTCCTACAGTAATAATCTAAAACCATGTTAATGTCAGGATTTTGTCCATCCTTATTTCCTTATAAAGCATACTAACTCTTGATTTTTAGTAATCTTTACTCTAGCTAGAAAACGTATATTTCATATGACCACAATTTATTTATATATATGTATAAATAAATACATTTCCTTGGAGAAATCATGATTATAATCTACTCAATTCTGTACTGAAGAAGTTCCATCTAATCTTCTTAAAATATTTAAAAATGGGGCCAGGTGGTGGCACACCTGGGTTGAGTACACATGTTACAATGTGCAAGGACCCAGGTTCGAGTCTCTGGTCCACACCTGCAGGGGGAAAGCTTCACGAGTGGTGAAGCAGTCCTGGTGTCTCTCTGTCTCTCTATCTCTTTATCCCCCCTCCCTCTTGATTTCTGGCTGTCTTATGCAATAAATAAACAAAAGATAATAATTTTTTAAAAAATATTTTTAAACGTTTCAGTATTAGTTTAACCAACCTGCAAATACTTATCATCTTCTTTATAATTTTTTCTTATATTCCATGAAGTTGTAGAATTGGAAAGCAAATTAGTCTGGCTCAGTTCCATAAAGGGTCTTTCTGTCTTCTTTATGTTTATATGTATTATTATTCATATGTATTTTTAAATATATTGAAATATTAAATATATAAAATACTATTAAATATGCATTTCTAATATATTTTATAAAATGCATGTCTAAGATTATATATATCAGTATAAGGATTTAATAAACATCAAAGCTACTGTGGGTAATAAAACCATTAGAGATGTAGAAAAAAGAAAGAGTTAAAAAATTAAAGAAGAAAGTATTTCATAGAAAGAAGAGACCATGGAATCTTCAACAAGTTGAAAATATAAATTTGGCCTTGAAAAAATTATAAGAATTTGGACTGAGTAGTGGAATACCTGGTTGAGTGCACATATTATAATGAATTAAGGACCTGGGTTTGAGACCCTGGTCCCCATTAGTAGGGTGAAAGCTTTGTGAGTGGTAAAGGAATACTGTAGTGTCTCTCTTTATCTCTCTCTGTCTCCCCCACTCTCTCAATTGTTGGCTGTCTGTATTCAATAAATAACGATTAAAGAAAAAAGTAATAAGAATTATGTAAGAGATTGTTAAGAGGGGTGAAGTGTACATGTGTGAGTTGATATGACAAGTGTAGATGAAATCTTATGAAGCCTATTTTGGGACACTGACATATGGCCAGTCTGGAAAGAACGGCATATTGAATATTTTTAAAAATGAAACTGGAAAGAAAGATCAAACCACAACAAGGCATCTTCTGTAAGTTAACTGTGAATATGACCAAGAAACTAGAAATTATTTTGAGGAGACAGTTTGGAGTTTATTGGAAATTCCTTAGTTTTAGTCATATGTCAGTGGTCCTATGACCCTTCTCAGAAGCATGTTCTCCAAGTAACATTTAGCAGGTTATAGATCTGAATGTAGGACTGGCAGCATTTCATGAGATGTTCATTTTGGGCCAACCATTTATAATAATGATTCAACTTTTAAACCTATGTGAGTTATGTATCGGTGGCACACCTGCTCCCATGGCAATCCACTATTAAATGACGGATACAAAGGAGAAAGTTGAAACCATTTTTTTTTTCTTTCAAGTCAGCCTATATCTTTCTAAACAAACCTTTGTGGAGTGAACATAGCTGTGTGACACAGTCACAACTTGCATGGAAGCAAGGATCCATTTAAGTTTCAGGTCCAATCTTGAGACCAAAATTTGTGAGAGAAACCATGCCAACCTCTACTGGTGTTCTTTGCCAATTATTGTTACCACAAGTTTAGGAAACATGCTGTCACCTAATGATTTTGTTGCAAATTAATCATACTTTTTTTTTGCTATATGGTGATTGATTCATGCCTTTTCTTTTGCTTTCCTTCAATCTGTTTATATGTTTTTAAAGGATGTATCTTATCAAGATCTTATGCCAGTGCATATCTCCTGAGGCTGTACCATGTTTGAAATATTTTTGTTGATCCTTAATTGCTTTCAGAACGCACTTTAGACTGATTAAGGCAAACAAGAGCACCATAAAATTATTATTTTTTATTTTTTTAATTTTTTATTTATAAAAAGGAAACATTAACTAAACCATAGGATAAGAGGGGTACAGCTTCGCACAATTCCCACCACCAGACAACCGAATACCATACCCTTCACCATCCCCTCCACCATCCTTTTCCCATTCTCTATCCCTCTGGGAGTATGGACCCAAGATCATTGTGGGATGCAGAAGGTTGAAGGTCTGGCTTCTGTAATTGCTTCTCCACTGAACATGGGCGTTGACAGGTCAATCCATACTCCTAGGCTGTCTCTCTCTTTCCCTAGTGGAGCAGGGCTGTGGAAGCAGAGCTCCAAGGAACATTGGTGGGGTTCTCTGTCCAGGGAAGTCTGGTCACATGCTGTTAGCTTCTGGTACCTGGTGGCTGAAAAGAGAGTTAACATACAAAGCCAAACAAATTATTGAACAACCATGGACCTAACTTTAATAATGCAGATGAAGTGTTGGGGGGGGGTCCTCCATTTTGTAGATAGCTAGTGGGCATATTTTAGTTATATTTCAAAGGGCCTGTGGCTATACTAGTGCTTTTTTGTTTGTTTGTTTGCTGGAGCCTGAAATCTGATATACAGATGGATCCTAATTATTGTCTAGGGACATGATGTCATGGCTAGGAAAAAGACCAGAAAGTTGAATCAGGGAAGAGAGCAGCTCCCTAATATGGGAAAAGGGCATAAATATTACTGTAAACCCCATCGATTTGATGTGATCTGGGGCCCATAATTAGCTTAGGAGCCTGTGTAACCTCTACATCCCTCTAGATCTGAGCTCACATTCTGTGGTCATGTGTAGGGACATTCCATGCTGCCCCAATATCGACCCATCTTCCTCAGTTGTAGCATAGAGTTTGTTGTCCATCCTCCCTTCAGAGGATGGAACATTCTCTATCATTGTTGATCCAGGTTGACAGCAAGGTCCTATGGGACCCACAAAGGGGTATATTTTGTTGTTCCTCTTAGAAATGATCAGTAACAGTGGTGAGAGGGATTTATTTGAGTTCTAGGCCAGTCAAGTCTGTTTGGGAATCTTAGACCTCCCCGATTAGGGCCCAAGCTGGTGGAATGGCCTGACAGTGACTAAAGAGTCATCCTAAAATTATGCCAGTCTCTTGCCCTTATTCAGCTTTTGCACTCTTGCTTTGCGAAAGTTAGCTTTGGAGTGAATGAGAGAACTGTAATAGGCAGTAGGTGAGGAGGGTATCTAAGTCTAAGTAGACACTATTTCATTATGAACTTGATACTGACTCACTACAGACTATTGTGTATTTTTGCTTCCAGGTACATATTTTGCCCTAGTTTATGAATACATGTGAACATAATCTCTCTTAAAGGATCTTGCCTATATCTAGGTTTTGGGACTTTGTTAGGAAGTGAACCTCCGGGAATGAAATTAGAGAAAACCATGAAAGGAAAGGTCTCACCTGAGTGATGAGAGTGAAGGGTTGGCATTCCATGCCTGATGTCTTTGTACACAGTCTGAGGAGAAGCATGCTGAGATGGTACTCCTTGCATTGATTAGGTTGGAATCAGCGGATGCAATATCATTTGGCCTGACTTGAGAGAAGCATGTAGGGAAGTGAGCCCCACCCCAGAGGTTCCAAGATTGGGAGAAACATAGGCTATATAGAGGAAGCAAGAGATTCCTGTTGTCTTAGGGTTTAAAAAGTTTATTCTTTGTTCCTTCAGGGAAGCCTTCTCTAATATTTTTAATAAGGTCAATTTTAAAGCTGTTATTTTTAGTTTTCACATGCATTACAGCATGCATTGTTATTGATAATACCCCTGTATCTCTCAATACACTGCAAGTTCTATAAAGGCAAACCATTCTTTTCAAATCTATTTTGGCAACTGGGGATATAGGTCAACTGGAAGAGGGCAGGAGTTGAGTGCCCAAGGCTTCTAGTTTGAGTCCTCAAACTGCTTGTACTGGAGTGGTGCTTAACCTTCACCTTCTTCTACATTCTTTGAAGGGTCATCAAAAAAAGAGTCAACCGTATGGGGTCTATAAAGTTGTACTTCCAAGAACTCTTCCCCCCCTGATTTCTTAAGCTAAGAGTTATCTTCATTCATATCAGCATCATGGAAGTACTGCGAAATTGAGCTTAAAAGGACCCAGAAAACATTCATAATTCTATCCAAGTTTTCAGCAATAAATTCAGTTTTGATAATCCTAGTTCAGCTTGTTCAAATACAAATAGGAACAGGTACATATGAGAACTTGTTCTTCTTAATTCACAACTTCACCTTTAGTTTATCCACCTCTAAATCCAGTGATTATATTCTACATGCCAAACTTCTGTTTCTATAATATTGTAAGGAATTCTCTTCTTCATCATTTCTGTTTTTAAAACTTTCACTTTTTGAGGGAATTTCCATAAATCCATTGCCTCTTAATTATAGCAGTGGAGCTCAGTGTGAACTAAACACTACTCAATGCATCTACCATTCATCAAAATGCCCCACTACAGAGTAGGTCAAATCACCTAATGTCTTCACTCCCTTGGGTAGCTTAGGGTTACCCCTAGGTAGTCAGGTAGAGTAACAGGTTGGCCATTTAATCTCACCCATTCTCAATTTCACTGCCTTTCTTGTGAACACAAAAGAACTTTAAGTGATCTGTCTGCAGCATTGAAATGCCAACCTTAGTTGGTACTTTGAAAACTCAAAGCCTTTTACAAGATGAATAGCAAACTGTGGATGACAGCTCCTGTGGAGCCATTATTGAATTGCAGCCCTGATGACTGCATTACTTTGGATTTAGATAAAAGACTCCATACAAGACAAATGGTAGGAGGACATCAAACAAGACTGTGTCCATACAGTGACAGAAGCAATCCAATTGAAGAAGCTGTTGATTTCCCCAAGGCTTCATACTATTTCTTCTTAAGTAATTTATATGAAGGAACTAAAGATTGTATATTCATCTTCTATTTATACTTTCTCTAAAATAACAATTGTCCACTTGTCAGATCGAAGTCTTACTTCTGCTCTTGCCAGGAAGAGAAATATTGATATGGGAATATGTTAATTATTTTGTATTGTGTTTTATTTAACTACAATAGCAGTATGTGTAAAGGTTATGGACTGAGAGTTACAATCTATAATGATCAGATAAAAAGATTAGTCAGCAAATCAATAGTTCCCTGTACCAACAGGAAGCTCAGTATATTCAAGGTAACAATGAGTACAAAGGGGAAAGATAAACACTGGGCACCTTTATTGAGAAGAAAACTGATTCTAGAGAACTTCGACGACCTCATTAATTATGTAGCAAGCTTCAGGAGGCTGAACTGGAGGAAGTATCATTAGAAGCTTTTGGAATGTCTTAGAAAATGCTTCTGGCTCTATAAAAACTATAACATGCGAGCTTTTCTTACTGTTGGGCTGGCAGATGTTCACACAAACCCAGTTCCTCAAAGTGGAAAGAGCTGCATGTGTAACATTCATGAATTTTTCATTCAAATTCAAATTCTTGTAAATAAGAACACAGAAGTCTTTAATGTTAGAAATACCATCAAGATTGCTTAAATAATCGGGTGAAATAATTGTGCTTCTTAATAGAGAAATGACAACCTTCATGTAAATTTTATCCTAAAATAGCTCTCTATATTGATAGATTTTTATAAAAGTTAATTTTATGCTTTTTTTCTTTAAAAATGTCTTTATTTATTGCAGAGACAACCAGAAATAGGAAGGATAGGGGAGATAGAGAGGGAGTGAAAGAGAGACACTTGCAGCCCTGTTTTATCACTCTCAAAGCTTTCCCCCAGCAGGTGGGTACTGGGGGCTCAAAGCCATGTCCTTGTGTGTCATAATGTGTGATTAACCAGTTGCACAGCTGTCTGGTCCCAGTTTTATGCTTTTGTGATAACCCTCTGCTCACACACACTTGCTGACTATGAGTTTCCTTTGCTTTCCTGGTTTTGTTTGGTACAACCTGTCTTCTAACTTTTCCTTAGGTACCAGCCAGTGATGTAGAAGAATATATTTGGATTTGTTTTCTAGTAAATTGTAAGTGCAGTCTTTGGAATGGGGTGGGTAGGGTTGTGAAGTTAGAATTTCTCAGGTCTGGATGGTGGCACATTTGGTAAAGTGCATTATGTTACCTGGTCCCCACCTGTAGAAGGGAACATTCAAAAGTGGTAAAGCAACGTTGCAGGGATCTTTCTTTCATTTAAGTTCTCTGTCTCTTCCCTCCCTATCTCAGTTCCTCTCTATCTCTATCCAAAATCAATCAATTAATTAATTAAGAATATTTTTATTTAAAACATTAAAATTTCTCTGGTAATCACGTTTAACTTCATTCATTTATGTGACCAAGCTTTCTTAGTATCTTTGACTTAAACTTTTTTTCTCATCTCAAACTTACTTTCTTTTGGAGATTTTTTTTCAAGAATCCATTGAAATAAAAGCAGAATACCATTTGCTTCTTAAATAGTCACACCAAAAAATAGACTTCAATAAGTTCAAAAATCTCAAAAACATCCTTCAGTAAGTTGTAATAGGAGGTTCTTGCTTGGCAGCAAAAGAAAATAAAAGCACAAGTAAAAGAAAATAAGTTAGCATAATTTGTTTCAATAAAGACAGTGAATGTCTTGAAATCATCTTCAGATATTACTTTGCATCATTGTTCTTAGAGGGTTTTTTCGATTATATTTGTGTTAGAGTATATGTTTATTTGATTTTTCTGGGTCAGATTATATTTTTAATATGCACATGTAACTTCTGAATTTAATATAAAATAAAGGTGGTTTGATGTTTCTTCAATATAAAATTTCAACAGAGAGAAGGGGAATGAACAACACGTGAATATGTGCTTATGTGGGCATATGTGTATGTGAAGTAGAATTCTCTGGGAACTTGTAAATAACCCTAGCTACTGCTGACTGTCAGAAAAGAAATTGTGCTTCCCTTCTTGTTGCCTTTTGGATATGTGTTCTTGACAACAGCGTCTGTTCACTGAGCTCACCTTGGCTGTGGATATTTGTGCAGCAATTGAACCACTGAAGAAGGATTCTGATTAGTTTTCAGTAGAACCAATCAGCGGCCATCTGGCTGACTGGCTGAGACCTGGTGTACTGGTAATCCTTTCACACCTCCAGGGTAGACTAACAGTTGTGATTGCAGTTTAATGAAGCACTTTGATTTCAAATGTCTGCTTAGCTGAAGACAACAATTCCTCTGTGTCTCCCTCCTTTCTTTTGCTATTTTCCTCTTATTCCCTTTTTCCTCCCTCCCTATCTGCTTCCTTTCCTCTCTTTTCTCTTTCCTTCTATTTCTCAGTTTCACAGTAGCATTTCCCTGTTTAAACATCATTTATTTATTTATTTTGGATAGAGACGCAGAGAAATTGAGAGGGAAATAAGGAGAAAGGGAAAGAGACACCTGCAGCACTGCTTCACTACTCTTGAAGCTTCCTCTTAGCAGGAGGGAACCAGAGACTTGAACCCTGGTCCTCGTACACTGTAATATTGTGCACTTATCACCCAGCCACACATCTACACTTTACAAAGTAATTTCACACTATGCCACTGTATTGGCTCAGATCATTCTCATTTCTTGCTTGAAGAGCCACCCTTCCTCCTCTGATTGTTTCTGATCACCCCCTGCCCCATGTGTTACATCCCAATATCCTCTTCCACCACCACGGGGCCTGAGTGAACCTTCTATAACAAAAATCTGATGACAGAGTACTTCTGCTAAAAACACACCCAATGTCTCCACAGTGCATCCAGGATAAGGATCAAGCTTCTCTCTGACAGGACTCCAGACACTTTCCTGGCCTAGCCCTTTCTAAATCTCTCTGATCTTATCTCCCAGTACATCCTCGGTAAACTTTAGGTTTGGGGGAGTCAGGTAGTAGCACAGCGGGTTAAGCGCAGGTGGCACAAAGCAAAGTGCAAGGACTCTGATTTGAGCCCCAGGCT
The DNA here is from genome assembly GCF_950295315.1 of Erinaceus europaeus. Taxonomy (NCBI): domain Eukaryota; kingdom Metazoa; phylum Chordata; class Mammalia; order Eulipotyphla; family Erinaceidae; genus Erinaceus; species Erinaceus europaeus. The sequence continues at coordinate 169,810,833 of NC_080164.1, read as the reverse complement.
CCCCACCTGCAGGGGAGTCACTTCACACTTCACGAGTGGTGAAGTAAATCTGTATGTGTGTTTATCTTTCTGTCCTCTCTGTCTTCCCCTCTTCTCTCCATTTCTCTCTGTCCTATCCAACAACAATGGCATCAATAATAACTACAACAATAAAACGACAAGGGCTATTGGTATGCTTCTAATTCTGCTTCTAAAAACCCTTTCTGTTTCATTTGGTTTAATCCCCCCTGCTTAACACTATTCTATTTACATAACTAAGCACCAGCATGCCTGCCTGGCATTGGTTTAATCCCCACTGGTTCATGATGTCTTTTTGCCCCGCCCCCTTTGTAGTACACCCTGATTTGCACCAGTCACTTTTCGCTCCACCCTCTCTGCATCACATCCTGTTTCCGCCCTACTTGGCGAGTATATATAGGATTGTGTTTTTAGTTTAGTTTAGTTTTTTTTTTTTTAATATTTTTAATTATCTTTATTTATTGGATAGACACAGGCAGAAATCAAGCGGGAAGGGGGTGATAGAGAGGGAGAGAGACAGAGAGACACCTGCAGCCCTGCTTCACCACTTGCAAAGCTTTCCCCCTGCAGGTGGGGACCGGGGGCTCGAACCCAGGTCCTTGAGCATTGTAACATGTGCGCTCAACCAGGTGCACCACCACCCGGCCCCTTAGTTTAGTTTTTAATTTAGTTTAGTTCAGCTTGGCGTAGATTGTGCTGCGTTCTGCATGAATAAAGAGATACTGTGTACAGCTCAGCCATGGGTCCCTGGTCCTCTGTTTCCTGTCAGTGAAGCTCAGCCTGGCAAAGGGCAACAAAAGGGAATAAATAAATATTAAACACAAATTTAGAAAAACAACCTTAGGTTTGGGCTATACAGATTCCTATTTACACCTCTCTGTGCTCATGTTATGCCCTTCTTTGTCTCTTCATGTCTTATGCTTCAGCTTGTGTTCTTTTTCTGGCTTTTCTAACCTCTTCTGCAAGTCTTTGCGAAAACTTACTTAACTTTGAATAGTTCCCTGACCACAGAGTTGCTCTCTTTCACATTCCCACTGTCCCACCCCAGCCACATACACATACACACTCACATACACATTCACATACACATACACAGACACAGACACAGACACAGACACAGACACAGACACAGACACAGACACAGACACAGACACAGACACAGACACATAGACACACTGACCCAGCCTGGGTTCCTAAGATATCTCTCCAATAACATTAAACACACTGCTGTGGTGATATTATTATTATTACTATTATTATTTATTGGATAGATACAGACAGAAATTAGATTATTAAATGATATTATATTAAATGATATTATTAAATGATATTATTAAATGATATTATATTAAATGATATTATTACTATTGGATAGAGACAGACAGAAATTGAGAAGGGAGGGGGATAGAGAAAGAGGCAGAGAGACAGACACTTGCAACCCTGTTCCACCACTCATGAAGTTTTCCCCTTGTAGGCGGAGAACAGGAGCTTGAACTTGGGTCCTTACACACTGTCATGCGTATGCTTAGCCAGATGTGCTGCCACCTGGACCCCTATTATTATGTTTCAATTGGATCATTTTTTAAATTTATTTAAATGTCTTTGCTTTAATTTTTTTATTTTTGGATAAGACAGAGAGAAATGGCGGGGTAAACAACTGATTACAGAGCATCTGGTCTTCATGTTATGAATATCCAGCTGCTTGAGATGTGAGTCCCCCTGTTCCCCTTGAAGCCTCAGGCCTCTACCCCATTCCTTAGCTCAGCATAAGTACCACACTTCGCCCCAGTGGCTTTAGAATCTATATTCATATGAATTCTCCGTATGTATATGATTAAATATGTTCTTTTTTTTTTTTTCTACTAAATTGTCTGATCTAAATTTGGTTACTCCACCAGCCCAAGAAAAATCCAGAGAGATTGGAAAAAATGTCTACGCTTACTGGGAAAAAAAATAGTAAAAAAAAAAAAAAAGAACTTAACTTTCACAAGATCCCCCAAGGTTCAGGCTTTGTTATTCTGATCACATACTAACAAATCGAAACTCTGAAAGGTTAAGAATACTTGCCTTGTTCACAGGGTTTAAAATGTCTGTTCCACACATAGTCACTGCCCAGTATGTGGAGTCTAACATATGAAATAATCAAGAGAAAGGGGCAGCTCTGTAAAAGATATGCTACCATTCGCTGTAAAAAGTGGTTTTATAATGCTACGTGGCTTTTGACTTCCACCATATTAATGTTCTATCAGCATTGGCCACTGATTGCATGGCATTTGTCTGGATGCCTTCAGAGGAAGTTTGAGAATGTGGGACTGAGCTTGTCATCTATGAGAGCTCCTCTCACCTGGAAGACATAGGTATAGCAGGACACAGGAACAATCTGGGAATAGAAATAAGGATGGAAATGTCACTTCCTCAACAGCCTGCTCAGACAGCAATAGTTACACAGTGCCCTTTTTTTTCTTTTTCTTTTTTTTTTCTGTTTCATTAGCTCCCTTTGAGTAAAAGAATAAAGAAAATGACTGAAACTAGGACAGCCCTTTTCACTTTTCAGAATGTGAGAGCAGGAATGTTTGATGCAATGGATTTTGCCCTGTGCATTGAAATGGTCAGACCAGACCATTGTGTGACAAGAGCACTTTCCTATCAGGAAGATAGTTGTTTCTGTCACTCTCTATTGCTGTTTCTCCCCTGCAAGCTTTATTTTTTGTCCAGTGTCTGTTTTTTTTTCTTTGTTTGTTTGTTTTTGTTTTTTATTTGTCTCTAATCTACAAATAAAATCATTCAGTAGCAATGCCTGTGCAGCCACCTAAATAAAAAATAAGAGAGTACCCCCCCCCCGTCTTTACCCACTACCTCCAACACACACAGGGTAAGAAAGACAGAGGTAGTGTCAACTCCAGGATTTATGACTTATGTTGACCCAGGTTTATTGCTGGGTCTTGGTGCCTGCACTACCAATCCACTGCACCTGGTGACCATTTTTCCACTTTATTGAGTAGGACTGAGAGAGGATGAAGAGGCAGAGATGGGGAAGAGGAAGATAGACACCTGCAGACTTGCTACAATGCTTGTGAAGTGACCTTTCTACAGGTGGGGGGCCAGGGACTCAAGCCAGGATCCTTGTGCGGGTCCTTGTGCTTCATACTATCTGTGCTTAACCCAGTGTGCCATCACCTAGCCCCCTAAACTAGGAATTCTAGGGGGTACAAGGAAATGTGAAAATGATTTTCCCATCCTAGAGAAGGAATTCCGTTGGGGTAAAAGGCAAGAGCAGATGATGTCAGACAGCTCTGAGTTTGAACTACAGGGATAGGATTCACAGTCTCCATCTGTGATCTTCAACAGTTGCTCATATTCTTTCATCTTCTTCACTCCTTCAAAAACTGGTGTTGGCAATTTCACAATCTACTTATTACATTTGGTTTGAAAGTGAAATGGGGTAGTGGATGCACTGGGGTTGACGAAATGTCTGGCACACAGTAAATAAGTTAATAAATACAAAATAGCCAGTGTTACACCAGCCCTATAAACTTTGGTTCTTGTGCTAGATTGACAAAGGATAATTGTTATGCACAGGATAGATTAACTGATACTACATACAGCTAAATGTTGCTGTTTATTGTGTGTATTTAAGGAAATTATTATCTTTAGGTCTCAATAATTCCAAGAGACAGATTGGATTTTATCTGCTTTTACCAATTGGGAAGTGGAGTTGCAAAAAAATCTAGGTGACTTGTGAGCTCAAGGTCCCAATGAATGTACGTTAGTGTTAGAACACAAGATTTTTCCAGGTTTCTACTCAGTCAGTTCTCATTAACTAGAGAGAGAGGGGGAGTGAGGGAGAGAAACATCACAGCACTGCTCCACCAACCCTCCTGCTCTCCTGATAGGGTCCATAATGTTTCCATGTCATACTGGGAATGGAACTCAGGGACCCATGCAAAATGCTTATGAAAGTAAGCTTATGAAAACAAAGATATAATAACCTCTCCCCTCCTTCAGGTGAACTAGAGTGGGCTAGACAGTTTACATTTCTAACAAGCTCCAAGAGAATGGTGACGTTCCTAGCTTGGAGGATACATTTTCAGCATCAGTTTCACCCCAGATGGTTATCACCAGATGCATTTGTCAAAACTCAGTAACCCCTTCACAGAAGATAGATATACTTTACTCTATGAATATATAGATTTTCATGTAGTATCCATATAATATACATATATATACATATATATATGTGTGTGTGTGTATTTGTGGTTTTTTTGTAGTCTGATGTTTTGACATGCTAAAATATTTTTTTGTTTTTATGAAGAGACTGCTTCATTCCAGCCTCTAAAAGACCTTTTTTTAAAGATACTATTTACTTATAAGAAAGGAAACATGTACACATGCATGAGACAGAGAGATTATAACAGAGAATGCATCATTCTTCTAAGTAAGTCTTCTAGATAACAAAGGACTGGGTTGGAAGCACCACTTTAATATGCATACTAACCAGTATAGCACGGAAGTTCTTTTATCTACCCTGTGCATCTGGCAAGATATCAATAATATTAATTTGCCTAAACATTCCAGAATCAGGTTTCAGTCAACACGAGACCACAGTAATAGCCCAAAGTCCCTTGAAGCTATCCCAATTAGTCAGACTCAAGGCATTTGCTTTGCCCTGGTTTTTCTTGCCTATGAAAAACCCCAAAAGTTCTGGACCTATAAACTCTGCCATATCTTTACTCTCTCCCCGCTCTCCTTTCTATCCTGTCTTTTCCCACCTGACACATCTTGTGTTATCTTATATGCCACTTGGTGATCCCCTTTTTAAGATATGTGACATTATTATTATTAAGTGTATGTGTGTGTGTGTGTGTGTGTGTGTGTGTGTGTGTGCAGAAGAGAAAGAGAGAGAGAGAGAGAGAGAGAGAGAGAGAGAAGGGCAGGGGTGTCACTAACACCAAAGCTTCCTCAGTGCAGTGGTGGCTGTGTTCAAACCTGTGTTGTATACATGGTGAAGCAGCACACTATTCAAATGGGCTATTTCATTGATACCATTAATAGAATGTTTTCTTACCTTTTCTGTGTTTCTTCTGTGGCCTCACCTAACTGATGACCTTCAACCTAAAGAACATCGAACACATGATTTCCTTCAGGCAAAGAGGAAAATGCAGCTCTCTCTACAGAAGAATTCTCTTAAGCTGTACATTTCCAGAAATCTTGGGCTCCGCTTCTAATAAGGTATTCCTAGGGGAGTAACCCCTTGAGGACAATGGTGGTGGAGGTGCCCCTCCCCTAGTGCATTTCAGATGTACTCCGGGAACACAGCATTTCTCACTGTATCTGACACATTCAGCTTCCTGCTGGCCTGCCCTGGACTCTCTCATTAAACCCCCACCAGTAGTCCTGCTGCCACCGTGAATCACCCACTGGTGGCTTCCCACAAGCTGGGCTGATAGAGCCGCATTATAGGAGACAACATCTCAGGTGGTCCACATTCAGCCCGAAGAATCTGTCACTTTGAATTTTCCCTGTCATCTCATTAAGTTTTTGACCACATTGATAGTCAAGCTCATTTTCACACTCACATACACATACACGCACAACACACACCACCCGCCAGTACATCATTCTCCCCTTTTGTATTCAGATGTGGTCGTAAATATCCAGTCACTGAAGGATTCATTGGGCAAACATATGTCCCAGGCCACTGTATATAACTGACAGAGGCGGAGAATCATCTCCATGGACACATAAAACAATTAAAAATAACTGTGCTTCAAAGCAGACTACCATAATACAAAGGTCAGGCCCATAAATATGAAATGGATGACACTAATGTTTCTATCCCAGTCTACCCCCAAACACACAGCTACAACAGGTCAGGACTCAAAGGCTAATGTTTTAAAAAATAAATCTGAATGTATGCCATCTCTTGCCCCCCCCCCCCATGATTTCTCCCTCTGGTAGGCTTTTCATCAAGAGCTAATATGTGTGAATACAGTAGGAAAAAATCATCAAGGCCAAGAGTGTGTCGTCAAGCACTCTTTTATTCACTGAAAGTATTTACCCTTGTCCATGTGTTAGCATGAGGGCAACCTAGCACAATTCCTGTGAAAAGAAAATACCTGTTGCTCTCCCCCTTTCTCATTGGGTTGCTTGTTTTTTCTTTGTTTTACATCAACTGCACAGGAGTTTGCATTCCACCCAAAGCTGTAGAGAAACTGCTCTGAAGACTGGGGTGATTTGGGAACTAACACACTGAGCATGATAATAAGATTTATGCACAGTTGTAAAGAATGTGCTGACAGATGGAAAAGGAGTCACTTCAGTCTGCAGAGCATATATATATATATATATATATATATATATATATATATATATATATAAAATCTACCATACCTGACTCTGATTCAAACAGCTTTTGTTCCTCCTGCTGTCTACCAGAAGCAGAAATGTTTCAGAGCAGAGAGAAAAATCCCTAACCGCCGGTGGACTGATTCTCTAAAATTTCAAGTTCTGAGCACATCTGAGTATCATAGGCTGCTGTGTTACCATTCAAGGTGTCATGTGCAGTGACAAACTTAGTCCCTCTAAACATGAATCTCTATGTAGTAAATACCTTAGATGGTGAACAAGAAAATGAAGAAAGGAAAAAAAAAAGATGTGAACTTAGAGGCTTGGCATCTCTTCCCCAGAAATGCAAAAAAAACCCAGCTAATTTCCCAAGGATTGTTATGTCTTCACCACACACACACAAAAAAATTAAAAGTTGAATGCAAATAGTACTAGAGAATTTAGTTCAGCTAAACTCTTTTAGGATGTTGTGGCATTTGAGAACACATTGACAACAGGAAAAAAAAAAAATAACAATAGGCAGCAATGACTAACCTCTCTGGCACTATTTCTGTGATTTATCCAAGCATAGTGCCAGCTTCTTTTTTAGTTTTTATCCTTATTTATTTTTGCATAGAGACAGCTAGAAATTGAGAGGGGAGGGGGTGATAGAGAGGGAGAGAGGCCCCACCTGCAGGGGGAAAACTTCACTAGTGGTGATGCAGAGCTGCAGGTGTCACTCTGTCTCTCTCCCTATCTCTTCCTACGCTGTCGATTTCTAGCTGACTCTATCCAATACATAAATAAAGATAATTTTAAAAAATTAATAAAAGAGAGGAGAGAGGCAGAGAGACACCTGCAGACCTGCTTTACCGCTTATGAAACTTTCCCCCTGTAATTGGGAGTTGGGGCTTGAACCCATATCCTTGTGCATTGTAATAGGTGAGTTCAACCAGATGTGCCTTAGTGCCAGTTTCTGGGGAAGAGAACATTAGCGCCTCATACTTCATATCTCCTCTCTTTTATTCAACCCCTTTATTATGTTCTTGGAAAAATTCATGTTAAAGCAAGAAAGCAGACATAAAACCAATCACCTTCCATACATTCTAAGGCTTTTGACTAAATGCTACTCAGTAAACTTCTAAGTTCACTGTTATCATGCACTGCAAACCATGTGGCTTAAGCACTTGAATTTCTTTGCTCCTAGTTCTGGAGGTCAAAAGTCCAAAGGTGTTGACAGAGTTGACTCCTTTTCAGTTGCTCTAGGTCTCTTTGATGGCATATACATGACTGCCACTTAACTGTCTCCTTACGTTGTCTTCCACTCTTAATTTGTGTCCAGTGGCCTGGAAGCTGATAAAGTAGACAAAGAACTGAACTCTCAACAATGAGGTTCTGAGGTCTGTCTCTGCTATCGCAGGTGCCAGAATGATACTCTGGTTCTCTTTCTCATTAATAAATATGCTTTAAAATTATTTCTCTGTGCCCCAATTTCTTATCCTCTCACACTCTATGACTCTTAGAACATGGTTTTCAGAGATGAGTATATATTTTTTTCTCAGTAAAAAAGAAGTGCTCTTGAATGATTACATTTGCTATTTTTCTTTTACAAATTCTTAACAACCAGGGATACACCTTTACTTCTCTATAATTTTTCACATACCAACCCCCTAATAAATCAAAATATCCAATCACTACCTTGGCAGCTGGTTCACATATATAGTTTGCACATCAAATGCTGGCACCTCTGTAGATTACTTCTGTATCTATCTGGACAAACCACCCAACAACCTTCATTATTTGCCCTTGATTTTCAACTTATTTGACTTTCAATCAATCACAGCCCACTTACTTGAACTTCACAGTTATTTACATACAATTTGCTCTGTACCTAACAGACATATCTCAGTTCTGAAAATTTGAATTCAAATGCACCATCCTTTGACTACAATCTGTACATGCCAGGATTTCTGTTTCTCTATTTCTCTATTTATGTCATTACATGGAACATTAGTGTGTTTTTCAAATGTCAATAGAAGCTATCAGAGGTAGATAAACCGGTCCAATGAATTTAAGAACATGGAGGTAATTGAAGCTGATGTGTTTCTTTACTAAAGGAATTTAATACACTAACATTTATTTGAATAACCATTACTCATGACAACTTCAGTGAACAATTAAAATTATGAAATTTCATGACCCACAGAATGCTAGTCTTGTAATTAATGAAAGACAAGTTATTTTAACCTGTAATCTATATTATCACTCTTACCCTTCATTCTGACCATCCTAATTATGATTCTTTGATGTATCACTTACACTATTTGTGAGACAAGAGTCATAATGTCTAGCTTTATTTCCCAGATTCACTCACAAATCTATGATCTGTTTATTCCAACAGCTAAACTCATGCTCTCTCACTTTTGATAGCTTTGGAGCTGCAAATAAGCAGATCTTTGTTAAACACATTTAACCCTTCTAGTTTTCTTATCATATGACAATATATGAATATTTTCCTTTTTAAATATTTTACTTATTTATTTATGAAGACAGAAAAAAAAACTGCAATTTAGGAAGAAGATAGAAAAGGTAAAAGACAGATACCTGCTGCACTGTCTCACCACTATGACACTTTGTCTCCAGCTGTGTGAGGGCCAGAGCTTTGAACCCAGGTCCTCCTAGATGCAGTTGTGTGTGCTCTGTCTTGACCCACTGCATAAGTCTTTTCTAGATCACCTACTAATCTACTTTACTTTGCTATATCTCAAAGAGAGTAGAGATTTATTTGTGTAAATCTTGATAAGACTTAGAATTTTTAGCAAGCTAGACTTGAAGTGCTTTGTCAAACTTATACTTAAATAAGTTGATATTTAATGATGCTTGATTTGCTTTATAGTAAGTATAGTGTCCTTTATGAATTGTATGGGAATAATAATAGTCGATTAAAATAAAAATACTAAATAGAAATGCATAACTATGCTAAGAGACAGGAAAGTGAGAACAGCATGCTAGTAATGGTACTGAGGGAATCATTACAGGGCAGGCAATGATGCACCGGATTAAGCACACATATAACCAAGCTCAGGATGTGGGTTTGAGTCCCTGCTCCCCACCTGTAGAGGGTACACTTCACAAGTGGTGAAGCAGGTCTGTAGGTGTCTTTCTCTCTCCCTCTCTATCTCCCCACCCTTCTTAATTTCTCTTTGTCCTGTCAAAGAAAAAAAATAGAAAAGAAAAGAATAAATGGACATGAGCAGAGTTGTCTTTGTCATGCAGGCATCAAGCCCCAGTGATAACCCTGGTGGCACTTAAAAAAAGAAGAAGAAAGAAAAACATTACTCTTCTTCTTCTTCTAGCGTTTGCCCTTCTTCCGTAGCCAGTCAACAGCGTCAGGTTGAGCCTGATGTAAAGTTTCGAGACCTCCTTTGAATCTGGAGAGGTGACAGTCGTTGACTATGTGGGTCATAGTCTGTCTGTAGCCGCAGGGGCAGTTCGGGTCGTCTCTGGCTCCCCAGCGATGGAACATAGTGGCGCACCGGCCATGGCCTGTTCCATAGCGATTGAGGAGGGCCCAATCATAATGTGCTAGGTCAAAGCCGGGTTGACGCTTGCAGGGGTCTGTGATGAGGTGTTTGTTCTTTACCTCAGCTGACTGCCAACTTTGTTTCCAAGAGTCTGGAACAGAGAAGTTCAGTGTAGGCGTAGGGGACCAGATTGGGTGACAAGACGTCAAGCGTTGGACAGGGTGGGCGAAGATATCCGTGTATATTGGCAGGTCCGGTCGAGCGTAAGACGTGGGAAACGAACTTAGATGATGCCGCATCCCGACGAATATCTGGCGGGGCGATGTTGCTAAGAACTGGCAGCCATGGAACCGGGGTGGAACGGATGGTTCCAGAAATTATCCTCATGGAGGAATATAATTTGGAATCGACCAAGTGGACATGGGGGCTACGGAACCATACTGGGGCACAGTATTCTGCAGTGGAATAGCATAATGCCAGAAATGATGATCGTAGTGTGGAAGTGCTCGTGCCCCATGAGGAGCTGGCCAGTCTTGCAATGATGTTATTCCTCGCGCCCACCTTTGCTGCAGTTTTTATGAGATGTTTGTGAAATGACAGAGTGCGATCGAGAGTAACGCCAAGATAGACTGGCTGGGCTTCATGCCGGATTCTCGTATCACCAAGCTGTACATTAAGCTCACGCGAGGCCAAGGCATGGTGTAGATGGAAAACAGATGATACTGTTTTTGCAGTGCTAGGGATTAGTCGCCATTTTTTACAGTAATCAGATATTTTACAGTAATCAGAGACATGTCTTTCGTACTTTCATACTCTAATGTGTGTGTATATATATATATATATATATATATTTAAAATATTTATTTTCCCTTTTGTTGCCCTTGTTTAATTGTTGAAGTTATTATTGTTGTTATTGATGTTGTAGTTGGATAGGATAGAGAGAAATGGAGAGAGGAAGGGAAGACAGAAAGGGGGAGAGAAAGACACCTGCAGACCTGCTCCACCACTTGTGAAGCAAGTACCCTGCAGGTGGGGAGCCAGGGATCGAACCAGGATCCTTACGCTGGTCCTTGTGCATTGTGCCACCTGTGCTTAACTTGCTGCACTACCGCCGGACTCCCTAATGTGTTTATTTTTTCTTCAGGATCAACTCTACTGTCTTAGTTTAGATTTTCCTGACATTTTTACCTGAAACGCTACAGGGAAGAAGTCATAATGGTTAAGTAAAAAGAGTTCCGTGCCTGAATTTCCAAAGCACAGATTCAACCCTGTCCCCACCACCATAAAAAAAAACAGAGATGAGAATTTCTAAGATTAAAAGGAAAAAAAATTCTATTTAAAATCCTTTCCTCTTGTTTGACTTTCCTCCAACTTACTGACCCAATGAACATTAAAAAGCCAGATCTACTACAGAGGACATCCTGCGATAAATAGGCATCAGTGAATCTTGTCGATATATTCTTTTCACATCATAATATAGCATTTTACTCAGACTTCTGACTGAACTTTCTTTGTTTTTACCTCACATTGTGCCTACCTGTCTTCTTTTAGGTCCTCAAGAGCTCCTTTCAAGATTTCTGTATAAAGTTAAAAAGATAAAAAAACAACTTATTCATCCCACTCCAGGATAGTCAATGAAATGATGAAGTAAATGCCTAAGTAGGAAATTGGCCACTGTGGTTATAGAACAAGAAAATAATTAGAAAATATATAAAGGATTCAGAGAATATATATATTTCCCATACAAGTAATCCTATTGAAATATGACCCCACTTCCTATTGAGTACTAGCTCAATAGAGTGAAGAATGAGCCATAAAACACTTTCCCAAACAGCTGTTTTTATGTGGGTTTAAATATATGAAAATATAAGCTTGAGAAAAGCAATTTGTGGGGCCAGGTGGTGGTGCACCTGGTTCAATGCACATGTTACAATCAGCAAGGACCTTGGTTCAAGCCCCCATCCCCCTCCTTAAAAGGGACAATTTTGCAAATGGTGAAGCAGTGCTGCAGGTGTCTCTCTGTCTTTCATCCTTTCTCTCTCCCCCTTTCCTCTCAATTTCTGGTTGTCTTTATCAGTACATAAATAAAAATAATAAAAAGGAAAATTAAAAAAAAAATGAAAACAATCCAAGTTACTCAAAAATATCAAATAATAATCATGATGTAAAATATTGTAAAAATAGAAATAATAGAAGTAGGATAATTTTTTATATTATTAAGGGGTAGTGACTAGATATGATATTTAAAAAATAAACTTTTTACTTCATAACACTTTATTTTTCTAAGAAATTATAAATATCCTAAAGATAGAGTCCACATACCTAGCCTGAACTCTTTAGTTATCCATACTTTATACCTTATGGTATATTTTGCCTCTGTTCATGCAACAATATTTTATATTATCATTAAATGCCATATTGATTAATTTGGATGCTGCTGAATATCACTGTTTGGTTCTAGGTTCCATGCTTCCTTCACTCTTAATTTCTTATAACTGAAAGTATCTACAGTGTTCCTTGTTTTATAGCCTTGAAAATTTGGGGAAATATTGTTGAGATATTTGGTATAATGCCCTTCAAGTCAGGTTTGTGTGATGTTTTTAGCACAGTGAGACCAGGATGTGATTTTTTTTTTGAACAGAAGACCAAAGAGGTAATCAAAAAGTTATACTGTCAACAGAGGTTCACTATCTTGATGTTAACTTTGATCATCTGGCTATGGCAATATTTGCCTTATTTATCCACTTAAAATTACCATTTTTCTAATCCTAATTCAACACTATCATATTTGAAAATAGTTTCTTATGTCACCCAAAATTGCAGTATGAGAAATTATGATCTGTTTTTTTGAGAGTGAGTTATTCATTTAATGTTTAAGAATTTAAATAATTCATTTATGTAGCTGAGAAATCACAGAATGGAATCAGAATACGATGAAGTGTTCTCTCTGTGCTAGAAAATTAGGAAGCCAGGGGGCTGGGCAGTAGTGCAACGAATTAAGCACTCATGCCATGAAGCACAAGGACTTGACCAGTTACATAAACAGATGTAGAAGGTGAAAACCAGTTGGGAAGTGAGATTTTATAGATCAACAAGGAAAGAAGAATAAATAATCAGTATCTTTGTGGATAGGAGTTGAGAACCCCACCATGAGTTTGTGTTTTGTCGGGTTGTGTTGCAGGAGAGAGAACTCCACGGGAGCCAACCTGGGCTGCTGCTTACTCAGCAACTCAGGAGAGGAACTGGGAACTCTTTGCTGAGTGGGAACACAATGCAACTCTCCTTTATTGATCAGATACAATGCCCTTTATATATCTCTTTAACTGGAAGTGGCAAATGGGGAAAGGAAGTGGCTAGGAGAAGGGGCGGAGCAAAAAAAGAGGGTGAACATAGAAAGCTTCCATAGCAGCTGTTGCAAAGGTTCTAACCAATGAGATAAAACCAATACCCTGCAGGCAGGGCGGGTCTCAGGCAAATCAGTGATTATATAAGTAGACCACAGCATCAAGCAATGCAGCAGACCTGGTGTAATGACCAACAGTGTTTAGCATATACTCACACATGCATACACACCACACGTACACACACACATATACACGTATATGTAGAAAGGTTGTGGGGAATTATTCCCCAGTTGATAGTCATTCAAACACACACATATTTTTGTTTTGCTTTATTAGATAAGACCAACTATATAATGATACCTACTATAAATACATACAATTACTATGCATATTTTATTTCCCAAAGAGCATTATTCAAGAGAAGGACATAGATGAGTGAACAAAAAAAGCTGTGGTATGCATATTCAAGGTGCTACACTTGTGTTGTTAAGATAAAGCTGCGATTTTGGTGAGAATATGGCTGGGATTTGAGGTGATTATGGCTAGTGAAATATGAAAGGGAAAACCATCAGCAGATGATTTCACTCTTTTTTTTGACATTTTTATTGTTTTATTTTGTCATTCTATTGGGGGGAGTAATGACTAACAGTATAGTTGTTGACACATAGATACAATGTTTGATCTCCCTGTGACAGGTGTGTATAGAACATTTTGATTGGCAATAGTATTTCACAAATTTGCAATGTTAGCTCACTCCTTGCTAGGTGTCAGCATACTATGTTTTAGAGAATAAAATAACTACTGTAAATATATATATATATTCAAAAGTAAAATAAGACCTTATTTCTAGCTCCCACACTTAGGAAATGCTATGGTGGCTGCTAGAGGAAATGAGGGAAGTCAGGATGAGGTGGAGCTGTCTGATTTGTCCTTTTGGTGGTGTGATGGTGCTGAGATCTGCTATACAATGTAGAAGTGTAAAGTTTCATCCCTGAAATGATTTAGTCTCATAAACCATCAACCCAGCAGTTCAAATGATTAGGCTATAGAGTTTATTGGGGAAATGACACAGATTCTGGGACTGAGGTAAGAACTATCATAGCCAACAGATGCATGGAGTATGATGTAGGTCCAGAGCGATGGAATTTTTAAGACATCAAAAAGTTGTTATGATTCAGCTGTGCCAGTGAACACAATACACATCTATAGAATACACCATGCTCAACAGCAGCAACAAATGCTGGAGAGGATGTGGGGACAGAGGAACCCTTTTACATTGCTGGTGGGAATGTAAATTGGTACAGCCTCTGTGGAGAGCAGTCTGGAAAACTCTCAGAAGGCTAGACATGGACCTTCCATATGACCCAATAATTCCTCTCCTGGGGTTATACCCCAAGGACTCCATAACACCCAACCAAAAAGAGGTGTGTACTCCTATGTTCATAGCAGCACAATTCATAATAGCTAAAACCTGGAAGCAACCCAGGTGCCCAACAACAGATGAGTGGCTGAGAAAGCTGTGGTATATATACACAATGGAATACTATGCAGCTATCAAGAACAATGAACCCACCTTCTCTGACCCATCTTGGACAGAGCTAGAAGGAATTATGTTAAGTGAATTAAGTCAGAAAGATAAAGATGAGTATGGGATGATCCCACTCATCAACAGAAGCTGACTAAGAAGATCTGAAAGGGAAACTAAAAGCAGGACCTGATCAAATTGTAAGTAGGGCACCAAAGTAAAAACCCAGTGGTGAGGGGTAGGCATGTAGCTTCCTGGGCCAGTGGGGGGTGGAAGTGGGCGGGAGGGATAGGTCACAGTCCTTTGGTGGTGGGAATGGTGTTTATGTACACTCCTAGCAAAATGTAGACATATAAATCAGTAGTTAATTAATATGAGAGGGGGAAATCAATTGTATGTCTCAAAGTTTCTCAAAAGACAAACTGAATCTTTTTAATATATAGGCTATGTATTTGATATGCGGACTCTCTCAAAAGCCTAGACCAAGTAGATTAGAAGCTTCCAATAGCACAGCTATATACAAGATACTGGGTACTGTCCAGGAAACCATAACAAAGGGACTTTTCAAAGTTAACCCAATTAACAAATAATGTGATGATAATATTAACTATCGATTGTCTTTTTGAACCCTAAGACAGCAGGAACCTCACATCTTCACTATAGAGCCCCTACTTCCCCCAGTCCTGGAACCCTTGGATAGGGCCCACTTTCCCGTATGCATCTCCCAATCCAAACCAAACAACATTGCATCTGCCGATCACAAACTAACCAAAGCAACGATTGCTACCTCAACATGCTTCACCCCAGAATGTATCCAGAGACTTCACGTGTGGAATGACAACCCTTCAGCTTCATTACTCGGGTGAGACCTTTCCTTTAATAGTACACTCTAATTTCATCTCAGGTAGTTCACTTTCCAACAAAGTCCCATAACCTAGATATACACCAGTTTCTGTGAGAGAGAGCTTATGTGCACACGTATCCATAAACTACTGCAAAATATATACCTGAAAGCAGGACTACACTAGAGTTTGCAGTGAGTACCTCCCTAACACTTCCTCTCCACTATTCCAAGCTTGGGATCCATGATTGCTCAACAAATTGTTTGGCTTCATATGTTAACTCTCTTTTCAATCACCAGGTTCCAGATGCCACCAGGATGCTGGCTAGGCTTCCCTGGATTGAAGACCCCACCAATGTGTCCTGGAGCTCAGCTTCCCCAGAGTCACACCCTACTAGGGAAAGAGAGAGGCAGACTGGGGGTATGGACCGACCAGTCAACGCCCATGTTCAGCGGGGAAGCAATTACAGAAGCCAGACCTTCTACCTTCTGCATCCCTCAACGACCCTGAGTCCATGCTCCCAGAGGGATAGAGAATGGGAAAGCTATCAGGGGAGGGGGTGGGTTATGGGGATTGGGTGTTGGGAATTGTGTGGAGTTGTACCCCTCCTACCTTATGCTTTTGTTCACTAATCCTTTCTTAAATAAAAAATTAAAAAAAGAAAAAAAGAATACACCATGCTCAGAGCAAACAAGATAGAATTATACTGGACTATGCAATAAAAATCCATTAGTACATATAACTATAATGACATTATTGAATAAATAAAGAACAGTAAAGAGATAAGTTTTTCTTGCAGAAAAAAATATGCACATATTTGTTACTGTGAGAAATGCAATTTTATATAAGATAGCCATTATATGTAAATATATATATATATATATATATATGATATTTAGCATTTTAATGGGTAAGAGGTGAGAACACCACTATGTAAACATGTTTAGCATATATTTATGTATATACATAAATACATATACAAATATATATATATATATATATATATATGCATCAATATATGCATTATATACTTTGTCATCCATAGGGCATCACCACACCAAGCTAAATTTTTCAGATTGAGAGTAACAAAAGAGAAAGAGAGAAAGAGAGATGCCTTAGCGTTGAAGCTGCTCCCAGAGGGGTGGGGAATGGGCTTGAACCTGGGTTTCAAGCATGATAAAGCAGGAACCCACTGAGGTGAGTTATTTTGCTGACTCATGGGTATGTATATTCGGATATTTTACTGTGAAATGGGAGTAGAATAGAAAATTTAAGCAAGATTTGTGAACAGAGAATCAACATAAAATAGTAAGGATCAAAGGAAGGGAAAAGAACATGTTTAAAATGAAATTATATTTAATGCATTAATTGCACATTAAAATGGAAGATGAAAAATCAATTTTTTAATTTCATCTCCCACCTACACACAAAATCAAAACTGCCAGTTCACTTGGTCTCTTGTAGAGCTCAGAGAAATTCATATTGAAAACAAACAAAAATAAATACAGATTACTACAAATCATTTTGAAGTTGGGAGTTACTGACAAGGAGAAAATTTTGGTAAAGTTTATAAAGACAGATAATTCATCTTTGCTACATAAGGGAGTGATAGAAATGCTGCGTCAAATATGGAAGCATACAAAAGCATCGAAATTTCTCTCTACTTGGAAGAATATAAATGTAAAAATATTTTTTTCAGGGCTGAGTGGTGCACCTGGTTGAGTGCACACATTCTCATGTACAAGGACCCAGGTTCAAGTCCCTGGTCCCCACCTGCAGGGGTGGGAGAAGCTTCATGATCATGAAGCATTACTGCAGGTGTCTCTCTGTCTCTTTTCCTCTCTTTCTACCCCCTACCATCTTGATTCTTTTCTTCTCTATACAATAAATATGTAAATGAATAAAATGTTAAATAAATAATATATTTCAAAAAATGTATTATAGAAATTGACACTATATTAAGTAGCCCAGAATTAATTTCAAGAACATCAAGAGCTTAAAATGTTACCTAGAAAACAACTACTAAAGGATCATTTTTTTAATTTAATATTTTATTTATTTATCTGGTAGATACAGAGAAAACTGACATGGAAAGAAAGGATAGAGAGGATGAAAGAAAAAGACACCTGCAGTACTGCTTCACTGTTCATGAAGTTTACCCCTTGCAGATTTGAACCTGGGTCCTTGAGAATGGTAACATGTGCACCCAGCTGGATCTGTCACCACATGTCCTCTCTAAAGGGCCGTTCTTATCAGATTTATTTTGAGTACTTCAAAAACCATTTTAAGTGATTGCTGTTTTAAATGAAAAGAACATAGAAGAGTTTCCCGTTTTATAATGAACCAGGAGAAAATTCCATTTAAAAACATTTATTCATTTGTGAGCAAGAATAAGAAGTAAGAGAGAGCACCAGGCATCGCTATAGCATATGCAATTACGGAGACTGAACTCAAGACCTCAGACTTCAGAGTACAGTACTTTATTCACTGTGTCATCTCTCTGGCCTCTAAGCAAAATTCTTTTTTAAAAAAAATATTTATTTATTTATTCCCATTTCTTCCCTTGTTGTTTTATTGTTGTAGTTGTTGTTGATGATGTCATCATTGTTGGATAGGACAGAGAGAAATGGAGAGAGGAAAGGAAGACAGAGAAAGATAGACACCTACAGACCTGCTTCACCGCTTGTGAAGTGACTCCCCTGCAGGTGGGGAGCCGGGGTCTTGAACCAGGATCCTTACTTACACCAGTCCTTGTGCTTTGTGCCACCTGCACTTAACCCGCTGCACTACCACCCGACTCCCAGAAAAATTCTTTACTGAAACATGAAGGGAAAAATAGAACTTGAAAAATAAAACAGATCAATGGTATTTAGAACCATAACTGTAAAATATTAGCAAATCAAAAGTATCTGTTTATAAAAGATAGCACACCATGACCAAATAGGTTTTTATTTCCAGAAATGCACTAACAATTCAATATTAGGAAACCAAGTAGTAATTCATCACAACAATCGATCAAAGGAGAATAAAGAAAAATTTATCTTGATAGACGCTGAAAAAGCACTTTAAAATAATTCAACATCAATTATTGATCAAAATGTTAGTTGACCAGGGATAGGAGATAGAGAATAAATTGGCAAGATCATGAAGGTTCTCTGTTTCAAACTGATGACCAACATTGTAGCTAATTGTAAAACAATAGGTAGTTTTCTCTGAATTCAGGAAGAAGCAAAAGCTCATTACTTTTATTATTTTGGATAGTTTTTTTTTTAATTAAACATTATTTTAAATATATCTTCATTTATTCACTCTGTCACTCTAGTACATGTGGTGTTGAGGACGGAACCCAGGACCTCATGCTAGAAAGTCAAATACTTTATAAAGTGCTCCATCTCCCAGCTCACTAAGGGCAATTGGATGTGCCTCATTGATTACTCTTTTGAAATATGTTCTGTATATTAAGTTTTTCTATAAGTTAATTCATATGTTGTATAGTTCTTGTTCTTTTTCTCCCTCCTTTCCTTCTTCATTTCCTTCCTTCCTTCCTTCCTCCCTTCTCCTTTCTCTCTCTCTCTCTCTTTCTTTCTTTAAATATTTTTATTTAGTTTCCTTTTTGTTGCCCTTGTTGTTTTTTAATTTTATTGTTGTTACAGTTATTATTGTTGTTATTGATGTCATTGTTGTTAGATAGGACAGAGAGAAATGGGGAGAGGAGGGGAAGATAGAGAGGAGGGAGAGAAAGACACCTGCAGACCTGCTTCACTGCATGTGAAGGGATTCCCCTGCAGGTGGGGAGCCGGGGCTTGAACCAGAATCCTTATGCAGGTCCTTGTGCTTCTCACCATGTGCTGCTCTTAACCTGCTGCACTACCACCCAACTCCATCTTTCCTTTTCTTCCTTCCTTTCTTTCTTTCTTTCTTTCTCTTTCTTTCTTTCTTTCTTTCTTTCTTTCTTTCTTTCTTTCTTTCTTTCTTTCTCTTTCTTTCTCCTTCCTTCCTTCCTTCCTTCCTTCGCCTCCAGGGTTATTGCTGGGACTCAGTGTCTGCACTATGAATCCCCTGCTCCTGGAGGCTATTTTTCCCTTTTTATTGCCCTTGATTTTGTTATATAGGACAGAGAGGAATGGAGAGAGGAGAGGAAGACAGGGGGAGAGAAAGACACCTGCACACCTGCTTCACCACTTGTGAAGAGAATTGGGGGAGGGGGGGCTGGAACCAGGATCCTTACTCTGCTCCTTGTGCTTCACGCCATATGCACTACCGCATAACCCGCTGTTGTATAGTTCTTACTATAACTCATAGTGCTTTTAAAACTGGGCCTTATTTTATGTATTACCTCTCATTTGCTATTTTTTTGATATTCTGCTATCTGGGTACATTACATTTATATACTCATTCATAAAATGATGAACACGTGATGTGTTTCTGGTATTTAGTTATTATCAAAAGAACTGATATAAACTTGCACATGTATCTTTGAGTGAATATGTTTTCAATTCTCAGGTAAATACTGAAAATGATATTGAAGTATTAGTAATACATACACTATCAGCTTCTAATGCAATGTACGGTTGTACATATTGGCAGCAAAGTGTGTGATATTCTACATTTCCACACTACCAATAGCACTTGATATAATCAGTCATTATTTGTAGTCAATTTAATAGATGGCTGTGATTTCTTATTATATTTTTAATTTGCATTCCCATGATGACAAAGGATGCTGAGCATCTTATCACATTTATGGTTGTACATGTAATTTTTAATGATTGTTATGTTAATTATAAATAATATTTTCTCATTGATTTAAAATCTTGTAATAAGGTTCTGAGACATCTGTCTGTTTCTTCTCTGAGTTTTTGCTTAGCTTTTTAGAATCACCTCAGTTTTGAAAAATTACACAAAAGAGTACCTTGATTCTATACATTAATTTGGCAAGAACTGGCTTCTTAAAATTATTTAGTCAGAAGCCATATAAGTAGTAGTCTTTTTCCACTTCTTTAGATTTTTTTATTGTTCTTGATAATGTTTTATAGTCTGCAACATACATGATTTACAAATGTTATATTAAATTTATTCCTAAATGTATGATAGTTTCTCTGTTGTAATAAAAGGTATTTTTAGGGGGTAGGTGGCGGTGGTTAAGCACACATAGTAAGTACTATGCACAAGGAACTGTGCAAAGACATGGGTTTGAGTCCCTGCTCCCCACCTGCAGCAGGGAGGATGTGAAGCTGGTCTGCAGGTGTCTATCTTTCTCTCTTCCTCTATATCTCCCCCCTCCTCTCTCATTCTCTCTCTGTCCTATCAAGTAAAATAGAAAAGGAAATAAAATGGCTGCCAGTAGCTGTGGATTCATAGTGAAGGCACTAAACTTTTCAATTTCCAGCTGTATACTTGCAAATACATCAAAATGCAATATCAAAATCCTGTGATCTTGGCTATTATAAATAGTGCTAAAATGAAGTTGTGTGTGTGTGTGTGTGTGTGTGTGTGTGTGTGTGTGTGTGTGTGTGTGTGTATGTGTGTTTCTTTGAATATATACCTTATCTTGTTTTCCTCTGGAAGTTTTCTTATTTTTTCCTTTTGTGTTTAGGTCCGCGATTATTTTTGAGTTATTTTTTGTGACAGCTATATGGTAGGTGATTAAACTGTACATATCTTGCCTTACATATGTATAATAAATAGAATTTGTGGGGGCCAGGTGGTGGCACACCTGATTGACCACACATAGTACAATGCACAAGGACCCAAGTTCAAGCCCTCAGTCCCCCACCTCCCACAGGGGGAAAGCGTCACAAGTGGTAAAGCTTGTTTGCAAGTGTCTCTCTATCTCTCCTATCTGCCTCTTCCCTCTTAATTTCTGTCTCTATCAAATAAATACATAAATAATTTTAAAAATTAAAAAATTAAATACAATTTGTTGAAAGTATTATCCTTTCTCCATATTTCTTTCGCCTCATTTATTTCTAGACTTTTATTCTTTGTTCTATCTGTGTACTTGTTCCTTTATTAGTGTCATGCCATCTTTGCCACTATAGCCTAGCAGAAAGTTTGAAGTTGGACAATTAAACCTCACTTTTTTTTTCTTTCGATAGTGTGTTGGCAGCTATAGATCTTTCGCATATACATATAAATCTCAGATTCAGTTTGTCAATACCCACAAGATGACTTACTGATGTTTTGAATATTTTGTGTTGAATCCACAGACCAAGTCATGGAGAACTGATGTTGGAACAATACTGAGTCACTCCGTCTGTCACATAGAATGCTGGTCAGTTTAACTTTAAACGTGTCTTTGCTCAGAGTTTTAAATTCTATCTCATAGGGTTCATTTTATGTACTTCTGTTAGATGTATACTAAATATTTCATTTTTCATTTGTATAAATTGTACTCGGCTTTCAAATTGATTTCATTAAGTTGGTATATAGGAAAGAAATGTATTGTGTCTATTACTCTTCCTCAGTGTGAGCTAGCATAACTCACTGAAATTTCTGACTTTTTGTAAGTTCACTGGAATTTTTACCTCTCAAGTCCTCTCTTAAATATGAGAGACAACTGCATTTTCTTCTGATCTGAATACCTTCATTACCACTCCTTGTCTTATTGCGAAAGATAGAACATCCAGAATGGTGCTGAAACAGTGTGGGAAGAGAAAAAAAAACCTTGCTTTATTCTGGTCTTTTGCAGAAGCTTTATGGTTACTCAGTATTATTTACAGAGAATTTGTAGATGCTCTTTACTAATTTGAGGATGTTATTCTGTATTCCTACTTTTCTAAGAATTTTTACAATGACTGCATATTGGATTTTATCCAAAACGTTGTAAGCATCTTTTTTAAGCTATTGATTTATTAGATTGCATTTGGTTTTGTGAAATTCCTCTATTGATTTTCTGATTTTAATTTCATTGATTTCTGCTTTAATTTTCATTAGTTTCTGTTTTCATTGTGATTAAATATTCCTTCTTCCTTAATTTCTTTGGGTGGAAATTCAGGTTACTGATTTTAGGTATTTCTTCTTTTCTGTGTTTATTTAATACTATCAGTTTCTCTCTAGACACTACTTTTGCTATATCTCATATTCTTGATAATATTTATTGTCATTTTTCTTCAAACTGCATTAATATTTCTCTTGTTTTCCTCTTGGCTTTATGTTATCATTGTACTACCTGTATTATTTAAGCTCTGATTATTTGGGAAATTTCTACCTGCCTTTCACTTGATGGATTATGTTTTCATTCTATGAGAGCATATTTGTATGAACTATATAATTTTAAACTTGAGGGGTTCAGGTGGTGGCACACCTGGTTGAGTGTACATATTACCAAGCATGAGGACCCAGGTTCAAGCCCCCGCTCTCCCCCTGCTGGGGGTTCTGCTTCATGAATGGTGAAGCAGGCCTGTAGGTATTTATCTTTCTCTACCCCTCTCTCTTCTCTGAAGAATATCATTAAAATTCTTTATGAATAACTTATTTTAATATATATTGCAGGACAAGGATTTTGACAATGGTCCCATAATTTCTTGTCTGAAGAATTATTTACTTCCTCTCTCCTAAAGGATAATTCTACTGGATATAGAAATTTATCTCGGTAATTTAGTTTTTATTTCTGTACTCTAACTATTGCATCATTTTCTCTTTTAAAACTATTTGTCTTACTTATTTTTATGAAATAGAGAATCATAGCCCCATCACAGTGGTGTGCTGGGAATCAAACTGGGGCCTCATGCTTGCTAGTCCTGTGTTTTACTCCTGAGCCATCTCCATAGCTATTCCACTCTGTTTGCTACATAGAGAGCAAAAGAGAAGCCTGCTGAATTTTATTTATTTATTTAGAGAACAGGGACAGAGAGAACAAAAGAGACCACAGCATCAACACTGCTTGGTTTGTTTATCTCTCTTCCCTCCCCTCCCCTCCCCTCCCCTCCCCTCCCCTCCCCTCCCCTCCCCTCCCTTCCCCTTCCCTTCCCTTCCCTTCCCTTCCCTTCCCTTTTCCCTTCCCTTCCCTTTTCCCTTCCCTTCCCTTCCCTTCCTTCCCTTCCCTTCCCTTCCCTTTTCCCTTCCCTTCCCTTTTCCCTTCCCTTCCCTTCCCTTCCCTTCCCTTCCCTTCCCTTCCCTTCCCTTCCCTTCCCTTCTCTTCCCTTTTCTCTTCCCTCTCTTCCTTTTTTCTTCCCTTCTCTTCCCTTCCCTTTTCCCTTCCCTTCCCTTCCCTTCCCTTCCCTTCCCTTCCCTTCCCTTTTCCCTTCCCTTCCCTTTTCCCTTCCCTTCCCTTCCCTTCCCTTCCCTTCCCTTCCCTTCCCTTCCCTTCCCTTCCCTTCCCTTCCCTTCCCTTCCCTTCCCTTCCCTTCCCTTTCCCTTCCCTTCCCTTCCCTTCCCTTCCCTTCCCTTCCCTTCCCTTCCCTTCCCTTCCCTTCTCTTCCCTTTTCTCTTCCCTCTCTTCCTTTTTCTCTTCCCTTCTCTTCCCTTCCCTTCTCTTCTCTTTTCTCTTCCCTCTCTTCCCTTTTCTCTTCCCTCTCTTCCTTTTCCCCTTCCCTTCCCTTTTCCCTTCCCTTCCCTTCCCTTTTCCCTTCCCTTCCCTTCCCTTCCCTTTTCCCTTCCCTTCCCTTCCCTTTTCCCTTCCCTTCCCTTCCCTTTTCCCTTCCCTTCCCTTCCCTTCCCTTCCCTTCCCTTCCCTTCCCTTCCCTTCCCTTCCCTTCCCTTCCCTTCCCTTCCCTTCCCTTCCCTTCCCTTCCCTTCCCTTTTCCCTTCCCTTCCCTTTTCCCTTCCCTTCCCTTCCCTTCCCTTCCCTTCCCTTCCCTTCCCTTCCCTTCCCTTCCCTTCCCTTCCCTTCCCTTCCCTTCCCTTTCCTTTTCCCTTCCCTTCCCTTCCCTTTTCCCTTCCCTTCCCTTCCCTTCCCTTCCCTTCCCTTCCCTTCCCTTCCCTTCCCTTCCCTTTCCTTTTCCCTTCCCTTCCCTTCCCTTTTCCCTTCCCTTCCCTTCCCTTCCCTTCCCTTCCCTTCCCTTCCCTTCCCTTCCCTTCCCTTCCCTTCCCTTCCCTTCCCTTCCCTTCCCTTCCCTTCCCTTTCCTTTTCCCTTCCCTTCCCTTCCCTTTTCCCTTCCCTTCCCTTCTCTTCCCTTCCCTTCCCTTCCCTTCCCTTCCCTTCCCTTCCCTTCCCTTCCCTTCCCTTCCCTTCCCTTCCCCTCCCATCCTTCCCCTCTCCTTTTGTTTTCTGGTGCTTAGTGCTAGTACTCTGTGTCTCCAGTTTTGAGAGTGGCTTTTGCCATATGAAATTCACTTCTCTTGTAGGTCTAAGAAAAAAAACGATCAGTGATGAGTTTTCTTATGTATCCTTTCGTGTTTCTGTGAGAATTAAACTGATGTCTTCCAACCATATTTTTTATTTTCCTTTACTGGGGCTTGGTACCTATACTAAGAATCCACTGCTCCTAGCAGGCAGATTTTTTTTTTTTTCCATTTTTATTGGATCGGACAGAGAGAAATAGAGAAAGGAGGGGAAGATAGAAAGGGAAAGAGACAGAGACATCTCCAGACCTGCTTCACTGCCTTTGAAGTGACCCCACAGCAGCTGGGGGGCCGGGGTGGGGCTCTAACCAGGATCCTTGCACAGGTTCTTGCTCTTAATACTATGTGCACCACTGTCTGGCCCCTTTGACTTCCAAACTCTTAAGAGGCTAAAGTTGAATCTAGAAGTCTCCTCTTTGCACAATATATACTTGCATGATATTAAATTCCAAGTTGACAGTTTTCTCTCTCACTCCTTTAAATATGTTGTTTCACTATCTTCTCACTTGATTTGTTTCCAATGATATATATTTATAAATATTCATTCATCCTTATTTTACAATCATAAGGAAAAATAAAACAAGCTGAATTGTGAGAAGAAGGAAGAAAAAAAAAAAAAGCTCTACACTCACAGAAACATTTATTTACAGATGAACTACCATATCTAGAGCAAGAAAGATGGGGTAATATGTCATTTTGATGAGGAAAACTCTGGCATATTAGCTGTTTGGCATAGTTTTGCCATCTTAGATATGTTTTGTGTCCAAGGAACTGAATACAAAGAGAGATTTAAACAGAAGTTTGCTTTCATGACTTCCTGTATAAAGAGGCAAGAGTCATTGCTACCTGGGGAAATAGAACAATCTTCTAAAATAAATGATTAAGAATGTGTAATAAAATATGGTCAGCTTTAGAAGCAGTTTCCATTAATCACACAGTCAGGCCCTAACATCAAGAAAATGACAGGAAAAATGATGGACATGACAGTGTTATTAAAAACCCTGGTTTTTCTAAAAGAGGAAAAGAAATCTATAAATCAAACATAAACTAAATAATCTTTAAACACAGTTGAAATTTGGGAGGTCAACAATGTTTACCAAATATCTTAAGATAGTAGCGTCTTTATTTTTGCATTAAACAATCTATATAGGGACTTACTTGTAAGTAAATTTTCTCAATTACGGAATTAAATGTCAAAGATTTACTTAGTAAGTCAGTAATATCAAATAAATACAATTTCTTTGGATCCACTGTTAGGTACTGGTTTTCTTTAATATTTTTTTTATTATTATTAATGAAAAGCACAGGGGGAAAGAGAAAAGAACCAGACATCACTATGATACAAGCACTGCTAGGGAGTGAACTCAGGGACTCCTACTAGAGAACCCACTGTGTTACATCCAGGAGCACATTATTTTCTTAATGAGTTAAATTCAGACAATGAAAATTGCTAATAACATGAACCATTTGTTAAAATATTTTGCACCATGGCAGGGAAAATTTGACATACTTTCTGCTCCTACCTCCAAAAGCATATGCACTAAAAATAAAACTGACATTAAAAACATACCCATTTTAAGGTAAAATAAATACTTTATGCCAGTGGATAACCTTAAGGCAAGGCATTGTAGTAAAGGTCTTATTTAGTGAAGATACCTAAAGGAGGAATAAGTACAGAATACAACACAATTCAAGAGGGGGAGATTATGCACTTAGGGGATACGTAATCACTCTTCTATATATGAATGACTTCATTTAATTAAGCACATTTGTTTCAAATAAAACACATAGAATCCATAAATTCCACTTGGAAAATGACGACTTAGGGTTGATTATTTATGTATATGTTTACATTCTGAAGGAATAGATGAGTTAACAGGTGATTAAATGCACAAAACCTGCTGTCCTAGAAGTCTAGTTGCAGCTTTCTAGGATAGCAAATGAAACTCTGTATGACTTAGGAGAAAGGAAAGTTACTGGGTGGGGCAATAGTGCACTCAGTTGAATTGTACACATGACATTGCACAAGGACCCAGGTTCAAGCTCACAGTCCCCACCTGGAAGGGAGAAGCTCCACAAGTAGTGAAGCAGTAATGAAGGTGTCTTTCTATATTATTCTCCCTTTTCAGTATCTTTCTGTCCTATCAAATAAAAGAAACAGTGGGGGGAAGGACCTCCCAGAAATCTTAGATTTGTAGTGTAGGTATGGAGCCTCACCAATAACCCAGTGACAATAGGAAATAACAACAACAACAACTAAAAGAAAGGGAATTATCAGTTAGAAAGTTAGAAGACTAGCTACTAAATCAAGAATAATAGCACACATATCTTCCCAGTCACACTATCTTATGTTTTGGGGACAAAGGAAAATTGGGAGTTTTTGAAAAATGGTCCAGTGTTTGTCAAACTCCAGTCATCATTGGGCCACTTGTTAAATTTGGATCTTGTCTTATATCAATGTACTATTGCTTAATATTATTCATCATACTGATTTACTTTTTTACTTAACTAATTTTACATGAGATAATAAATTAATGTCAACTGCATAAATAAAAGTCAAGCCACCCTGATGTAGTCATTTAAAAAAAATGAAAATTGGGAGTTGGGCAGTAGTACAGCAGGTTAAGCGCAGTTGGTGTAAAGTGCAAGGACTAGCATAAGGATCCTGGTTCAAGCCCCCGGCTCCCTACCTGTAGGGGAGTCACTTCACAAGCGGTGAAGCAGGTCTGCAGATGTCTATCTGTATTTCCCCCTCTCTGACTTCCCATCCTCTCTCCTTTTCTATCAGTCCTATCCAACAACAACAATATCAATAATAACTACAACAATAAAACAACAAGGGAAACAAAAGTGAATAAATAATGAATAAATATTTAAAAATAAAAAATGAAATAAAACACAGTAGTGTTTTAGATATGGTTGGTTGCCTGAAAAAAAATTTAGAGTGCAGAGAGATGGATGGGAATATTCTCAAAGTTTTTGTTTGATCAATTCATAAATACTGATAAGGAATTTGGAAGATTTCTTTTCTTTCCTTTTATTGAGGAGCTTCATTCTTTATAGTGCACTCATGGGCATATGAATGTAATTTCATTATATAATAGGTCGCCATAGTTTTCTTCCTATCCAACCTCCCCATTCCTCCCCAAAATCTTTTGCTTTGGTGCAATACACCATGTCCAGTCCATGTTTCACTCTGTGCTCTCCCTTTCTTTCTTTCTTTTTTAAAATATTTATTTATTTATTCCCTTTTGTTGCCCCTGTTGTTTTATTGTTGTAGTTATTATTGTTGTTATTGATGTCATCATTGTTGGATAGGACAGAGAAAAATGAAGATAGGAGGGGAAGACAGAGATGGGGAGAGAAAGATAGACACCTGCAGACATGCTTCACTGCTTGTGAAGTGACTCCCTTGCAGATGGAGAGCCAGAGGCTCGAACCGGAATCCTTGCACCAGACCTTGCATTTGGCGCCATGTGCGCTTAACCTGCTGCACCACCGCCCGACTCCCGCTCTCCCTTTCTGTCCTTACTTTTTTAAGTCCCACTAGCACATGAGATCATTTGATATTTGTCCTTCTTTTTTTTTTTTTTTTTTGGCTTCCAACATGATGTCCTCAAGTTTCGTCAAAGAGGATAGAAAGGGACAACTTCATCATTTTTAATAGCTGAGTAGTATTCCATTGTGTAAATATGCCACAGTTTGTTTTACCACTCATTTGATGTTGGATATCTGCATTGCTTCCAGGTCCTGGCAATTACAAATTGTACCACTATGAAAGTAGGTATACACAGGTCTCTTCTGATAGGTGTTTGTCTCCTTTGGGTAATTCCCCAGGTGAGGAATTGCTGGGTCATAGGGTAGGTCCATTCCTAGTATCCCAGTAAGTCTCTAAACTGCTTTCTACAATAGTTGGACCATTTTGAATGCACACTAGTGAGGAAGTGTTCCTTTTTCTCCACATCTTCTCCAACATATGTCATGTCTGTCCTTTCTGATGTATGACATTCTCATGGGTATAAAGTGGTGTCTCAATGTTGTCTTTATTTGCATTTCTCTGATGATCAACAACTTTGAGCACCTTCATTTCTCTATGAAACCACCAGCTCAGAAGAAGAAAAGATACAGACACCATTTCCCATCACCATAGCAGCAAAACGATCAAATATTTGGGAATAAAGGAAGTGAAAGACTTCTTTTTTTTTCTTTATTAATTTTAACACCATTCCCACCAGGAAGTGAAGGACTTCTACGCTAACAAATATAAACTATTCTCCAAGGAAATAGAAAGAGATACAAAGAGTTGAAAGACATCCCATACTCATGGATTGGAAGGATTAGCACTGTCAAAATGACCATCCTTCCCAAGCCATATACAGATTGAATGTTATTCCCATCAAGATTTTAATGAACTTATTTAAAGGAATAGAAGAAAAGCTTAAGAAATTTATTTAGAACCAAAAACAAACAAACAAACAAATAAAAAACAGAATCGCCAAAGCAAACTTAAAAAAAAAAAAAAAGACAAATACCAGAGGCATTGCACTGCCTGACGTCAAGCTATACTACAAAGCTACTGTAATCAAAATGACTGGTACTGGAACCAAAATGGACACACAGATCAATGGGATAAATTTGAAGATCTAGAAATAAGCTCTCACATCTATAGCCAGCTAATTTTTGACAAGGGGGCCCACTCCATTAAATAGCAAAAGGAGTGTCTCTTCACCAAATGGTGTTGGGAAAACTGAATTGAAACATGCTATCACTGAACTGTCACTTATCACCATGTACAAAAGTCAGCTCCAAGTAGATCAAGGATATGGACATTAGGCCAGAAACTATCAAATACATAGGAGAGAATATTGGTAGGACACTTCATGACCTACGCTTCAAAAAATCCTTCAAAGATTCATTTTCAACAGCAAAGAAAGGAAAAGTGAAAATAAACTGATGGGATTACATCAAACTGAAAAGCTTATGCTCAGGAAAGGGTACTGTTAACGAAACAGAGAGACACCCAATGGCATGGTAGGAGATCTTTACACAACACACATCAGACAAAGGACTAATAATGAAAATATATAAAGCACTCAGTAAACTAAGCATCAAAAAACCAAGCAACCCCATGAGAAAATGCAGCCAGGACATGAATAGATATTTCACTGAGGAAGAGATCCAGAGGAAAAATTTTTATTTCTATTTGAGTTGAGTTAAAATTTATGTATCACAAAGGAAATTCATTCCATATCTATCTGTTTTAACACATAGAGTGTATTCTACATTTTAAGAAATACTAGGCTATACAATGAAAATATTTAGGAAAAGGAAAGGAAACCTAAAACTTAAAGAAAGTGAAAATCATTGAGTCACTTTAAGATGTATATTATTAAAAGTAATGTTGAACATCATAGAAGTCAACCAGAAGTTGAATATCAGGTACATTTAACAGTATTTGCATTCTTTCAAGTCACAGTCTAACCTTCTCAATATTAGACTCATACATCCCATTATATTGAATTGAAGTTAGCCCCCCTATGTAATTCATAGACACTGGGTCTACTTCCTAGCGTGACTGAGTCCTTTGAGGATGACTAAGTTTATGTGCAGTTCCTTCTGCAGTGGATAGAAATTCATCTATAATTCTCTCAATAAAGAGTGAACTAAAAGATGTTACCAGAATAGCTCCAGTTTTTTCTGGTTTATAAGCAGTGAGACTCAACCATAGATGTGTGGTCCTTAATTGATTTGAGTAGCAAATCCCTTGGGATTCACACTGCATGGGAAGAAGTATGTCCCACTGGAAGTCTGGTGGAAGAACTTTAGTTCCAGTGAAAGATTCAAGTGATTTTTCACTGCTCTTTATGAGGCTGAGGACCTCTGCTATTTCCCCAGGTGCCCTTTTCCAGTGTAAACATCCTCAGATACTCAAGTTATGACTTGACAGTTACCCTTATCACTTGGGATGTCCTCATCTTTGCAGGCCTTACTTTTTTACTATCTCTCACTCTGCCTACCTCCCATAATGAATCTTAGTACATAACTTTTGATAACCCTGTAGAGAGTGGTATAACTTTCTCTCTCTCTCTCTCTCTCTTTCTTTGTCACTGTCTCTCTCTCTGTGTGTATGAAATTTTCCCCTCCTTTGGTATTACTGGCTAATATTGCATGTAATCATTTAAGCTGCCACATCTCTTTACTTCCTCATACAGAAGTGTACACGTCAAAAACCTTAAGTCTCATTTTCATATGACATTCTGATTTTCATTAGATAAAATCCATATGAACTGGGATATCCAAATAAAGATATAAAGTAGAGGATCTGACAAAATAATCATGGATGAAAGAATATAAATCAATAAATTTTATACCTGATATAGATTAAATTTTATATACTATATGTTAAAACATAGCAATTCAGAAATACTATTTTAAGATATTTTTCATATATTAAATCCATGCTTAATTAATTAGTTAATTTTATTGCCACTAGGATTAGGTGCCTACATCGTTCCTGGCAGCCAATTATTCCTTCCCCTTTTATGTGATAGGATGAAGAGAAATTAAAAGGTGAGCAGCAGACAGAAAGGGAAAGAGAAAGACACCTGCAGACCTGCTTCACTGCTTAGGTGGGGAGAGGGGAATCAAACCCCAGGCTCCCTGCTCATGATAATAAGTGTGCTTAACCCATGCACCATGGCCCAGCCTACCTCCATAAGTTTATTTTTATTTGTATCTACCTTTTCTGAGTCACCATTTACTTGAATGAGTATAGTAAAATATCAGTAAATGACAAATATCTATGTGGATATGGTGACATCTGTATCCTCATACTCTGCTGATGAGAATATGAAATGATTCATATGCTTTGTTAAATAGTTTACTTCCTTAAGAGTCTGAATAGAATTATCAGAGGAGTAACAAATTCTACTTTAGGGAGGGGGTATATAGTATAATGGTTATTCAAAGAACTTCTTATGCCTGACTCCAAGGTCCCAGGTTCAATTACTTGTACCACCATAAATTAGAGATGAGCAGGGATCTGGTTAAAATAAAAAGAAAAGAAAAAGAAAAAAAAATCTATGATTGAAAAATAAACACACATTTTACACACACACACACACACACACACACACACACACACACACACACACAAATGTTTACTCATGTGCAAAGCAGTGGTGTGCAGATTAGCTCCAAATTGGAGACAACTCAAATGTCTATCATCAGTAGAATGAAGCAGTAGTTACATCTTGAAATGGAATATTACTCAGTAATTAAAATACTGATGCATGTTGCAATGCAGATGAAACTTGAAAAAAAACAAGTGAAAGAGACTGTTTATGAGATAATATATGCCATTTTATGCTATTTCTATTAAGTATCAGAAATAGGCAAGTTCACATTTAAAGAAAATACATTAGAGATTTCCAGGTTTGGGGATGGTAGTGAGATTGAAGGGAACTAGAGAGTGACTGGTGATGTAATAGACCTAAATTTTACAGGGATAAACTATTTTTACAATAACTGATTGTAGTTATGATTCCATCTCTCTGTCTTTTACTTTTTTATAATCTCTGTTTATTTGATAAAGAGAGCCATAAATTAGAGGAGGGTAGAGATAAGGAGGGAGAGAGACAGACAGACACCTGAAATACTGCTTCACCGCTTGTAAATCTTTCCCCCTGCAGGTAGGAACTGGGAGCTTGAACTCCAGTCCTTGAGAATTATCACAGGTGCACTCACCCAGGTGTGCTGCCCCCTGATTCCATGTTTGCATATCTTTGATTACACTGAAACCCACAAAATTCCAGTTTATATGTGTAAGTTACACATGTAAGTTTTATTTTAGTCAAATTATTGTAAAAATCATTGGCTTTGATGAACTTAATGTACCATATATGAATACAGATTTATAATGATAAATATTTTAATATTATAGTGCAAACCTAATTCAGTAAATGTTTGCCATCACCCCTACCAACTGAGATGAAAAATATTCAAGACAATACTGGGCTACAGAGTAGCAGCAGCTGCATCTCTCTCCTCTCCAGGTCAACTAAGAATAACAAAGAAGATCACCTGAGAACACAAGACAAACTGGGATTAATTTGGGAACTCACCCAGTCACGGGCAAGTGCAAACACATGTGGCTCCTGGACAGAAAGGGGCCTAAGGAGAGATTCCTGGGGCTGAAAGCCCATATCTACTCGGGAGTGACTGTTAACAGCCTGGCAGTTTGCCAGTTGAGGCACCACCTCCAGTCTGAGTTTTAACAACAAATAAACTGCTGACAGGAGCAGAGGATCCCCTAAGGCTCACCAAATGTAACTGTGCCTCTCCATTGCTACTGTCCCTTGGAGGCTGAGCATCAGTGGGGAGGCCTTGTCCTGAAATCAGGGTCAGAGACCTGATTGGGCAACTCAGGAGAAGACATAGACTTGCAGTGGTCTGGAAGTAGAGCTGTAGAGTGGCAGCCTTTCCACATTATTCTCTCCATGAATTCGGAGACACATTGAATAATTGCCTCAGAACCCACAGAGTACAAACAGGGTTTGTTTAGAAACTCACAGAGCCAAGGAGTGCTGCCCAGCTTAACTCTTGCTGCTATCAGAGAAGCCAGTTGGGCCTGGAGCTTTGGACCCTCAGGGCATGGGAGTCTCTTTGCATAACAGCTGTGCTATCTCTCCTCATCATGTTTTATCTCTATGTTAGGAGTTAGGAATTAAGCTAAAATATCTACTTACAGTTAAAAAGCCTGCAGAATCCTATAGCTTACAGGGAAGATAAAGAACAAAAGAAGGTTTAATAGTCACTATGCTTCACTTCAAGGATTAAGACAACATTGAAATAACTGTTAATTTCTAGAAATGTGAACTCTTTAAGTATCTTACTTAGACCCAAGTCGATCCAGGCAATTGTGATTAGTGGCTTGAATAGTACTGGAGAATGACCTCATAACACACAATATACAATGGTTAAGCCAAGAAGAAACATTGGAGAAATGAACCAGGAAAAAACCCCACCTAACCACCACCACCCCCATCCCCAAAGGTAGAAGCACATAAAAATGAGGAAAAGGGTCCATGCTCCCACAGGGATAGAGAATGGAAAGCTATCAGGGAAGGGGGTGGGAAATGGAGATTGGGTGGTGGGAATTGTGTGGAATTGTACCCCTCCTACCCTATGGTTTTGTTAATTAATCCTTTCTTAAATAAAAAATAAAATTAAATAAACAAATAAATAAAACAAAAAAAATGAGGAAAATATCCAAACACTAACTGAGGCATTAGTCACAGGAATGAGTAAAGAGTTTGAAAGTAATATAATCAGAAAGGGGAACAGCAAATAAGAATTCAAAAGAAAACACCAGCTATCTCAAGGTAATTAAAGAGCTGAAAGCTTAAGTAGCTTAGCTAAGATCACTACTATCTGAACAAGCTAATACACTATCAGGACAGGGTGACAAAATAGCTGAGCTACAGAAAACAACAGAGGGGAGAGAGAATAGAATAAGTGAGGCAGAAAACAGAATTAGGAAGACTGAGGATAAACTAGAGAAAACTAAGAAATTAAGAATTCTAAAAAAGAGATTAAGAGATAATGAAAACAACAACAGAGACATATGGAATAAATTCAAAAGAAGTAATATACAAATTATTGTCTTGCAAGAATAGGAAAAAGAGGGAGGGGATGAAAGCATTCTATAGGACATAATAGCTGAGAACTTTCTGCTGTAGACAATATAAAAGACATAGTTCAAGAATCTCAGGAATTAATCCATACTTAAAGACACCAAGACACATCATATTTAGAATGAAAAAGAATAAGGATAGGGAAAGGATCTTGAACACTGCAAGGGAAAAACAAAGAATTACCAACAGAGGAAACCCATAAGATTAGCAGCAGATTTCTCCACATAAACACTAAAGGCCAGAAGAGAATGGCAAGATATATATCAAGCTCTCAATGAGAAAAGATTTCAACCAAAACTACTTTATCCTCCTAGACTGTCATTCAAACAAAATGGAAGCATAAAAACCTCAGACAAGCAACAGTTGAAGGAATCAACGATCACCAAGCCTGCCCTGCAAGAAATTCTAACAGGTCTTACAATCACGTCATCATAAATATGTCATATATCATAACACTCTGAAATTTTAGAAAAATGACATTAAATATCTTCTATCTATAATATCAATAAATGTCAATGGCCTGAATTCACCTATTAAAAGGCACAGAGTAAGAAGATGGATCAGAAAACACAACCCAACCATATGTTGTCTTCAGGAGACCCACCTAACTCAACAAGACAAATAGAGACTCAAAGTGAAAGGATGAAAAACCATCATACAAGCCAATGGACCACAAAAAAAGGGGCAGGGACAGCTATTATCAACATGACATGATAGAACTTAAAATAAAATTTAGAAGATAGGGATGGACATTACTTAGTGCTCAGAGGATGAGTCAATCAAGAGCTCTTCTTGAGCATGAACATCTATGCACCTAATGAGAGGCCATCTAAATACATCAAACATATACTGAAAGGGCTACAGCAATATATTAACAGCAACACAGTAATAGTAGGGGATTTCAACTCCCCTTGGATGTTAGACCAGAAACTATCAAATACTTAGAGGAAAATATTGGCTGAATTCTTCTCCATCTAAATTTTGAAGGCATCTTCAATGAAATGAATCCATGAACAAAAAAAAAGGAAAAGTTGAACAACAAACACAAAGCAGAACTTGGACTGTGTCTGGTGTATTGCATCAAAGTAAAGGACTCAGGGATAGGGGGAGGGTTCAGGTCCTGGAACATGATGACAGAGGAGGACCTAAAGAGGTGTTGAATGTGAACAGGGGTGGATAGCATAATGGTTATGCAAAGCGAATTTTATTCCTGAGGCTCCAATGTCTCAGGTTCATGGTGAATTTACCTTCTTTACCCAATCTTTTATGAAGCTTGAGGATATCATATTAAGTAAGATAAGTCAGAAACAAAAGGATTAATATGGGATAATCTAACTCATAAACAAGTTGCAAAACAAGATCAAAAGGAAACCTCTAAGCAGAACTTGGACAGGAGTTGGTGTATTGCACTAATGTAAAAGGCTGCAGTGGTGGGGGAGGGTTCAGGCCCTGAAATATGATGGCAGAGGAGGACTTACTGGAGGTTGTATTGTTATGTGGAAATGTTATGCATGTACAAACTATTGTATTTTATTTTTTACTGTAAACCATTAATCTCCCAATAAAGGAATTAAAAATATTCAATATATTTTTAAAAATCTCTATACCTTATAACATAATTTTAATTTAAAAATGCTTAAATTTAGTCAAGTTAAATGAATAAATAGCATATACGTTATTTCAGTGACTACATAGTATTAGATTTTCTTATTTCTAGATAGTCTACATTTTGAAATAAATTTACACTCACAATATAAATTACAGTAAGGTTTATAATATATAAGCTTTAGCATTATTGATCATAGAGCAAAAAAGTTGAAAATGATCTGATATACATATACTATATAAAAAAATTAGCATACACATGCATTGATCTATATATACAGTTATACACACAAATACTAAAATGTGTGTGGATACACATATATATGTATATATATCACAAGTATATGCATATATATATATAGCACAAGTATATGCTTTGTTTCTATTACTACCTTTATATATCTGTAGATGTATCAGTATGTTTACATCAAGGTGATATCTTATCTATATTTCTATATACACAATTATATCTGTATACACACACACATGCACACACACACACACACACACACATATATATATATATAGAGAGAGAGAGAGAGGAAAATTCATATTACAACAGAGACAAAATGTTAATAATGAACTAAATCAAAAATCACAGTATTAAACAAATAATAATTTTATCAATCAAGAAATAGTAATGGTGAAATTTATTTTGAAAGCTATGACAGGACTTTCTTTACATATCTACATATGTAGATAGTCTACATACCTACCAAAAATATAAATGGAAATTAAAAAAAAGAAGACTACCATACATGACAACTCAAGTCCAAATGGAGAAACAGAATCATTCATGACAAAGATTAGAATCCAGAATATTGATTCTTTTTATATTCTGAGCCCAACATACTCCTTTGTTTTGCTAAAAAGAAATCACCAAGATTATCAGTGAGTAAGCTGAGAGCAAGTTACCACATACTCAAAGGAAGGAGAGGATAATTACTCAATATTGTTGGCTATGACCATTCCTGTGATAATGGACTGGTAAAGATTCCCTTCCCCCATTTGCAAATTTGTTTTATCCTTAGTACCATCTTGAAAATAGCCATTGCTTAGTCATAGAAGTATCTTTATGTTCAGATTTATTCAGTAAAGTTCCCAAAGTGTTGGAGCCTTAACAGAGATTTTTGTTGTTGTTGTTGCTATTGATCCATTTCACTGGCTGCAGTAAGAATTGTGGACCAATAGATGAAATTTCTATTTTGATGCCTTGAGAGTTCATTTGTTCCCAATCATATGCATTTTCTTTCAGTCCCCTTTAGATTCCTGTGCCTCATGCCCATCTGATTCTAGAACACCCCTCTGTGTAAGATGAATCAGAGTGTAGAGCACTGATATTCAAAGAGACCTATGTGTGAATTTTTACTTCATAGCAGAATGAACAAAATAAGAAAAGATATAGTTATTTTAGGAAGTAGTTTCCTGCAATAGGCATGTGACTTATTGATTCCAGTTAAAATTTTAATGAGGCATACATGTTAAAGAAACACATATTCTTAAACCAGGTAGGATTATTTACATTTAATAGTAACTCAGGTACTGAAATGATTCACATATTTTAGTTTCTAACAATTATGTGGTTGGATTTTATTCAGAGTACTTTGTTCATTCTAATGGCATTTCCCTAATATTAATGTTGAGATAAAACCAAAAATAGCAAGGGAGTAAGAACTCAAAGTAGCAGGAACTGAGAAGATCAGTGTAATCAGCAAATTAAGGCTATGTACAAATCATGCAATTGGCATCACGGGAGCAGCAAGGACCACGCCATGTGGAGAAGAGAACACTCAATGTTGATAACTTTGATTAGCATTAACATTGATGGCATAATTCAGTTACTTTCAGGATGTTTCATGATGCTAATAAATAAAAGATGACACTCTTTGAGAATGATGGCTTCTACCAGATTGCAGATGCTACATGACACCATCCTGATGTCCCTGGGTAGATAATCTCACCTATGTGTCCCAGAACCTCACCTCTCCAGAGCCCTATCCCAGGAGGGAAAGAAACAGACCTAGGGTATAGATCCACTTCCCAGCGGATGTCCAGCAGAGAAGCAATTATAGAAGTCAGATCTTCTACTTTCTGAATCCAATAAAAAATGTTGGTCCATGCTCCCAGACAGGAATAAAGAATAGTGAAGCTTCCAACAGAGGGGGATGGGACACGGGATTCTGGTGGTCAGAACTGTTTGGAATTGTATCCTTGTTATCTTACAATCTTGTTAATCATTATTCAATCACTAATAACAATTTTAAAAAGAAGGAAAAATGGCTTCTATAGCATCATAACTAGTGCCATTTTGAAATGTGGTTTGTGGGTGTTCTTTGTGTCTCCAGCATTATCTTGACTGAACTATGACTGGGAAACCCTGATCGAATCCTTTCTTTAGAATATGAGGCAGAAATGTTGCCTAGGGCTCAGAGTGACTAGTGCAGCTACTGACTCTCTTTTCTATACTTGTAAGACTTGTATTGTCTTTGCTTTCTGAATTGATTATCCTTGTTTAACCCAATCCTTCCAGTAAACTAGCTTTACTAGCTTAGTATTTTAGAGGACCTTTTATATTCCAGATCTTTGTTGACTCCTCTGTAGTATGAAATTCAGTCATTGTTTCTTGTTCTTTATGATTCTAAGTATTTTTAACATTTTTTTATTATTTTCATTTGCTTATTTATTGGATATAAAAAGCTAGAAATGAAGAAGGAAGGGGGTGATAGAAAGGAAGAGAGACACCTGCAGCACTGCTTCACCATTCGCAAAACTTTCCTCCTGCAGTCGGGGATTTGGGGCTCAAACCTGAGTCCTGGTGCATTGTAACATGTGTGGTCAACCAGATCCACCACCAACCAGCCCCATAAGTAATTTTATCTATGCTATAGCCCACACATTTTCTCATTTACTGTCAGTGAAGTTCAAAATGATAAGGTCTTCTTCAATGTCATATATCTTGGTCCTCTATTCTTTCTTTTCCTAGTACATTTCACTGTGCTAACTCCATTGCTCCTAATTCAAATGCATTGACTGGTTCTAATGTGGTCATTATTGATAAATGGTGCAAAGGTTAGGAACACATAACCTCCAGAATTTAACATCAGTTTCTAGCAAGTTAGTCTGACAGTGATTCAATGAATAAGGACTTTCACAATTAATACCAAAACCGGCTTGTCTAGGTGTCCCCAGTGATAAGGCCTGCAGTTCTCCTAACACCATCCCTGTATAGGCTTTCAGATACAGCCTCCATGAGATGACATCCATCTCTAGAAATTTCTATTCTTTCCTTGTAACTTTGTATATTGAGCTGAATGATAATGTCAACTAGCCTATACATCACTTACATTGCCTGGTTAGTTCTAAATTCTGAAAGCACATTAACTTCTATTAATTTAGAGACATCTATTAAAAGGTATTAATGCACTTATTTTAAGATACAGAAGCTGAGCTAAATAGAGGAAGTAATTTGATAAGAACCAGGAAGGAGATTTTAAAACCAAAAATATGGGCTGGCAAAATTGCTCATTTGGATGGTGCATTGCTTTGCCATGTATGCTGCATTAAAGCAAGTCTAGATGCTGTGGTCTCTCATTTTAATATATATATATATATATATATTTCCAGGATTATGACTGGGGCTACTATCCACTGCTTCTGGTGGCCATATCGTTTTATTGAATAATACAGAGAGAAATTGAGAGAGGACAGGGAAATAAAGAAGGAAAGATGAAAATAGACACCTGCAGACCTACTTCAATGCTTGTGAAGTGATGGCCCCATGCAGGTAGGGGGAAAATAACTCACTTGGATCCTGCGTTACTTGACCATGTGTGCCACCCAAGTTCAAATCCAGCCCCCACCACACTGACAGAAGCTTTAGTGGTATAGACTCATTCACTCTCACTGCCTCTCTTTCGTTCTCTCTCTTTTTTAAGTTGTATTTTTTCTTTTTTTTATGTTTTACTTAATAGGAGGGATAGAATGAGAAAAAGAGAGAAATAGAACCAGACATCACTCTGGTACATGTGCTGTCCAGGGATCAAACTCAGGACCTCATGCTTGAGGGTCCAAGTCATTTTATATATATAATTTTATTTTTGTTATCTTTATTTATTGGATAGAGACACCTAGAAATTGAGAGAATAGGAATATATATATGAGAGAGAGAGAGAGAGAGATGGAGAGAGAGAACAAGATTATGCTAGTCTCTGGTACATGAAGTACCAGAGACTGAACTCAGAAATTCATGCTTGTAAGTCCCATGTTCTTATGCTAAACCACTTCCCAAGTTGCAATGACCTTAAATCAAACATTTGGAATATTGTCTGACATATTTTCAGTACTCAGTATGTATTAACTGCCATTTTTCTACTAGTGACATGAATTAAGATAATAGAAATTAATATTTTATCTTCAGTTCCTTATAAATGCTCCAATTTGCACTAACCATTATTATTCCAATTGCTATGTGATTTTCACCTATTTCTTTCAGTATCCAAAGGCACAATAAAATGTAATGTTGAATCTTAGGGTTTATAGCATGAAACCGATAAAGAAATCTACTGCCTGCTGCATAGTGTAGCCAAGACACTAACCATCACATTAGCTTTCCTATGAAGGATAAACATGTACTGAATAATCAGCGGGTGGATCAAGGCCCTACTCTGAAGTCAGTCATCCTTCAATATAGGTGGGAGTCAGTGGAGCACTTGAATGTCTGAAGCTAGATTGGGGACAAAAGAACCTTAGTGGGTTTCAACTACTCTCCATTGTGACACAGAGGGGGACCATCAGGAAAAGGTAGAGATATGAGTCCTATCAGAGACTATCCTTCTATTTTCAAACTGGTTTTAACTACTAGAGTTAAATTCAAACCAATTTATCATTCTCTGGTCACCCCTTCCCTCCTTTCACCTCAGGGCCTAAGTAGACACTGAAGTCCAAATTTGAGCCTTTCTGTTTAAAGCACTCTCCAAAGGGTAGGCATACTGGATAGGTAGGCTTTATGTTATTCCAGTTCCACTGGAACCTGGAGGTTTTTCCACCAAGAATCTTGTTCGTGCCCCATCACTGAGATGGAGGAAAATTTGGAGAAAACCCAGGGAATCCAGGTTTTTGTTTCCCTTAGCTGAGAGGAAAGAGAAAACAAAAAAAAAAAAAAAAGAAGAAGAAATTTCACTTGCAATAAATGTAGATGTGGCTTGGAATAGAAGAGGAGATGAGGCTTTAGAACAGCATAAAAAGAGGCACCCCCCCTCTACTGCCTTTTTGTCCACAGGTGTTTCTACGGACTTCCTTCAACTTCTCCTGAATAAAAGCTTAAAAATGCTTGAAATTTTGCTTTTCACCTCAATTCTTTGTTAAGTCTAGAACGAGGAAGCAGACAGCATATGGGGGAAAAACTCCTCAGCCTCTTTCCCCAGCAACACAGTGAAGCCTTGGACAAAACCTACCAATTGCATTTATAGACTCAGATTTTAGGTTCTGATTAGATACTTGTACTGCTTTTTTTCTTTGCCTTTGTGAAAGTATTAGGGATTCTGTTCCCTTCAATCATCTAATGCTATAGCTCTCCACATTCATTTAAAACAAACCATCATTGGAGACCGGGTGTTAACGTAGCAGGTTTTGTACACATGTGCATAGACCCCGGTTCGAGTCCCCGGCAGCAAAAAAAAAAAAAAAAAATTGACTATATACCAATAATAAATAGCACCTCCTCTCCCCCATTGCACAGTTGTGAAAAATGAAGATGAGGGAAACTAGTCTTATAGGTTATGTGGTGACTCAGTGGACAGTGCAAGTGATTCAATACTGGTGGATAAAATGTTAGATGCCTATTTATAAGAGAAATAGACAAAGGATTTTTTTTTTCCAGTCAGGGACTTGAACTGGGATCCATGCGCAGGTCCATGTGCCTTGCACTGGATGACTGCACTAGTAAAAGGGAAATATTTGTATGCTCTGAAGAGAAATCAGAGTATAGACGACTGAACCAGTAAAGAGAAAAGTATCAAGGTCATGTCTATCTCCCATACCTATGAAAAAGACCCACAAATTCTAATTAATCATGTGGCACTGTCTTTAAAAGTCAGCGAACAAAGAAGACTGTGGTGAGAAGGAAAAGAGGTCAGTTTGGAAGTTAACAACAACAACAAAAAGGTCAAGGTATGCATACCTCACCCACCCACCCATTGAGTACATTCCTCCAAACAGATGTCATGATAATTAAGGTCATCTCCATTCTGCCTCCAGGGCCTGTCCTATGTAATTGACCTTTAGTCAAAGATACATTTTCTGTTGGAGGAAGCCTATTTTTTTTCACTTCTATTTTGCATATCGAAGATACATCAGTAAGTACCCAAATGCTATAAGTACTAGGATATACTTGTATACCTACCAAATAAATACATACTTTATGACTCACTGATTAATCATATTTTAGGCCTATTCAGAGAAAGGTTATGCATTAGACAGCTGAATTGAGAGATCTAAGCTGTTAAGCGATGTGAACCTCTTTATCACATTTCACCTGCCTCCTCAGTCATTGTCCAAATCCTAACTATTTGTGAGTGGCAATATTTGAACTCTAAAAACCTCCTAATAGTAATTTTCAGTCTAAAGTAAAGGAAGTTGAAAGGGTTTCCAAATTTATCTAATTTTTAAATATATATATTAGAACTATACTGAAAGTTATCTAGTGATCTGCCAAAATATACATACAGCTTGGATTTTTTTATAGCTTCTAACAGAGAGGTACTTGGTGTTCACCCATAACATTTGTGACCAGGTAAATCTGCATAACTGGGCACATATCCAAATTTAGGATCTTTTTTTTTTTTTTCCTAGAGGTCATTTGACACATTCTTCAAAGAATAACACTTAATGCCACCACTCGTGATTCCTTCAGAAATATGGAAGTGACTCCTTTACAAGTGACAGTGGTCTGTACTTAAAAGTGTTTAGTACTCAGAGAACCTCAGGCTATCACATTAATGCTACATAAGACACCAGAAAAATACCAGGAGATCAAACCTAGTAGCAATTATGGAAAACATTTTTTCTTCTGATATCTCCCCAGATTTTCCTTTGGGGAGTGCTAACTCAGTCAGTGTTCACGATACATAAACAAAGCATGGGCTATAATTCTGCAAAGAACTTAAAGTCTTTCCTAAAGTGTTTTGCTTTGTTTGATAAAATAGTCTTTGGGGGAAACTCTAATGGACAAAAGCTAAAGATCCAATGAAAGGAAACCTGATCTACTTGAAAGGGAATAGGGGACTGCAGGGTAAAGTTAGAAGAAAAAAAATTGCTGGTGTTTAATCAAAAAGTGCTGACTTCCTGTGGTGAGTCATCTTATAGCCCCACCCTATACCACATAATAGTATAATTAAAAAGTGCTGATGTTGGGTGCCAGGAAAAATCTGCCCTCTCCAAACCTCATTGAAGTAAAAAGTGGTCTAGCTTCCGTAGAAGTCTCTGTGTTGATTCCCTTACATTGCAATTTTATCAATAGCTCAGGATACAATCAAACCTCATTAACTGGGACCCCTCTAATTCTGAATTTACAAGAGCTCAGATATGACTTAAGAATTGATTCTTGCTGAGCTACAAAGCTCCAGGTAATTTCTTCTTTTGTGAGTATTGGGGTCTTATTCACAAGACCAATATAGTCCCACTTTATAGTAGTTGGATCAACAAAGGCCTCGCTATTCAAAGTTCTGCTGCAGTGTTTGAATCCTCATTTCCCACAGAAACCTATTACTATGGGAAAGAGAAATCTTAGGCAGGCCTAGTTATTTCAAGCATACACGCGCACACGCACACACACACACACACACACACACACACACACACACACACAAAATGGTGTTATTGGAAGAATAGAGCTGAATATACTGCAAAGCAAATTTAGTATTTAATACAAATGCTTGGAATTATGGCTAGGTTTAGATTCTGCATTTAAATTTGTTTCAAATTAAAATAGTATGTGTCAGTTTTAGCACTCAAAATTCATTTTTAAAAAATTATTTTAGGAGTTGGAAAACAGTAGACAAATACTACTAATCTGTGAGAGTTCCTTCTGCCTTTTTTCAGTAAATGTACTCATTCCATCTGAGATTAAGATGAAAAATTTTTAAAATATTTGTTCCCTTTTGTTGCCCTTATTTTATTGTTGTAGTTATTATTATTGTTATTGATGTCATTGTTGGATAGGACAGAGAGAAATGAAGAGAGAAAGGGAAGACAGAGAAGGGGAGAGAAAGATAGACACCTGCAGACCTGCTTCACTGCCTGTCAAGTGACTCCCCTGCAGGTGGGGAGCTGGGGGTTCGAACCTGGATCCTTATGCTGGTCCTTGTATTTTGCTCCATGTGCACTTAACCCACTGGCTACCTTCTGACTCCCGATGAATAAAATTTTAAAGAGATCAAATGTATTATCATTATAAGTATGTGAAAAACTCCCTTATTAAATCTGTCTTTTATTTATAAGTAATGATCATGAGGATAGGATATGACATGGATGTTGAGCATCCC
Organism: Erinaceus europaeus; assembly: GCF_950295315.1. Lineage (NCBI taxonomy): Eukaryota > Metazoa > Chordata > Mammalia > Eulipotyphla > Erinaceidae > Erinaceus > Erinaceus europaeus. Next base: position 169,766,131 of record NC_080164.1, on the reverse strand, counting down.
TGGGAGCAAAATGAGTAACTACAAAAGCAAAAAAAAAAAAAAAAAAAAGGCTAGCAAATATTCTCTTTGTATAAAATATTGTATAAAATATTGTATAAAACAATATTTCCTGATAACTGTATTACCACTGACCCTTTACTCTTGGCAAATAGCTATCTAAATATTTCCCATTTGATTTCCTATCTGAAGCATTCACATAGACAAGTTGAGAATTCCCTTGGCCCTATCCCACACAGCTGCACAGTTCTTCCATCTGTATTCTCCGGGCAGGATTCAATGGAGATGAACGGTAGAGTATTTCATTTGCTGTGAACTTTAATGAACATTAGCCACACCAGTAATGGCAGGGTCCAAAGTATACAGTCCTTTTGATACACAGACTGTTAAAATAAGAGAGTGATTCCTTGTCCTTTTCAAGAGCATATTCTTGGAGATTAGTATTACTCAGACAGAAGTAATATAATTGGTAAACACCCTGTTTTTTACTAGCACACACAGGAAAAGTGTCTAGAAACTTTTATGGCAATTGGACATTGCTGTGACATATAATTCCAGAAATCAATGGGTGTGTGATAAAATACTATTGTAGGTTGACTTTGGTCATATCTGTCTTGTCCAGTGGCTCTATGTAACACGAGTACATATTAATATTGTAGTAGAATAACGAAAGAGAAAATGATTCCTTCGTCACTAGTCGAGTGTGAGACACTAAACTTTGTACAGAGACTATGACATGCAAGAAGGCTTCAACTTCTAGAAGCATTGCAGAAACAAAGGTGTTCCTGATAAAGGTGAATCAAGACAGTCATTCACATACCCGATTACAAGCACAACAGGAGAAAAACCTCACCTGATTTATTCACCGTACACATCTAGCAAGTTGCACAGTGTTTGGCATGTCTTAGAGACTCAGTGAATTGTAGTGGTATGAGTGCACAAATAAGTAACAGTATAGTGTGATTATACAATTTTGGCTCCTTATATCAGGACACATTCCTGAGACTAACTGGGATTCGAGACTATAAAAAAGCAAAACTGAAACAAAAGAGCAAAATATTTAGCTTTGATTGTTATTCTGAGAACCGACTTCCCAGGATATGAGGATACATGATGCTTGTGAGGTTATTCTAATAAAATTTCACAAATGTTGGATTCCTTTCCCTGGAAAACTTTTCTGATCTCCTTAGTTACCACTTATAGAAAACCAATTCTGCCCAATCACCATGTATGCTAGGATTTCACACTGAATTGTCACTATATGTTATGCTTCCCAGTCCCTAGCATATCTAGTCAGGACTGAGAGGTCTGCAGCTAATCTGAATCCTTTCTACTCTATATTAAAGACAAATGTAGCTTTACATCCATTGCCCTACAGTAACTCATTTAAAAAAAAATTTCCATTTACTTTTTAATTTTTTAAAATAATTTTTATTATTTAATTTTAATTATGTTAATGAGTGACAAGGTTGTGGTATAAGAAGGGCACAATCCCATACAATTCCCATAACTAGATTTCCATATCCCCTCCCCCATTACTGGAAGTTGCCTCATTTTGTAGATAAAGAGATTGAGACTAAAGGTAGTTATATAATTTGACTAAGGTTGCCCCACTCCTCATTGATTAAATTGCTTTTCAAATGTATTATTTCACTGGATGTTGTATTGCCAACCATGCTACAATACTGCTTCATTGTATTACAAAATTTAACCCAATAGGGAACCCACTTTGTTAGATGCAAGCGATGGTATTCTGTAACAAGGAATGAAGTGTAATCCCTTTCCTCCCACTAAGAGTAAATTGGATGCACACAAAATCAGCTACAAAGAAAAGAATCTGAAGGTGTTAGCATTGTTTTGACAGAGGTTAAAAGCCAGCATCTTTTCACACTAGCCTGCAGGAGAAATGCATTACTTCCTAAGCAGAGGGGAACTCAGAGATAAAATAAAACCCTGTGTGAGCTAAATATGGAGTGGGGGCACAGTAGCTGAAGATGATAGTTAAGGTTACAACTTGAACCATTTCTGAGAAGTTTTTCTTTTAAATTAATTATTTATTTTATATATTGGATAGAGACAGAGAGAAATTAAATACCGTGGGGGGGGGGGGGTTGGGGGAGAGGGAAAAAGACTGAGAAACACCTGCAGCTTTACTTCCCCACTCATGAAGCCTGCCCCCTGCAAGTGGACACCAAAGGCTTGAACCATGGTCCATGCACGCTGTGATGTGTGTACCATTGCCTGACCTCGAGAAGTTTTTTCTGGGTATTTACCAGGTATCAATGTTAAACTACTTGATTTTTTTTCTCTCTTGTTAGTTTTTCATTACTGGTGTGTGTGTCATGGGAGGGAGTCCCAGTGAAGAACCTAAGAAAATAGAGAAAACATTCTTTTTTTTTAAATTTTTTTTGTATTTATTTTATTTATTTATTCCCTTTTGTTGCCCTTGTTGTTTTATTGTTGTAGTTATTATTGTTGTTGTCATTGTTGGATAGGACAGAAAGAAATGAAGAGAGATGGGGAAGACAGAGAGGAGGAGAGAAAGACAGACACCTGCAGACCTGCTTCACCGCCTGTGAAGCGACTCCCCTGCAGGTAGGGAGCCGGGGTTCGAACCGGGATCCTTATACCTGTCCTTGTGCTTTGCGCCACCTGCGCTTAACCCGCTGCGCTACAGCCCGACTCCCAGAAAACATTCTTATTACCTCCACTGTTTCACTACTCCCTAATGAATCAGAAACAGAAATCAATGGCAGAGAGACTTAATGTGTGTGTATCATTTGCAGCAATTAGTGAAAACATATTCACTTATTCCAAGTATGTATTGTTTTCAATGCCTGACAATCATTACTTCTTTAAATTATTTTTACATCATTATTTATTGGATAGACAGCCAGAAATCAAGAGGGTAGGGGGAGGTAGAGAGGGAAAGAGACCAAGAGACACCTACAGCACTGCTTCACCACTCACAAATCTTTTCCCCCTGCAGGTGGGAACCAGGGACTTGAACCCGAGTTCTTGTGCATTTTAATATGTGCTCAACCAGGTGCACCACCACCTAGTTATCAACAATCATTAATTCTTTTGTCTTGATAAAGTTTAGACTTAAAAAAAAGAAAAATTTTAATTATAAAAATCCAATGAACTTTTATGTAAAATCCAGTCTAGTTCTGTGCTTTCCTTACTCAAAGCCACTGAGTTTCTATGTGACAACATATAAGTCAATTAAATTTAAATAAGTTCAGCAGTTTAGTTTCGTCAAACTTGCCACATCTTAAGAATTTAATAGGCAAATGTGGTTAGTTGGCTATGATTACACATAATGAACAGATGTGAGCAGAACATTTCTCTCATTGTAGAAAGTTCTGTTGGATAGCAGCTAATCTAATTGTTTTCCACAAAAGCAAACAACTCCAGTAAGCTGCTTTAATGTTGTCTTTCTCAGGCTTATTGTGCTCTGATATGTCAAGATTAACCTCCTGAAGCATATCATCCTAGCATAAATATTGATATCTACCTTTTGATATTGATATCTACCTTTTTAATCTCAAAAATGCTCCAGCTTGGTCAATAACATATGCCTACCATAATTGTCTCTTTAAGTGTTACTCATAATACTTATTTCCTCCATATAAAACTGTAGAGTATGCAATACGTTATTTTAGAGCAACAATTTCACCTCTTCTCTATATACATGTTACTACACCACACCCACCAGTAAAGAGTCCTCCACCACAGTCTGCTGGATTCTCTCCATTCTTTCAGCTCTTCCCCACCGGCTGATTTGGTAACCATGATTATATAATTAGTCTGGGCTAATATTTGTGTGAGTTTATATGCTCTTTTGTTTTGTTTATTTATACCCTACACATGAGTGAGATCATTTGGTTTATCTTTTTCCTTTCTCCTTATTTTGTTTAGCATGGTTATCTCCCACTTTTTTTTTTTTTTTTTTTTATTAAGAAAGGAGACATTAACAAAACCATAGAATAAGAGAGGTATAATTCTGCACAATTCCCATAACCCAATCTCCGTATCCCATCCCCTCCCCTGATAGCCTTATCATTCTCTATCTCTCTGGGAGTATGGATCCAGGGTCCTTGTGGGTGGCAGAGGGTGGAAGGTCTGGATTCTATAATTGCTTCCCTGCTGAACATGGGCATTGACTGGTCGATCCATACTCCCAGTCTGCCTCTCTCTTTCCCTAGTAGGGTGGATCTCTGAGGAAGTGGAGCTCCAGTACACATTGATGGGGTTGTCTGTCCAGGGAAGTCTGGTGAGTATCTTGCTGGCATCCGGAACCTGGTGGCTGAAAAGAGAGTTAATATACAAAGCCAAAAAATTGTTGAACAATCATGGACCTAAAGACTGGAATAGTGCAGATGAATTGTTGGGGGATATTCCCTGCATGCTCTTGTATACTTCTGCTTTCAGGTATATATTTTGCCCTAGTTTATGGATACTTGTGAACATATGCTCTATCTCAGGGGACCTGGACTATATCTAGGTTTGGTGACTTTATTGGGGAGTGGAGCACCTGGAATGGAATTAGAGAATATTATGAAAGGAAAGGTCTCACCCAAGTGATGAAGCTGAAGGGTTGTCATTCTACACCTGAAGTCTCTGGTCAGAGTCTGAAGTGAAGCATGCTGGGATGGCATTCGTTGCATTGATTATGTTGTGATCTACGGATACAATATTATTTTATTTGAATTGAGAGCAGCATGCAGAAAAGTGGGCCCCACCCTAAGGTCCCAGGACTGAGGGAAATATAGGCTCTATAGTGGAAATGTGAGGTTGCTATTGTCTTAGCGTTCAAAAAGACAATGGATAGTTATTGTTATCGTCACATTATTTGGTGATAGGGTTAACTTTGGAATGTCCCTTCGATAGGGTTTGGGGTATAATACCCAGCATCTTGTATATAGCTGTGCTACCGGTTGTTTCTGTTCTCCTTGGTCTAGGCTTTTGGGAGAGATAACATATCAAAGACAGTCTATGTATTAAAAAGACTCAGTCTGTGTTTCAAGAAGTTGTAGACACATCATCAGTTTTTCGCCTCTCATATTAATTAAATAGTGGTTTATATGTTTACACTTCAATAGGATTGTACATAAACACCACTACCACCACTAAAAGACTGTGTCCCATCCTCACCACCCACCCCCGCCCCCCCAACCCCTCCGCCATGCCGGGAAGCCCCATGGCAACCCTCCCCTTCACCACAGGGTTTTTACATTGGTGCCCTGCTCTCGATTTAATCAGATCCTGCTTTTAGTTTCCCTTTCTGTTCTTCTTCTCAACTTCTGTTGATGAGTGGGGACATCCCATACTCATCTTTATCTTTCTGACTTAGCTGACTCCTTCTAGTTCTATCCAAGATGGGTCAGATAAGGTGGGCTCATTGTTCTTAATAGCTGCATAGTATTCCATTGTGTATATGTACCGCAGCTTTCTCAGCCACTCATCTGTTGTTGGGCACCTGGGTTGCTTCCAGGTTTTAGCTATTATGAATTGTGCTGCTATGAACATAGATGTACACACATCTTTTTGGTTGGGCATTATGGAATCCTTGGGGTATATCCCCAGGAGAGGAATTACTGGGTCATATGGAAGGTCTATGTCTAGCCTTGTGAGAGTTCTCCAGACTGCTCTCCAGAGAGGCTGGACCAGTTTACATTCCCACTAGCAATGTAGAAGGGTTCCTCTGTCCCCACAGCCTCTCCAACATTTGTTGCTGCTGTCCTTTTTGATGTAGGCCATTCTCACAGGAGTGAGGTGGCTTCTCAATGTTGTCTTTATTTACATCTCTCTGACAATCAGTGACCTGGAACAGTTTTTCATATGTTTGTTAGCCTTTTGGATCTCCTCTGAAGTGAATGTCTTGTTCATATCCTCTGCTATTTTTTAGATGGGGTCATTTGCTTTTTTGGTACTAAGTTTGCTGAGTTCTCTGTATATTTTGGTAATTAGTCTCCTGTTTGATGTTTGGCATGTGAAGATCTCCCATTCTGTGAGGAGTCTCTTTGTTTGTGTGTTAGTTTCCTTGGCTGAGCAGAAGATTTTCAATTTGATGTAGTCCCATTGGTTTGTTTCTGATTTAGTCTTCCTTGCAATTGGGTTTGTTTCATCAAAGATGTACTTAAGGTTTAGGTGGAAAAGTGTTTCACCAATGTTTTCTTCTAAGTATTTGATAGTTTTTGGTCTGACATCCAGGTCTTTAATTCATTTGGAGTTGATTTTTGTTTCTGGTGAGATAAAGTGGTTCAATTTCATCCTTCTGCATGTTATAACCCAGTTTTGCCAGTACCATTTATTGAAGAGAGCCTCCTTCTTCCATTTACTACTTTGGGCCCCCTTATCAAAGATTAGATGTCCATAGGTGTGGGGTTTTAGATCTGGGCTTTCAGTTCTGTTCCACTGGTCTGTGTGCCTATTTTTCTTCCAGTACCAGGCTGCTTTGATGATGATGGCATTATAATATAGTTTGAGATCTGGGAGTGTGATGCCTCTGTTTCTGTTTCTTTACCTCAGGATGGTTTTGGCAATTCTAGGTGTTTTCTGGTTCCAGATAAATGAATGTAGTTGTTGTTTTATTCTCTTAAAGAAGCTTGGTGGAACTTTGATGGGCATCGTATTAAATTTGTATATGGATCTGGGGAGAATATTCATATTGATTATATTTATTCTTCTGATCCATGAGCATGGGATGTCTTTCCATTTCTTGGTATCGCTTTCTAAATCCTAGAAGAGTGACTCATAGTTTTCAGGATACAATTCTTTCACTTCTTTGGTCAGCATTATTCCTAGGTATTTTACTGATTTTCTTGCAACAGTGAATGGGAGTGATTTCTGGATGTCTTCTTCTTCAGTTTTAGTGTTTGCATAGGGAAATGCCACTGATTTTTATACATTGATTTTTTAGCCTGACATCTTGCTATATTGCCTAATAACTTCCAGTAGTTTTCTGCTGGATTCTTTAGGTTTTTCTATGTATATTATCATGTCATCTGTAAATAGTGAGAGTTTGACTTCTTCCTTTCCAATCTCTATTCCTTGGATTTCTTTCTCTTGCCTGATTGCTATGGCAAAAACTTCTAATACTATGTTGAAGAGTAATGGTGATAGTGGACAGCCCTGTCTAGTCTCTGATTTGAGGGGAATTGCTTTCAATTTCTATCCATTGAGTATGATGTTGGCTGTTGATTTGCTATATATGGATTCCACTATCTTTAGGAATTTCACATCTATTCCCATTTTTTGTAGAGTTTTGTGCATGACTGGGTGTGGATTTTGTCAAAGGTTTTCTCTGCATCTATTGAGATAATCATGTGGTTTTTGGCTTTGCTTTTATTGATGTGGTGAATGACATTGATAGACTTACATATGTTGAACCAGCCTTGCATTCCTGGGATGAATCCCACTTGGTCATGATGAACAATCTTTTATATGCTACTGTATCCGGTTGGCCACTATCTTGTTTAGTATTTTGGCATCTATGTTCATCAGAGATATTGGTCTGTAGTTTTCCTTTTTTTGTTGTGTCTCTATCTGATTTTGGTATCAGAGTGATGTTGGCTTCATAGAAGGTGGAAGGGAGTATCCATATTTCTTTGATCTTATGGAAAAGCTTTAGGAGTATGGGTATTAACTGTTTCCTGAAGGTTTTGTAGAATTCATTTGTGAAGCCATCTGGTCCGGGACTTTGTTGTTGGGGAGATTATTAATAACAGTTTTGATTTTTGTCTGTGATTGGTGAATTTAGGTTTTGTAGTTCTTCTTGGTTCAGTTTTGGAAGGGCATATGCTTCTAGAAATTATTCCATTTCTTCCAGATTCTCTAGCTTGGTGGCGTATAGTTCTTCATAGAAGTTTCGCAGGATTCTCTGGATTTCTGTGGTGTCAGTTGTGATATCTCCACTATCATTTACAATTCTATGAATTTGAGTCTTCTCCCTTTTTTGTTTAGTGAGTCTGGCTAGGGGTTTGTCAATCTTGTTTAATCTTTCAAAGAACCAACATTTGATCTTCTGTATGGTTCTTTTATTTTTTATGTTGTTTATTTCTGCTCTAATTTTAGTGATTTTTGTTTTTCTGGTTGCTTTAGGGTTCCTTTGTTCCTCTTCCTCTTAGTCCTTAAGGTGTGCAGTAAGGTTGTTCATTTGGGTTTTTTCTTTTTGTTTAATATGTGATTATATGGCTATGAGTTTCCCTCTCAGTACTGCTTCAGCTGTATCCCAAATATTTTGATAGGTTGTGTCTTCATTTTCCTTTGTTTCTAGGAACATTTGTATTTCCTGCTTGAGTGAATCTCTGACCCAGTGGTTCTTAAGCAATATGTTGTTTAATTTCAAAATTCTGTGACTTTTAATAATTTTCTGTTTGTTGTTAAATGTTAGTTTTACTCCACTGTGATCTGAGAAGATACTTGGGATGATTTCAATGCTCTTGAATTTATTGATGCTGTCTTTGTGGCCTAACATGTGGTCTATCCTTGAGTTTGTGTTGTGTGGATTTGAAAAGAATGTGTATTCCGATTTTTGGGGTGAAGAGCTCTGAAAATGTCTAATAGGTCTAGTCTGTCCATCTATTTAATTCTCTTGTTTCTTTGTTGATTCTGTGTTTTGTTTATCTATCTAAGTGTGAGAGTGGGGTGTTAAAGTCTCCCACTATTATTGTATTACTATTGATGTATTTTGAAGTTCTTTGAGAAGGTGTTTGATGTATTTAGATGGTCCCTCATTGGGTGCATAGATGTTAATAATTGTTATATCTTCTTGGCTCATTGATCCTTTAATCATTATGTAATGACCTTGCCTACCTATTACTTTATTTAAGTTAAAATCTATTTTGTCAGAGATGAGAATGGATATTCCTGCCTTTTTTTGTGGTCCGTTAGCCTGCAGGATAGTTTTCCATCCTTTCACTTGAAGTCTGTGTTTATCTTGTTGGGTCAAGTGGGATCCTTGCAAGCAGCATATGGTTGGGTTATGTTTTCTGATCCATCCTCCCATTCTGTGCCTTTTGATGGGTGAGTTTAAGCCATTGACATTTACTGATATTATGGATTTAATGTGTTGCAGTGCCATTGTTCTACAAGTTTTTATTTGATATGTTGCAAGTATTATAGTGATGTTCTTGTTTATAAGAGGTCTTTTAGAACCTCTTTCAGGGCCAGTTTGGTGATAATTGCTTCCTTTAACTGTTGTTTGTCTGAGAAGGTTTTGATGACTCCATCTAGTTTGAATGAAAGTCTAGCAGGATATATTATCCTTGGTTGAAACCCTTTTTCATTCAGGGCTCGATAGATATCTTGCCATTCTTTTCTGGGCTTTAGAGTTTGGGTAGAGAAATCTGCTGATAGTCTTATAGGTTTTCCCCTGTATGTGATTTTTTTGTTTTTCTCTTATAGCGTTTAGGATCCTTTCTTTATCCTTACTTTTTTTCATTGTAACTATGATGTGTCTTGGTGTCTTCATGTCTGGGTTGATTCAGTTTGGGACTCTCTGTGTCTCTTGGATCTTAATGTCCTTTCTGTTGTTCAGGTCTGGGAAGTTTTCTTCTATAATTTCCTCTAGAATGCTTGCTTCCCCTTCCTCTCTTTCTTCCTCTGGCAGGCCAATTATACAAATGTTACTTCTTTTGAGATCATCCCATATGTCTCAGCTGTTGTTTTTAGTGTCTCTCAATCTCTTTTTGAGCTCTTTCACCTCTTTCTTAGTTTTTTCTAGCTCATCCTCTGTCTGGCTAATTCTGTTTTCTGCTTCTGCTAGTCTGCTTTCCCTTCCCTTGGCTGCTTTCTTCATTACCACTACTTCAGCTTTCAGATCTCTAATTACCTCAAGGTAGTTAGTATTTTCCTTTTGGGTCTCATCTTTTGTTTCCCTAAAACTGCTATTCCTTTCCTCCAAAATTGTTTTCATTTCTTTGATTAATAAATTTATTATTGCTTGCATGCTTTTCTTATCTATGGTTACTTCTGGCTGATTTGTAGTTTTTTCTAGGCTCTTATCTTCATTCATTGTATTAACAGCTTTATTTGCTCTTGATCTACCCATTTTTAATGTGTTTTTTTATTTTTATGTTCTGCTGTTCCTCAGTTGCTTTGTTTTATGTACAAGCCACACTGTATTAAATATCTTTATGACAAATGCAATCATCACCATCAGAAATTACAATAGCAACTAAAGAAATGACTGAAGCAGTTTAACCAATACCAGTAGTCCCACAATGTCTCCAGCTCAAGAAAAAATAGCAACCAAATCTAAATGAAAAAGAAAGAGAAAGGAAAAAAGGGATAGCAGGAATAGGCAATTATGCAATTCTACTGTCCACTGTAGATTCTAGGGCTAGCAAGAGGGGAAGGGGAAGTAGAGCAGAGATACACACAGAGAGAGTCAGCTCTGAGTCAGACTTCTTCCCTGAAATAGTTCACAAATAAGTATCAGTGGATTCAGAAGGCAGAGGGAGGAGGAAGGGAGAAAGGAAGACAGGGAAAAAAAGAAAAGAAAAAAGAAAAGAAGGAAACAGAAAAAAAACAGTGAAAGGAGAGTTGTATATATATATTTTTTTAATTGGCTTGGAGGTGGGAGAAGGGCGATAGTGTATAGAGGAAGTGTGAAAACTGAGACAAGTTTCTCTCACAGTGGGTGATAATTCTTGTCATCTAGCTATGGAAAGTATACTAAGAGTTAATTTTGGTCACCTGAGGGGTGGGATATGTGTGTATGTATAATAGTATTTGTAAAATAGAACAGAGTAAAAATCCCAAGCAGTGGATCTACAGTTTGGACAGCTCCCTGTTAGCCTATATACATTGAGTCTAGACAACTTAGTGAGAAAGAAAACACAATACAAAGCAAACGGGGGAAAAAAGAAAAAAAAAAAAAACTATTAAGCAGTCTTTCCCAGGCTGGGTGAGGCTTGCTTGATTAGCTAATTGTCACTTGAATGGGCCTAAGTCCCTTACTCAGAGGAACAACAGAAATAGCCTAGAAATTTGGAAGCAGTGTTTAATGGCACCCCAGTGGGCCAGGAATCTTGGTAAAGAAAAGAGCTCCACGGGGAGCCTGCTAGCAGCAGCTCCCTACCCCCTGGGTCTGGTTATGGGGAGAGGGAGCTGAGAGAAATAATCAAGAAATTTCCTTTCTTTTTGCTCTAATTTTTAACCCAAATTGAATTATAATCACCTCCCTGGTCTACCTTTAGGATGCCTCCTTGCTTGTCCCACTGAAGGCCAGGATTTCAAGGCTTTCTAGCAGTTGATGTCAGAGCCCATGGGTGCTGCTACTTTCTAGTTGCCATCTTGGCTCTGCCTCCTCGGTATCTCCCACTTCTATCCATGTTGTAGCACAGGACAAAATATAACATTTATAGCACAATTGCTTTTCATATAGATTATATATATATGTATCATCTTTACCTACTCATATATTGTTGATTTTAGTGTCCTGTGTTACTTTTTTTTTTCTTTTTTCCTTTGTTTGCCTCCAGGGTTATTGCTGGGGCTCAGTGTGCCACGAATCCATTGCTTCTGGAGGTCATTTTTCCCCCTTTTGTTGCCCTTGTTGTTGTAGCCTTGTTGCCCTCCTTGTTTTTGTTGTTGTAGTTATTATTATTGTTGTTATTGGTGTCATCGCTGTTAGATAGGGTAGAGATAAATGGAGAGAGGAGGGGAAGACAGAGAGGGGGAGAGAAAAAGACACCTGAAGACCTGCTTCATTGCTTCTGAAGTGACTCCCCTGCAGGTAGGGAGCCAGGAGCTCCAACAGGAATCCTCACATCAGTCCCTACTCTTTGTGCCATGTACGCTTAACACACTGCACTACTTCCTGACACCCTGCTACTTTGTTTTTAATGAAGTATTATGTGTATGAGCAGTTTCAACAACTTGGGGTCACTTTTTCCAATCAGGGAGAGAAGAAATCACATAATGAGTGGTACAACATACCAGCATTTTCAGTGGGATGGGGCCATGAGGAGTGAAATTAACTTTTAACTTTGTGAGAACCACTAAATATTTGGTGCAGCAAATATAACTCTGAAGCCATTGCACCCTACTCCCACCCCCACCCCCACCCATTGGTTCAGGGGCTTGAAATTAGATCATGCAAATAGCACAGTGCAAGTCCTATCTGGTGAACTATCTCTTGGGCTCAGTACCACTTTTTCTTCATTTGTAAAATGAAGATAGTACTTACTGCCCCACTGGTTTCTTTCTTTGTTTGTCTGGCTTCCCAGATCACTGCCCATCTCTGGTTTACAATGGTCCCAGGAATTTAACTAGGATTAAATTAGGCAACTCAGAGCCTCAGGCATGATAGCCTACTAAAAAACCACTATGCAGTTACCCTTTTAGATTTAATCTTATATTGCTTTCTCTAACTTTCTGCAATAAATTATGTATAAAGGAAATTCCTAAAAGTCAGAACAATTGCATCCTAGTACTTTTTCTTGATGCAAATGCTTCCAGAGAAAAGATCAATGTTGTGAGAGGGGGGGATGGAGGGTGCAGGTGATGGTGCACTTGGTTAAGTACACATAGTACAAAGAACAAGGACCAGAGCAAGGATACAGCTTCAAGCCCTGGCTCTCTATCTGGGAGTAGGGTTGGGAGTGTGGGGGGGGGGGTCAAAAGTGCTGAAGCAGGTATGCAGGTGTCTGTCTTTCACTTTTCCTTTCTGTCCTCCCCTTCCCTCTCAACATCTCTCCTATCCAATAAAATGGGGAATAAAAGGCCCACCAGGGGTAGTGGATTTGTATTACCAGCGCTAAGCAATGTTTAACTTACCATCAGCCAATCAGGTGCTCTCTCCTGGCAGTGTGACTCTTGAGCATGTAGTAGACACTGGCTAGAAAGTGTGTCATGGCTGAAAAGGCGATGCATTATCCAGACTGTACCTGTCATTGAGCCCAATTCATTTTTCCAGTCAAATACTTTCCAGTAAGCCCAGAAGTTTCTCCTATCCTTCTATAACTTTCACATTTTGGGGAAGGGAAATAGAAAACCTTTCTGCTATTTGCAAACAAAACCCTAAATGACACAACAACCTTGAAGGGAAATGAGTACGAGGCATTTATCAGTGAGAGTCACTGTTGTAAGCAACTCTACACATTTTTAATTGGCATGCACTCAAAGCTGAGACTCACAAAAGCATTCCACTAAGTCCACGCCAGATGTCCATAATAACATCTATGTAATCACATGGTCTTCCACAAATTAAGATCGTAAGGTTATGATTGGAGAGTTCTCTTCTTCAGAAGATTCTTCCTTGGGTATTATCACAGTTTCTCCAGATGTTTATTAAGCATATATTCCATTTATAATCTGCTTCCAATGGCAAGCCAGCTTCTTCCTTTGCTGATGCTCAGCTGGATTATTATGTGGGTCACGGTCAACTCTCTACATTCTCACTATCTAATTATTGTTTATGGTTTTACTTGGGATCCTGAACTTTAATTACCTACTCTGTATTGAACAAACACACTAAATTTCCCTCCATTTATTATATCTTCCATAAATTGTATCGCCCATCTAGGATAATGGGTATTGCTTGCACATTTGTAACATTTCAAATAGCCTAAATTTCTTGATCGCTTAAGTGTAGGGTGTGCAACTATGGGGTTTGAATACTGCATATTGGAAAAATGATAGACTTCTCCAGTTCTCCTGGCTGTGTATTTTTATATTAAATTTAATTTCCCCCTTGGTAGAGACTGCTACACATCAGGACTGTATCACTAAAAAATCTCTGAAAAAGAAACATACTATCCTCTCAGCTTAAAACCTTCAGACATTTTTTATCTTAAGGAGATAAAAATGAATATCAAACTATAGACTGTGAAACTTGCAAGGTGGAATTCTATTAGTATCTTAAGGGTGGGGTGGGGTGGAGGTGGGATCATTCTTTTATTTGAAGGGACACCAAAACATAGCTACAAAGATGGAAGACATCACACTACCCTCCCTGTTCTTGAGATTTGTAAAGAAAGATCTGTCACTGCCAGGAAGTCCCTGGGCTGCCTATTATAAACTGTAATCAGTTAGAACTGATTACTCAACTCTGGTCATTTTCATCTACAAACAAATTCACAGGTTTCCCAGACAAATATGGATGGGCTGGTGAATTTAAATTTCAAATGAAAAAAATATCTTCCTGTAATGAGTTCACATACCTTTTATTTAGACTTCCAAATGCTAGCATAATGTGATTAGTTTTGATGTTGTTTCTTTCCACCACTTATGAGAAATCACATCATCAATCATATTATCAAGATTAGATGTGGAGAAGACCTAGCATGTTACCAGGACCCTCCCCTGTGCCTGTACAGACTTGTTTCAGTCAGTCTGCTGTACTTTTTAATATTTTCTTCAATCTAATACTAAACTGCCCTGGCGATCAAGCATACTATTTCCATTGTAATGATATCAATATAAAGAATGAGAGTTGTTTTTCTTTAAAAAAATGCATTTATATTTATCTCTTCTGGCTTTTCAATAAAGATGTTTCATGGTGAGCATCAAGGAAATAAAAATAAATTCAGTGTATTTTGGTCAATAATTTAATTTATGACCAATAATTATATCTAAAATTTGCATATCATATTTGAATCAGGACTAATATGTATTAAAGCAGCTGTTGCTATATTATTTTCATGAAGATTTATTTGTCACCCTTATGAGCATACAAATTGTTACTTTCAAGATTTGTTTATTAAAAAGTGCATTGAGCAGTTTTAACTAGTTGAGATATAAATATGTTTTTATTTCTCTCTATTTGCCGTACTTCTTGTGGGGAGGCCTCTTCTTGGGTGCAGACTCCTGGCGTGCCTGCACCAGATGTGGTGGTGTAGGAGAATGTCACCAAAGGCAGCAGAGGCTGAGTTTTTATGGAACTCACTCTGTGTCTGTTGCTAGTGACACGACAAGAGATGACCCAGAGACCAAACTGGTAGCAATGATCCATTTATTGATCAGAGAGACAAGGATTTTAAGCGGTTGCAAAAGGAGGTAGCTTGTTTATACCATATATGGTTAAAGCAGAAAAGAGGCAGAGAGAGGTAAGGGGTTGGGAAAATTATCAAGTGAGTGGTCTAAGGAATGAGGAAGCTAGGCTTTGATGAGCATGAGTGTAGGGGTCCTAGCATGTCAGGAGGGTAAGGTTTGGCTATAGTCTTATTCAGAAGGGCAAGAACAAAGAAGTGAGAAAAGGGGCCTCTGATAGCATCTGTGTAAACAGGAGAGCTGTTTTGGGAATGAGGATGTAAGGTTATCAATGGCTAGCAGACAGAGAGGTGTCCTGAGGGCACAGAGAAGATGGGTCAGGTATGATAACTTATGGTAGCTTCTGAATAAGCAGACCATTTGGTTTAAAGGCAAGGAAGTAACCTATAGTATGGGAATGCTGAGTCCCTGTGAGGCAGAGAGTCTGACACGTGAAGCTGAACCTGAAGGCCATCCTCTCCTATGCCCAATCTCTGGTAGAGAGAGGCTGACAGGAAGAACATATTCTTCAGGCACCCATCTTTCAATGGGAGGTTCCACCATACTCATATCCTCATATCCTCACAGTTTCCTTACATCTATTCCCTGTCTCCAAATTTAGCAGAGGCTGGGCAGTGTCACACTGGGTTAAATATACATAGTACTAAGTACAAGCACCTGCACAAGGACCCAGGTACAGGCAGCCCACCCTGCTCCCCACCTGCAGGGGTGTCACTTTACCAGCAGTGAAGCAGGTCTGTGGTTGTCTTTCTTCCTCCTTCACTGTCTCTCCATCCCCTCTCAATTTCTCTCTGTCCTATTAAAAATTTAATAAAATAAATGGCCACCAGGAGCAGTGGATTCATAGTGCTAGCACTGAGGCCCAGCAATAACCCTGAAGGCAAGAAAAGGAAACCAAAAAAACAAACAAAACAAAGTTATCCTATCAAATTTGATCACTCTCTTTATTTTTTCCCCCCAGGGATTTGTTTATTTATTTGCAATTGCAGATACCTCTCTGGGAAGTGAATGCAAATCACATCATTACTATTTGGGTGAAATAGCACAATTGTACACCGCTGTTCCTCCCTTGACTGGTAGAGTCCTTTTTTTTTTCTTTTTTAAAATTTTTATTTATAAAATGGAAATATTGACAAGACCATAGGATAAGATGGGGTACAATTCCACACAATTCCCACCACCAGAACTCCATATCCTATCCCCTTCCCTGATAGCTTTCTTATTCTTTAACCCGCTGGGAGTATGGACCCAGGGTCATTATGGGGTGCAGAAGGTTTGGCTTCTATAAGTGCTTCCTTGATGAACACGGGTGTTGGCAGGCCAATCCATTCTCTCAGCCTGTCTCTCTCTTTCCCTAGTGGGGCTGGGCTCTCGGGGAAGTGGGGTGTTGAAAGTGGGCCCACACTCTGGGAAGTCCAGGCCACTGTTTCCATGAGAGTCTGAGCTGTTAGACCCCAAGTTCTTCTCACCCCCCTGGGTAAAGATAATGGCAGGTCTCCCCTGACCTCGTGATGGCTTCTCCAGACAGGAGCTATGTTTCTGCACATGCCCCTCCTCCCCCCTTAAAAGAAAGGCTTGAAAACCAACCACTGCAAATATCCTGGTTTTGCTCAACTGCTCCCTTCCGCCCTGCACTAAAGTGCCTGTAATTTAGCCCCCAGAGATATAGACATTGTGAACTCATGATCAAGCCTTGTACTACTAACTTTGCAGTGTGATCAAATAGTCTGTAGGCCAAGATGCAATTATGTATTGTGTTTGGGTTAATGATTACCTTCCCTCTGGACAATGGGTATATCTGTTTGCTTTCTCTCTCAATAAATGAATCGTCCCTATCCTGAGGCCTCTCCCAGAGCTGGACCAGCCTGGTGTGATTCTCTCCTCTCTACACATGTCACCCCTCCTCAACACGCAGAGCCACCCCAGGATTCCTAGGAGGCTGCTCTGACCTTTGCTGACCAATGGCCAGGAGGCAGAGAACCCTGAGAGCCCACAGCTGAGCTCCAGGACACATTGATGGGGTCCTCTGCCCAGGAAAGTCCAGTTGGCATCATGGTAGCATCTGGAACTTGGTAGCTGAAAAAAGAGGATATAAAGCAGAACAAATTGTTCATTAATCATAAACCTAAAGGCTGGAACATTTCAGATGAAAATTTGGCGTCTCTATTTTGGAAATAGCTAGTAGGTCTAGTTTAGGTATATTCTAAGGGGCACATTACCTTACTAGTTTTTGCCTGTCAAATTTTCTTTTCACGTACTTTAGTGAGAATTTTTATACACTTTAATTATAGATATTTTAGTCCTATTAAAATTTGAACTAAAGTTTATGGTTTTAAAATTTTATATTTTATTTATTGTCCGTTTTGTTGCCCTTGTTTTTCATTTTTTGTTGTAGTTATTATTGTTATGTATGTCATTGTTAGATAGGACAGAGAGAAATGGAGAGAGGAGGGGAAGACAGAGAGGTGGAGAGAAAGATAGACACCTGCAGACCTGCTTCACTGTCTGTGAAGTGACTCCCCTGCACGTGGGGAGCCAGAGGCTTGAGCCAGGATCCTTAAGCCAGTCCTTGTGCTTTGCGCCACCTAAGTTTATGGGTTTACACCCAAAGCCATACTCTGAATCCTAAAACTTCTATCTACTTTCCCTATTCTGGGGAGTTATTAGCATGTGCCTTATTTGAAAGACTATTATGAAGAATGGGCAGGAAAATTGGTGAAGAAGAAACCAGTTCCTCAAATGTTTTAATAATAGGAAGTATTCCTGACTTCACAGCAGAGTGGCCCATATCATTTGATATTGATGTTTCCGGATTTGTTCTTTACATGGAAAGTGGTATTTAGCTTTGCTGAAGTGATCACTGGTTCTCATCTACTGCAATCTGACAGGTAAATAGGGCATTCTTGGTGACTCTTCTCAACTCTTATGAACAACACGTGCTTCTAATATGTTCTTTTAGACTGATTTCCTCTTCAATGTTCTTTGTGGCTATATTTAACTAGGTATACTAACAGAGATTCTTTATTTGACAAAAAAAAGTTGCAAGTTCTCCTTTGCATGTAAGAAATTCCATTTCAAAAGAGAGCTAAAGAACATCAGATGGAGAGAAAAAAACGGAGAGTCTATTCAACAAATGGTGTAAGCAAAATTTGGGCTGAATCATGTAGAAGAATGAAAGTAGACCACCACTTTGCATCATATAAAAAATTAACTCCAAATGGATCAAAGGTTTAGATGTTAGAAGAAAGCAGGCAGAGTGCTCTCTCTCTCTCTCTCTCTCATCTATCTATCTCTTTCTCTAGGGTTGTCTTTGGCGCTCTGTGCCTGCACTATGAATCCACTGCTCCTGGAGATCAACTTTTCCCATTTTTGTTGCCCTTGTTGTTGTTATTGTTATTTTTGTTGTTGGATAGGACGGAGAGAAATTGAGAAAGGAGGAGAAGACAGGGGGGAGAGATAGACACTTGCAGACCTGCTTCACTGCTTGTGAAGCAACTCCCCTGCAGGTGGGGAGCCCGGGGCTCGAACCAGGATCCTTATGCTAGTCCTTGAACTTTGAGCCATGGTGTGCTTAACCTGCTGTGCTAGTGCTACTGCCTACTCCCCTCACGCCCCCCAAACTTTCTTTCATGTAATTTCTTTCAACTTCCTCACCACTTTAAATACAATTGCAAGAAAAACAGAAGCAAAACATAGACCAGTGGGGCTGCATCAGTCTGGAAATGCCACAGTGAAGGGAATCACCAATATAACAAATAGAACCCCATGGGGTGGGAGAAAAATCTGTATATACCATATACTGAACAGAGGACTGATAAACAAAATACACAAAGAAGTCACCAAACTCAACAATAAAAAAAAAAAATCATTGCAAAATGGGAGGAAGATATTGATAGAATCTTCTCCAAAGAAGAGATTCAAAGGGCCAACAGACACATGAAAAAAAATGCTCAGAGTTACTAATGATCTGGTAAATGCAAATAAAAACAACAATAAGATATTTTTTACTTTTGATAATTTCATACATTAGAATAGTCAGAAATAAGTTTTGGGCAGATTATGTGGGAAAAGGACTTTCCTGCGTTGCTAGTGGGACTATAAATTGATCCAAACCCTATGTAAAACAATGTGGAGACTCTTCAGAATTCTAGAAATTAACCTGCCTTAAAAACCAGCAATCTGGGCAGAGGGTAGATAGCGTAATGTTTGTGCAAAGAGGCTCTGATGCCTGAGGCTCCAACATCCCAGGTTCAATCCCCTACACCACCATAAGCCAGAACTGAACAGTGTTCTGGTTAAAAAAAAAAAAAATCTGCAATCTCTTTTCTAGTGATTTTCTCAGGGAAAACAAAAACATCTTCCTAGCAGTCCAGTTTGTAGTAGCCCAAACTAGGAATCAAGCCAGGTGCACAATGGCAGATGAATGCTTAAGAAAGTGGTGGTACCTATATACAATGGAGTACTGCACAGTTGTAAAAAATGATGAGATCATCTCCTGTGCAATATTGTGATCAGAACATGAAAGCATCATGTTGAGTTACATAAGCTAGAAAGAAAAGAAATCCAATAATGCATGATGCCATTTATAGGTGGAACTTAAGGATAAATGACAGTGAGGGGAAATTTGGGCTAGATATAGTGTTATTCACCAAAGCAAAGGACTCTCGGAAAGGAGGAGCCAGGGGAGAATTATGGGACATTGAGACCTTGATGTATCTCCTAGACAACAATCAAGGGGAGATAAGAAACTGTGTCTATGTATTATAGACTATACGGTAATTCATTAACTCTCTTATGAAATTTAAGAAATGAAATTCAGTTTCAACATATCTGAGTCTTAAGCACAAAGTAAAAGAAGAAAATTCCCACTATTTTTATGATATATATGAAATATGTATGTATATATAATGGCATATAAATGTTGATATATATTCATGCAAAATGTCTTGCATTTTTCGTACAGATTAATATTAACATTAAAAAACAATGAATGCTAGCAATGTAAGAGACTCTACAGATGTTGCACATTTAATGATCAAAACAATTTGTAACATAAGATTATTATTCTTTTTCATAAAAAAAAACAAATAGCATAAGCTCAGGAGGACTACAATTTAATTTCAACCACACATTAGACCCAGTGTACCCACTTCAGCATTTCAGATGTCATGTAACACTTTCACATTCCTGGAGAAAGTTAGCAAGAATAGCATATAGTGATTCTTTTTTGAAATGCTATCCCTAATGTCCCATAACTGATCATTGTAGTTTGAGAGTTCCATCAAGGAATCAAGTAAATCCATCAAACCTATGTCCTTGGTTCTACTGACTATCTTAGTAAAATCCTCTTAGTCATTGATGATGGACTTGCTATGTTTTTAGACACCATGATCACTACAAAATCACTAAAATACTCATTTCCCTCTTTTCTCAGAAGAAAGAAATAGGAAGAATTTTTCTTCCTAATTAACCCATCAAATCAACCATATTAGCAGAAGCAGAGGGGAAATGATTCTATTAGGAAAAATAGGAATGCTATCTGCAAATGTATTGATAATGTGAAAAATATTTTTTGTCAGTTGTAGAGAAATTGAAACTTTCTGTAAAAATGTATTGATACATATGACTGATAAAAATATATGATTTTATTTTTTGGGTATTTGACTGGAAGAAAAGAGAGTTTAAAAGCTTTCATACCCGGTGATTTTCAATGAATTATATTCACTTACATAATTAAAACCAGTAGTAAATTTTAGCTAAGCAACCAAGCTTTGATGATGATCTTATGTGTATATAGTTGAGTGCACAAAGAGATGATTACAAGTTAAAGCAGAGAGCAAAATAGACTGTTGATTCTCATCAAGGTAAGAGTTAATTTCATTCATCATGTCTCCTGCCAACTGGAAACGTTGGTATACTAACCATGGACCACTGTGTGTTGGGTTGTCATTACAGTTTTGTCCAATGCAGTACAAGTGCACCTTCTGTCAAAACAGAGAGTTTAAATTTTTTATATACTACAATGAAAATATAAAAATCGATTAGACTATATAAAGAAGGTAGAGAAGAAAACCTCAGAGCTGAAAAATTAAGTGAAGGTAATCCCAAAGTGGGTTTACATTATGTAAAAATTGGAGTAATGTATACTTTTCAACTCCTTTGTAATAGTTCTTCATTATTTGCTTTTTTTATTAATTGCTTTTCTTGATCACGTATAACCCAGGTGACATATAACATCCCTTCTCATTTTAAAACAAATGACTACAAATCAGTACCCTATGCAGTCCACAGGTAGATGACAAGGAGAGAGGTGTTGTTCTGTACATTTTACTAATGATGAAGCTAAGTAAGAAGTGAAAACTGGGGTTCCATTTTCATCCATTTGAATTCTCATAACAAATTTCAACCGAAGATGTAGCTTAATAAAATCAGAAATTATTTCCCCAAACTTATTTATTTATTTATTTTCCATTTTATTGCCCTTGTTTTTTTATTGTTGTTGTAGTTATTGTTGTTGTTATTGATGTCATCATTGTTAGATAGGACAGAGGTAAATGGAGAAAGGAGGGGAAGACAGAGAGGAGGAGAGAGAGATAGACACCTGCAGACCTGCTTCACAGCCTGTGAAGCAACTCCCTGCAGGTAGGGAGGCGGGGATCCTTACCTGGTCCTTGTGCTTTGCACCATTTGCGCTTAACACGCTGGGCTACCGCGAGACTCCCTATTTCACCCAAATTTTAGAGCTTTTAAGTTTAAAATCATGGTCCAGTATGATCAGGTACTGTTGAATGTCTTTCTACAGGTTTGTAAGTTACTGGAGATGGTGCCACTTTAAGTGGATGACTTAGAGGTGAAAGCTTAAGTCAGACACTTGTATTATAGGAAAGGGAAATTCAATTCTGGGCACTTGCAGTAGAGGATTGCCTTTGAAATCCTAGGGGCTACTAAATCTCTAGGTGGAAAGGACTCTTCATTCTAGAATCAGTACATCAAGTATAGATGATTCCTGATCCAGTGGTCTCTGGGGACTATTGTGTGTGTGAGAGAAATTTAATTTCTATTGTGTTGAACTATTTAAAGTATGTCATTTTAGTAACTGGTGCCATTTAATTTATCATCCAACAACCCATCCAATCTAACATGTTCTTCCCACTACTGGTGCCCATCTTTCAAAGATGGGCTTCAACACAGCCTCCTTCACAGGTTTCCTGCCCCTCAATCACAGTTAATATCTCCCTCTAATACATTTCCTCAGCCATTTGTCTTCTGCTATAATTAGTTCTGTCCATAGAAGTACTCACCACTAAATTATGAGCTTCTATGGGCAGGAACTCTATATTAATCATTTTGTACCCTCCAGAGTGTCAAACACAGTATCTCACAAACAGTAGGTGCTCAATAAATGTCTGTAACTTTAAACTGAGTGAAATCGAATTTATAGATCTGAGTGATTAATATGTTTCTTTCATTCAAGATCTTAGGGCAGATATAAGAAAAAGAAATCTATTACTTCAGCCTGAATTTTTAACTTGGCAGATTAGAGTGAAATAAAAATGTGTCCTGGATAAAATGAAAATGCATTGTTTTACATAAGACATAGCAATTTTGGGAAATGCATTGATTTAATGTACTTAGGCCAGTGAAAAATCTGTTGGTTTAAGCTAACTGCCATTAGTTTCAATTAAAATGTATTGATTTGGGTAAATGTTGGTTAGGATAAATGCTGCCTGGCTGGGGAAAGAAATAAAAATTTTGCTTAAGCTAGCCTTGGAACATAGAGAGCTGGAGGAACAGACTGGAAAGGATGTGGGAGGGAGTGCTGCGAGTGGGTTAGAGAGGCAGCTATACAATTATTTCAAAATGTCTTCTTTGCCCTGCTCCACCAGAAGGGGGCAGCAGAAAGCATACAGTTGATAGTCCATTGTCTTTGGTCTGTTACCCACAATCCATCTGTAAGTTATCAGCGTTGAGAAGAAAGTTTCTTTAAATTAAAATATTTCTATGTAAGATCCAAACAGATACATTTCATTAATTCATTGAACAAGTGAAATATCCAATTAACTGAGTTCATAATGGCAAAACAATTGGGTAAAGCTGGGGGCAAACTTTTTCACTTCTTGGCAAATGATTTTAATTGTATTTGGTTGGACAGTATGGCAAAGCTCAGTTTTTGTGTGTGTGTGTGTATATATATATATATATATATATATATATATATATATATATATATATATATATATATATATATATATATATATATATATATATATATATATATGTTAAGCGTTATTTGAATTTGTTTATTTGTTTTTGTATAATGGCAAATGCTATTTTACTTGCACATCCTCTAAAGTTAGAAAAAAGGTGTTTGCTCTGCATATTGTAAGAGTCAAATTCGTCCATCATGACCAAATGTTATTTCTATAGTTACGAAGCAGCCTTTCTCTCTTTTTATCTCTCTTGCTAAGCCATAGGTTGTACTAATTTAGATCTTGACTAAATAATTACCTAGTAGAGCAAACATCAAGATAACTGAATTTATTTTTATATCTTTTCTAATTGCTGGTTAGTATTACACAAGACTCTAAAATTCTCTGTAATTAAAAAAAAACTCGATTAGAGATAATGGAAATAATTATCCTGTTGCCTGATACTGTAAAAATAAAATAGTATCGTGTAGTAAATATGAAAAAAAAAAAAAACTCACTGCTGAGGACCTATAATAGATGTATGGAAAACACAGCTATTTTAGAGATGTTGTCTTATTTCATTCTAACAACAGTCATGTGATCAGACAATCCCTTCACTAATAAAGAAATGAGGCTCACCTGTCAAAAATTAAACAATTCTCTGGTGTAAGATAAGCACTTAGCAAATATTCTATGAATCAATTCATGAATTGTTCCATGTCTTTCCCCATAGTATTCATCTTCTATAATTATTTAAAGAAGTTAGAATCTTGCCAATATGATATAATTTATATGAAAGGGAATTTACATAAGACAGGAAAAGTCTATGTTAAGAAATTTTTGATGAATCTAAATTTGCCCAAAGTTCCTTCCAACATTAGAGTTATACTTATTTGGGTAGCACTATCAAGTTAAGTATATATACATATTTTTATTGTTAGGTTAAACACTGGGCAGTCATTCACATAATTGATGATTGTTTGAGGGGCGCTGTGTTAGCTAGTGAGAAGTGAGTGGAGAAAAGAGTTTATCTTCAGATGGCTTCTAGGAAAGCGAAAGAGATATTAATGGAAATAATTCCAACAAACTGGTGAACTTTCTTCTCCACTATGTGTACTCCTGGTGAGAGAGTCTACAAATGAGGGTTTGCCACAGTGAGAGAAATAAAGAAAAAAATTTTAAAATATTTATTTTATTTATTCCCTTTTGTTGCCCTTGTTGTTTTATTGTTGTAGTTATTATTGTTGTTGTTGTCATTGTTGTTGGATAGGGCAGAGAGAAATGGAGAGAGGAGGTGAGGACAGAGAGGAGGAGAGAAAGATAGACACCTGCAGACCTGCTTCACCGCCTGTGAAGCAACTCCCCTGCAGGTGGGGAGCCGGGGTTCGAACCGGGATCCTTCTGCCGGTCCTTGTGCTTTGCGCCACCTGTGCTTAACCCGCTGCGCTACAGCCCGACTCCCAATAAAGAAAATTTTAAGCTGAAATATGAGAAGCCATGAGAGAAAGGAAGTGTGTCCAAGGCAGAAAGAACATTGGATAAACACCTCTAGCAAGGGAGAGCAAGCTGTCCATATGAGAATAAAGAAAAGTCCTCTGCAGAGATCAATTGTCAACACTGAAGAGGACTGTCTCTTCCCTCAAATGAGCACAGAAACTAGAAGATACAGAGGTAGCAGAGAAATGGAGTTTGATATGACCAGGAGTAGCACAACAAAGGTTAGAAGTGTCCCACTAAAAGTGAAGTACCCTTCACAGGGAAATAGGTGGGGTAGGGGATGAGCGTACAGATGAAACATGCTTTTGGGTAAAGTAGAAAAAAAAAATGCAGATCTGGACTTACTAAAGTGAAGTGGGACTTTTGAAGAGTCAGAGGTCCCAGTGCCCTGTAGTGGAGGAAGGTGACACTTTAGTGGTGGTTGATGTATGATGTATATTTTAGGAGATTGGTAACTGTATTCCAGCGACAACAATAACACACAAAGAAAAAAAGTCTCAATAAAACAAGAAACAGAGCACTTAAAAAAATAACAGGTTTACGTGGTCCGGGAGGTGGCACAGTGGCTAACGCACTAGACTCTCTGGCATGAGGTCCTGAGTTCAATCCCCGGCAGCACATGTACCAGAGTGATGTCTGGTTCTTTCTCTCTCTCCTCCTATATTTCTCATTAATAAATAAATTAAAAAATTTAAAAAAAAATAAAAATAAAAAAAAATAACAGGTTTAAATAGGACTGGCTACATATAGTTAGTTTTCTAGTGAAGTATAAATTAGTTTATTTATTTATTTATTTATTTATTTATTCCCTTTTGTTGCCCTTGTTGTTTTTTTATTGTTGTAGTTATTGCTGTTGCTACTGATGCTCTCCTTGTTGGATAGGACAGAGAGAAATGGAGAGAGGAGGGGAAGACAGAGAGAGAGGGTGAGGGAAAGATAGACACCTGCAGACCTGCTTCACCACTTGTGAAGAGATTCCCCTGTAGGTGGGGAGCCAGGGGCTTGAACTGGGATCCTTAAGCTGGTCCTTGCACTTCCCGCCACCTGCGCTTAACCCACTGCGCTATCACCCGGACTCTCCTGTTTGTTTATATCTTAAGATTAATAAGAAATAATAATAATAATAAAAAAACAGGAGCTGGGTGGAGGCCAACTTGGTAGAGCACACACATGGGGGGCAGCAGGACCTGGGGTTAAGCCCATGATTCCCATCTGCAGAAGGGAAGCTTCATAAATAGTGAAGAAATGCTTTCAATACTTTTTGCCTCTTTGAAAAAAAAAAACAAAAAACCAACATTAAGAAGAATTGAAATGTCTAGGTTGAGGATGCCTGTGTCTGTCAGTCTGCCTATCTGTCTAGCTTTCTCTATCTGTCTGTCTCTGGAACTTCACACATATTTTATTTCACCTTTAATGGGCCAAGTTTTTCATTGCTTTTATTTCAGAGGGAGGTAGAGACACCGCAGAAGCAAAGCTTAATGTGGTAGTGGGGTATCCCCAGGTGCTGTCAGGGTTGAAATTTAAATTGTGTCCATGGCAAGGCCTATGTCCTATCTGCTGAGCTACCTTCTTGTCCCAGAGGATAATATATAAAAAATAATTTCTAGGTGTTACAAAGAAAAGGGACTGGGAAATTAATTACTATTGGGGTCTAGGCAAGGTGATAATAGTGTGGACTGGTCCTGATGGTGCTATTGGCAACAGGCAAACATGAGTGCTATCTTGTATGGAAAGCTGATAGAGTTTGGTAAAGTGTGTGAAATAGAAATATCAACTTTGCTTCTTGTCATGGAAAATGATGGATGGTAGTGTGATTTAATGATATTGAGAAAACTGGTGGAGAACCAGATTTTGAGGAGGGTCAATTATATTTACCATTTGAGCCTATAAGTATTAGATGGCTTTGAAATCAACCAATCATTTTCCTCCATACTAATATTTTAAAATGAATTCATATATTTGATTTATCCCAATCATAATGTTTTTCCCACTGTATAATTACATAGAAAACTTTCTTCCAGAACTACCTGTCAAGTAATTATTATAAATTTCATAACAGTGGAATATAAATCGATGTGGCTCTAGCATGCTTATCGTTTACTAATCCTGTGCCTTACTCAAAGATTGTTTTATATTTTTGAAGGTTGACTTTTTTTTTTTTTTTACTTTTCTTATTTATGTGTTGTGCTTCTGTGATGTAATTGCCATGCATTCTAAACAGCCCTTTTGGAAACCGTATTTGAAATAGAGTAGGGGAACCCTACGGCAATCTCTCTTGAATCTCAAAAGAAGTGACTTTTTTTTTTTTACACTGTCATGCATGTAAGATTCATCAGCAACATCATAAAGAATTACAGAGACAGAACATCATGTGCAAGAAACTTTTGTTCGTTTTTAACGAAAAGAATCTTGGAATGATCTCTATTGGGTCAGAGTACAGAAGGAAATCTTCAATAAAGCTACAAGAAGAAGGTTCCCCCTGATTAGATAAGGCTAGATCATTTCTTGACTTCTTTTTTATTTTGTTTAATTGTTTTTTATTGCCACCAGGGTTAGCACTGGGACTAGGTGCTGGCACTATGAATCCACTGCTCCCAGTAACCATTTTTCCTCTCTCTCTCTCTCTCTCTCTCTCTCTCTCTCTCTCTCACTTTCTATTTTATTTGAGAGGACAGAAAAAAAAATTGAGAGGCAGGAAATAGACACCTGCAGACCTGCTTCACCACTTATGAAGCATAGTAGGTGGGAAGGGAATTACAAACTCAAAACTTGGTCCTTGTGTTTGGTAATGTGTACACTCAGCCCGGTGCATCACCACTTGATCGAACTCCTTTACTTTTCCTTCAAAACTTATCAACTATTTACCATCCCCCCCTTCAATCTAGTATCTACCTTTTGGTGATGATATTTAGATCTTCATTTCCTTTCACATGTCTCTAAATGAGTGTTTTTGTAGGTCACTTTCTAAGTTAGAATCCTTTAGCTATTTAAGACAGATATATAAGAGTAAAGTGCTACATGTTAAATGGGACCAAAAGAAAAAAAAAAAAGTTTTTGGAAGCCTGGTGGCAGTGCAGCAGATTAAGCACATTTGGCTCCAAAGCTCAAGGACCAGCATAAGGATCCCGGCTCCCCACCTGCAAGGGAGTCTCTTCACATGCGGTGAAGCAGGTCTGCAGGTGTCTGTCTTTCTCTCCCCCTCTCTGTCTTCCCCTCCTCTCTCCATTTCTCTCTGTCCTACCCAACAACAATGACATCAATTACAACAACAATAATAACTACAACAACAATAAAAAAACAACAAGGGCAACAAAAGGGAAAATAAACAAATATAAAAAATATTTTTAAAAAATCTTTCAATTACAAATCATAATTTAAAATATTTTCAAGACTTTTTATTATAAATTTCAAGTGCAAAGAAACATTGTAATTTCTCATATGGTTAATATTTCTTAATTATACCATCACATGTATGAATATAAGAAAGTCTGAATGGAGATAACTATAGCTAGTGGTTTCAGATATCTTCACTAAAGACTTATGAGGGCAGCCTCTGAACTGATTTCCTCAGCCATTCTTGTCTCTATACTATTCCAGACTGATGAAGGAGCTCCTACCAAGCACACTGACATGGTTGAGAAAGTAGAAAGCAGAAGAAAACAGATACAACAAGACTAGAGTGTAAACCACCAACAGGATTACATTAAAAATCAGTCTTCACATCTATTTGCAACATAATTATACACATATTTTAGTATTTTTGCATTAGATTTTATACTGACTGTAAAACACATTGCAATAATACTTCTTTTTTTCATATAAGGAGGAACTTTGCTGGATCTAGTGATTCATACCAATGCTATGAAGCATAAAACCACTCAGTTCTATTGTAAGAATAATTTTTACAATGGCTTTATATATACTGCCTCTGAAAATACTCCAGGATTGTAAAAATATGCATTCCCATTATTCTATTGGGATACAATCATTTTTCTGTATTTCTGCTTTTTGATTTTGTTTTGGCAAAACAAATAGCAACGGCTATAGAAAGTGTGAGCAAACAATTGCTTATGATCTAATGAATCTCTTGTTTCAAGGGCTAAAATAAATTATTTGAAATTGTATATGGACTGTGACTACATTTGCATAAAAGTTTGGAATGGTAACCCTGAAGAAAAAAACTCTACTTGAAATTCTTTGTGTTATTTATTATTTACTGGATAAGCAGAGAGAAATTGAGAAGGGAGAGGGAGATAGGCAGAGGGAGAAAGGGAAGACAAGAAGGAAAGAGAGAGAAAGAGAGAGAGAGAGAGAGACCTACAGCAATGCTTCACTACTGATGAAGAAAGAAGTTTAATTTGTTGAAAGTTTAGAAACTTCACAAGAGGTGAAGCAGATCTGCAGTTATCTCTCTTTCTTCCTCTCTCTATTCGCCCATCCTCTTTCAACTTCTCTTTGTACTATCTAATAAAAAAAATAGAAAGAAAAAAAGAGGGAAAAATGAATAGCTGTCAGGAGTAGCGGATTCAGTGTTAGCACAGAGCTCCAGTTTTAACCCTGGGGGCAAAAAATATATATAAAGAGATAAATGGCCAAACTATTGTCAAAGCAGCTGTGCCTTTTTATATTTCAAGCACTATATAGGAGAGTTTCAGTGACTCTACATCCTCGGTTGCATTTGGTAATGTAAATCGTTTTAGTTTTAGTCATAATGCCCAATATATATATATATATATATTGCAATATGGAACAAGGACATGTATTATAGAGGTACAGCTTAAGAAAAAAAATATATTATCATTAGAGTTAGTTATTGCTTGAATTCAGTGCAGACATTACAAATCCACAGTGCCCAATGGCCATTTCTGTCTTTTTCCCAAAAGGATTTATTTAGTTAGTTTTTTGCCCTCCAGGGTTATCTCTGGGGCTAGGTGCTGGCACTATGAATCCGCTGCTTCCATTTTTTACAATTTTGTTGGACAGAACAGAGAGAAATTGAGAGGAGCAGGGGAGATAGAGAGGGACAGAGAGAGACGCCTGCAGAACCTGCTTCACCAGTAACGAAGGGTCCCTGATGCAGGTGGGGAACCGAAGGTGCAAACTCTGATCCTTAAGCGAGTTTTTGTGCTTAATGTTATGTGCACTTAATGGGTGCACCATTCTCTGGCCTCCAGGGTTTAACTTTCTTTTTTTAGATAAAGGCATAGACTCAGACTCATAATTTAATTACTTTGATAGAGTAAGTTATTGTGGCCTGAACTTCATGTCTGAGTTTAGCACTAACTAGCTGCCTGAGTAGGAGAAGTTCATGGTATCATCTTCCTCTATGCAGGGGTTCAAATAAGAGGACTTGTATGTTCCCATTCATACTATAGTACAGGAAAACCAGTTCCATTTACAAATTTCTTTATTTTCTTAATATTTATTTATTTAGTTATTTTCCCTTTTGTTGCCCTTTTTATTGTTGTGGCAATTGTTGTTGTTATTGATGTCATCATTGTTAGATAGGACAGAGAGAAATGCAGAGAGGAGAGGAAGACAGAGAAGTGGAGAGAAAGATACCTACAGACCTGCTTCACTGCCTGTGAAGCAATTGTCCTGTAGGTGGGGAGCCTGGTTCAAACAGGGATCCTTATGCTGGTCCTTGCGCTTTGTGCCACGTGGGCTGAACCCGCTGTGCTACCACCTGACTCCCTCCACTGATTTATTTCAATTTATCAAATTGCAGTTTTTTCATATTTATTGCACTTAACTTGTGTCTTTATTTTTGTACACATGCTGATTTAGAAACAGTATGTCTATTCACTTCTCATTGAAAGTTTTCACATATAAATGTGTGTCAAGAAATAGAAGACAGGCATTTCCAACCAAGAGTAATAATTATTAATTCTTAGTGTACAAATTAATTCAAAGAGAACAGAACTTCTCTTTATTATCAGCACTGAGAATACAACCCAGGACACTGAATTAAATCAGGTAATATTTTAGGACTGAGTTCCTGGAAGGAGTTTTTTTTAGAATTTTATTTATTTATTTATTTTAAAAAGGAGACATTAACAAAACCATAGGATAGGAGGGGTACAACTCCACACAATTCCCACCACCAGATCTCTATATCCCATCCCCTCCCCTGGTAGCTTTCCTATTCTTTATCCCTCTGGGAGTATGAACCCAAGGTCATTGTGGGATGCAGAAGGTGGAAGGCCTGGCTTCTGTAATTGCTTCCCCAGTGAACATGGGCATTTACAGGTAGATCCATACTCCCAGCCTGCCTCCTTTTTTCCCTAGTCAAGTGGGGCTCTGGGGAAGCAGAGCTCCAGGACACACTGGTGGGGTTCTCTGTCCAGGGAAGTCTGGTCAGCATCATGCTGGCATCTGGAACCTGGTGGCTGAAAAGAGAATTAACATACAAAGCCAAACAAATTGTTGAACAATTATGAACCTAAAGGCTGGAGTAGTGCAGATGAAGTGTTGGGGGTACTAACTGCAGACTACTGTGTACTTTTGCTTTCAGGTATATATTTTGCCCTAGTTTATGGATACTTGTGAACATATGCTCTATCTCAGGGGACACAGTATATATCTAGGTTTTGGGACTTTGTTAGGAAGTGAACCACCTGAAATGGAATCAGAAAATACTATGAAAGGAAGGGTTTCACCAGAGTAATGAAGCTGAAGGGTTGTCATTCCACACCTGAAGTCTCTGGGCACAGCTTGAAGTGAAGCATGCTGGGGTGGCACTCATTGCGTTGATTAGGTTGTGATCCACAGATGCAATATTATTTGATGTGAATTGAGAGAAGCATGCAGGAAAGTGGGCCCCACCCTAAGGTTCCAGGACTGGGGGAAATATAGGCTCTATAGTGGAAATGTGAGGTCCCTGCTGTCTTAGGGTTCAAGAAGACAGTGGATAGTTATTTTTATCATCACATTATTTGGTAATTGGGTTAACTTTGAAAAGTCCCTTTGTTAGGATTTGCTGTACAATACCCTACATCTTGTATATAGCTGTGCCACTGGTTGCTTCTGTTCTCCCTGGTCTAGGCTTTTGAGAGAATCAACATATCAAAGACTCAGCCTGTGTTTTATGTTACTTGAGTAGAAGCACTTCTAGCATTTGCCCTTCTTCCATAGTCAGTCAACAGCGTCAGGTTGAGCCTGATATAAAGTTTTGAGACTTCCTTTGAATCTGGAGAGGTGGCAGTCATTGACTATGTGGGTCATAGTCTGTCTGGAACCACAGGGGCAGTTCGGGTCGTCTCTGGCTCCCCAGCGGTGGAACATAGTGGTGCACCGGCCATGGCCTGTTCGATAGCGATTGAGGAGGGCCCAGTCATAACGTGCTAGGTCAAAGCCGGGTTGACGCTTGCAGGGGTCTGTGATGAAGTGTTTGTTCTTTACCTCAGCTGATGCCAACTCTGTTTCCAAGAGTCTGGAACAGAGAAGTTCAGTGTAGGTGTAGGGGACTAGATTAGATGACGAGACGTCAAGCGTTGGACAAGGCTGGAGAAGATATCTGCGTATATTGGCAGGTCCGGTCGAGCATAGACGTGGGAAATGAACTTAGATGATGCCGCATCCCAACGAATATCTGGCGGGGCGATATTGCTAAGAACTGGCAGCCATGGAACCGGGGTGGAACAGATGGTTCCAGAAATTATCCTCATGGAGGAATATAATTTGGAATCGACCAAGTGGACATGGGGGTTATGGAACCATACTGGGGCACAGTATTCTTCAGTGGAATAGCATAATGCCAGAGATGATGATCGTAGTGTGGAAGCACTCAAGCCCCATGCGGAGCTGGCCAGTCTTGAAATGATGCTGTTCCTCGCGCCCACCTTTACTGCAGTTTTTATGAGATGTTCGTGAAATGACAGAGAGTAACACCAAGATAGACTGGCTGGGCTTCATGCCGGATTCTCGAATCGTCAAGCTGCACATTAAGCTCATGTGAGGCTGAGGCATGGTGTAGATGGAAAACAGATGATACCGTTTTAGCAGTGCTAGGGATTAGTCGCCATTTTTTACAGTAATCAGATATCAGAGACATGTCTTTCGTGAGTGTTTCCTCGAGGATGTCAAACTTGGATGCCTGAGTTGCACAGCAGATGTCATCGGTGTAGATGAACTTCCTTGAAGAAGTTTCTGGAAGGTCATTGATGTAAATATTAAATAGGGTAGGAGCCAGAACAGAGCCCTGGGGGAGGCCACTTGAGACAAGTCTCCATCTGCTACACTTGTCACCCAGATGCACTCGGAATCTTCTGTTTTGGAGAAGAAACGATATAGTGTTGGCCACCCATGGAGGCAGGCATCTTGAGATCTTGACTAGGAGACCACGGTGCCAGACCGTATCATAGGCTGCTGTGAGATCAACAAAGACAGCACCCGTCTTTAAATTCTTCTGGAATCCATTCTCAGTGTAAGTTGAGAGGGCCAGGGCTTGTTCGCAGGTAGATCTTCCTGGGCAGAAACCAGCTTGGGCGGGTGATAGGAATTCTCAGTAGAAGCACTGAGAGGAAGATACAGGGAGGATTACAGGTATCTCTTAACATTAAAGTAATACAAGTTTGCATTTGGACAAAAAATTTACCTGGAAAAATCAGAACACATTCAGTAACTGACTTAAATATTTTTATTCAAAATTTCATAATGGATTACACAATTATAAGATTACAAGTATATAATTTTAAGGTATGTTTTATGGTGTACCCATCATCAGTTCTGTGCCTACACTCCAAAATAACTACCATCTTTCTCATGAAGGCTTAGAGACAAACTGACTACTTCTCTCTCTCTCCCTCTCTCTCTCTCTCTCTCTCTCTCTTTTCTCTCTCTCTTCTCTCTTCTATCTCACCCTACCCTTCCTTTCCCTGCCTTTCTTCCCTTCCCTTCCCTTCCCTTCCCTTCCCTTCCCTTCCCTTCCCTTCCCTTCCCTTCCCTTCCCTTCCCTTCCCTTCCCTTCTTTCCTTTCCCTTCCTTTCCCTTCCCTTCCCTTCTTTTTCCCTTTCCATTCTTCCCCTTCCCCTTCTTCCCCTTCCCCTTTTTTCCCTTCCCCCTTCCCCATTCCCCTTTCCCTTCCCTTCCCTTCCCTTTCCCTTTTCTTTCTCCCCCTTCTCCTTCCTCTTCTTCCCCTTCTTCCCCTTCCCCATTCCCCTTCCACACTCCCCTTTGCCTTCCCTTCCCTTCCCTTCCCTTCCCTTCCCTTCCCTTCCCTTCCCTTCCCTTCCCTTCCCTTCCCTTCCTTCTTTATGCCCACATCATGTGCAGTAGCTGACTTCTAAATTCTTGGGTCAAATAATTTTTTTTTCCTGAATGTCTAGACTATTTATTAAAGGATGGGAAAGATTTCCTTCATGTATCTATCAGTATTCTCAGCACTGAGTGGGGGCACATCTGACAGAACTGCTATCCAGTCATTCAAGTGTATCTAAAGGGCTCATTTCTGACCTGCAGTCTGTTGCATGCTGACTGCAGATATAGTTTGTCTTCCTGTGGCCAGCAGGGCCACCTGTGGAGCCTGTCACTCAGCAATTATGGCCACTTGGCTTTCAGTGCTGCATCATGTCTTTAATCAAATTTATGTTCTCTTCTGGAATTCTTTTAGACTCTTCTAGTACATCATTTTTTCTCTCTCTCCTTCCTTTTCTTTTCTTTTTTAATTGTCACAATGGACCCCGACCATTGTTTAATTTTTATCCATTGTAAGTACCGGCAGAATCCTCAAGCCCAAGAACACATAAGAGAAAGTGAGTTGTTCAAGGCCAAGCAGGAAAAGGTAGAACTCAAATAATAACTAATTTTTCCTAACTTCTTGCTTTAAATGCCTTCTTTAGTTCCATGTGTCCTCAGTGTGATCCTTTTGATGAGTTTCATTGTGATCTTCTGTTAGTGTACATCCTGCCTGTGAATTATAGTCTGATCTGCAAAGATGGTTACTATTGATCCTCTATCATAAACTTAATTAATGAGTAGCAAGATAGATATAACTGATATAGATATAAATACAAATATATGTATGTGTAGATATTCTATTTTATAGTGTTTTTTTCAAAGTACTAATTTCATATGGGAGAATTTTTTTTGGATCAAAAGGCTATTTTTATATATTTGACTCCTTTCATTAGTTTTTGTTTCTTTCAATTAATCTATCCTCTGTGATAAACCTGACGTGTTACAAGATAAGTACATATAGGTAGAAATTGTTCTTTTATACTTTTTTCCTAAGTATAATCTCATGGAAAATATATTCCATAGATTGAAAAATATTTAATACATATATATACACATAGAAAAAGGAAAGTACTTTTAGATACTTGTCAACATACAGTTTGTTTGTTCTTTCCATAAGTTAATCATTTGAGTTAAACAAAATTATTGAACCCAAAGGTTTCAAATGGCTATGATGGCAAACTAATACTGTTGTACGCAAATACGTAAAAGGATTCTTAGTATGAGGGTTTAATCCAAGCATCCTGACCACTAGAGTGATTCGCTAGATATACTACCTATTCTGCCAAAGGTAAAATCTTATAGAAAAAAGCAAAGATTAGTTGGCAATGGTTTAATATTTCTTTAACAGTTTAAGGGAATTTGAGGCATGACAGGATTTTAACCTCTCTATATTCCATCGTTCTCAGGAGATTCAGAAAGCACAAGAACAGTTTCTCTCTTACCCTTGTGGGTTCTTTTATTTTTTTTCCCCTTTTGCTGCCCTTGTTGTTTTTCATCGTTGTAGTAGTTATTATTGTTTTTGTTAATAATGTCGTTGTTAGATAATGCAAAGAGAAATGGAGAGAGTCAGAGAGGGGGAGAGAAAGATAGATACCTGCAGGCCTGCTTCACCGCCTGTGAAACGACTCCCCTGCAGGTGGGGAGGCAGGGGATCAAACCGGAATCCTTTTGCCTGTCCTTGTGCTTTACACCACCTGCGCTTAACCCACTGTGCTACCGCCTGACTCCCCACTTGTGGATTCTATTGGGACACCTGAATTAACTTCATACAGATTATTGGGCTAAAAAGACATTTGTTAAATCTATTCTTTTAAAATTATTATTATTATTTATTTATTCCCTTTCACTGCCCTTGTTGTTTTAATGTTGTAGTTATTATTGTTGTTGCTATTGCTATTGTTGTTGTTGGATAGGGCAGAGAGAAATGGAGAGAGGAGGGGAAGACAGAGAGGGGGAGAGAAGGATAGACACCTACAGACCTGCTTCATCGCTTGTGAAGCGACTCCCTTGCAGGTGGGGAGCCGGGGGCTAGAAGCGGGATCCTTCCATTGGTCCTTGAGCTTTGCACCAACTGCGCTTAACCCGCTGCACTATTGCCCAACTCCAAAAAAGACAAAATTTAATAACACACATTATTTAAATTTACTCTAACTTCCTAGGTACATGACATAACCAAATTCATTCACACCCTATGCAGAGGGGCCTAAGCTTAGAGGCCAGAGAAGAGGACCTTATGTGGAAAAAGAAGGATGACTTTAGATGACAAAAGTCTGCCTCTAAATGGTTGACTTACCTTGCAATAAATCTAGCTGACAGAAATTAAAGAAAAAAGCAAAATAATAATGTGGCCAGGGGAGGGGGTGATGCAGTGTATAAAGCTCGAGACTCTCAGATACGAGATCCAGTGTTTGATGGCTAGCAGTATGTGTCAGAGTGATCACAGTGCTGCTCTATTCTCTCACAAATAAGCAAGTGGACACAGATGAATGTTTTTTTTAATTTTATATTTATTTATTTATTCCCTTTTGTTGCCCTTGTTGTTTTATTGTTGTAGTTATTGATGTCGTTGTTGTTGGATAGGACAGAGAGAAATGGAGAGAGGAGGGGAAGACAGAGGGGGGAGAGAAAGATAGACACCTGCAGACCTGCTTCACTGCCTGTGAAGTGACTCCCCTGCAGGTGGGGAGCCAGGGCTCGAACCAGGATCCTTATGCCAGTCCTTGTGCTTTGTGCCACCTGCACTTAACCCGCTGAGCTACAGCCCGACTCCCACAGATGAATGTTTTTTAGGAAGCCATTTCTGGACACTAGCCTAAATCTAGATAACACACATTCTTAAACTAGAACAAGTTTTCCCCGTAATTGGGAGAATTTTGCTGTACTTCAGTTCTACCTACTAAAGCTAACACACTTTAGATTAACTCTGTCTTGGAAAAGTCTATCTGAGTCATCTTGGCAAGACTGAATATGACCAATTACCGAATCTACTGGCATCTTTGAAAACGTGTAAGAGCTTATTTCTAATATCTCTTTAGATCTAAATTTGCTGACTCTGATTCACATAGAAACTATGAGTCAACCACATTTGTGAATTTCAGATTTCAGTCCTCTTGTGCCTGGTCCCCAGAGCTAGATGAATCATAACAGGTATTGAGTGGACAGGAATCACTGCAGGTTTTAGAGATGTTTCTGGGTGATTAAGCTTCATGATATTGATTTTGATGATATCAGGAACCTCTCCTGAAGACAGTCTTCACTTTTGGTAATTCCTGATGTCTTTCCCCTCCTACCCCCGGGGGGTTTTCTTCATTGCTCCAGAAGGCAAACTACTGAAAAAAAAAAAAAAAAAAAAAAAAAAAGCTTCCCAGAGGGAAGAGGAGAGTTGTTTGGGAGAGGCTGGGCTCTGTCAGATAAGTGAAAAGTTCTATAAACACCTGACGTGGAACTGAGAGAGAACGTTTTCAAATCAAAGTGCTAAATTAAGAAGCTTAATTCTGGCATTTCAGCTGACTGGGTTGTTTATGGGAGAGTTTATGCTAACAATTCTCTGGCATCCACAGGGGATCAAGAGTGGAAACTGATAAGATAGCTTCAGGGAGAGGAAAGGACTATCTCACACCAGTAGCTCTGTCTACAGAAGCATGTGAAGAGTGCTAAGTCTGTCTGTTTCGATCCCATGCTGGTACACAGATAGCTACAGCATACTGACTTGCTCTGCTCTGCACTTTCCTTGGAGCAAGGGAACCAAAGCTTAGATTACTTTTGGACTTCTGAAATTTATTATTAAAATTATAGTCATAGAGAAGGTTTTGGTAGGGGGTGGGGAAAAACAATCTTCTGGGGGTACTGAGTAACTAATTTGAGATTATGACTATAATCTCAGGTTCTAACATTAATTCGATGGGAAAATTATACACTCATTTGGGAACATTTATTTTATTTAATTTTATTTATAAAAAGGAAACACTTACAGAACCATCTGATAGGAGGGTACAACTCAACACAATTCCCACCCCCAGAACTCCATATCCCCCTCCCCCCTCCCTTGATACCTTCCTTTCCTATTTTTTTTTTTATTATAGAACATTGGAAAAAAACACAGGATAAGGGTACAGCTTTGCACAGTTCCCACCACCAGGCCTCAATATACCATCCCCTCCACTGATAGCTTTCCCATTCTTTAGCCCTCTGGGAATATGGACCCAAGATCATTGTGGGATGCAGAAGGTTGAAGGTTTGGCTTCTGTAATTGCTTCCCCGATGAGCATAGGCAATGACAGGTTGATTCATACTCCCAGCCTGTCTCTCTCTTTACCTAGTGGGGAAGGGCTCTGGGGAAGCAGAGATCCAAGGCACATTGGTGGGGTTATCTGTCTGGGGAAGTCTGGTCACATCCTGCTAGCATCTGGAACCTGGTGGCTGAAGAGAGTTAACATACAAAGCCAAACAAATTGTCAAATAATCATGGACCTAAAGCCTGGAATATTACAGATGAATTGCTGGTAGGTCCTCCATTTGGTAGATAGCTAGTGAGCATATTTTAGTTATATTTCAAAAGGCCTGTAGTTATACTAGTTTTTTTTTTTTTTTTTGCCTGAGCCTGAAATCTGATATGCAGGTGGATCCTAATTATTGTCTGGGGAAATGATGTCATGGCTAGGAAAAGGACCAGAAAGCTGGATCAGGGAATAGAGTAGCTCCCTAATATAGGAAAGGGGCATAAATATTACTGTAAACCCCATCGATTTGATATGATCTGGGGCCCACAATTAGCTTAGGAGCCTGTGTGACCTCTGCATTCTTCTAGATCTGAGCTCACATTCTGTGGTCATGAGTAGGAACATTCCGTGCTGCCCCAGTATCGACCCATCTTCCTCAGGTGTAGCATAGAGTATGTTGTCCATCCTCCCCTCAGAGGATGGAACATTCTCTACCACTTTTGATCCAAATTGAGGGCAAGGTCCTATGGGGGCCCATAAAGGGGTATATTGTGTTGTTTCTGATAGAAATGACCAGTAACATTGGAGAGAGGGATTTATTTGAAGTCTAGACCCATCATGTCTGTTTGGGAATCTCAGCACTCCTGGATTAGGGCCCCAGCTGGAGGAATGGCCTGATAGTGACCAAAGAGTCATCGTTAAAGTATGCCAGTCTCTTGCCCTTATTCAGCTTTTGCAGTCATTGCTTTGATAAGGTTAGCTTTGGAGTGAGTGAGAGAACTGTAATAGGAAGTAGGTGAGGAGGGTATCTAAGTCTAAGTGGACACTATTTCATTATGAACTTGATACTGACTCACTACAGACTTTTGTGTATTTTTGCTTTCATGTATATATTTTGCCCTAATTTATGGATACATGTAAACATATGCTCTATCTTACAGGACCTGGGCTATATCTAGGTTTTGGGACTTTGTTAGGAAGTGAACCTCCTGGAATGGAACTAGAGAATATCATGAAAGGAAAGGTCTCACCTGAGTGATGAGGGTGAAGGGTTGGCAATCCATGCCTGATGTCTCTGGACACAGTCTGAGGTGAAGCATGCTGAGATGGTACTCATTGCGTTGATTAGGTTGGAATCGGTGGATGCAATATCATTTGGCCTGACTTGAGAGAAGCATGCAGGGAAGTGAGTCCCACCCCAGAGGTTCCAGAATTGGAAGAAACATAGGCTCTATAGAAGAGGGAGATTCCTGTAGTCTTAGGGTTTAAGAAGACAATAGATAGTTATTGCAATAATCACATTGTTTGTCAACTGGGTTAACTTTGAAAAATCCCTTTGTTAAGATTTGCTGTATCATACACACCCTCACCATATTTTATGTCCTTTGACATTATTTGCGTATAGCTATGACACCGGTTGCTTTTGTTCTCTCTTAAGGTTTTAAGAGAGTCAACATATCAAAGACTCAGCCTATGTATTAAAAAGACTCAGTCTGTGCTTTAAAAAATTTGAGACAATCAGTTTTTCCCCTCTCATATTACTTAAATAGTGACTTATATGACTACAAATTAATAGAAGTGTACCTAAACACCATTCCCACCACCAAAAGACTGTGTCTCATCCCTAACCCATTCCCCTCCCACCCCATGAATTTGAACATCCACCATCACCCTCCTTTCCTATTCTTTAACCCTCTGGGAGTATGGACCCAAGGTCATTGTGGGATGTAGAAGGTGGAAACTTTTTTTTTTTCCAATCTAAATATGGTAGTTAGAGCTTTCCTCTCTATAATGACTCTAAAACTTTATTGTTCTGTCATTCTCCTATTAAGTGTAGTTCTTTTAGTGGCAATCATAGGGAAAGGATGGGAGAGGTAGGGGGATATAGTAAAGGAGGTCAAATGTATGGCAGTTGATGGCATTTAGGCCTTTGGTAGATTATAATGTAGTATGTACAGATAGATGTTGGATAATAAATCCAATTGTCCAAATTCTATGCAGAGTTGTAAATCACAGTTACTTCAATAGAAACCAAAAGAAGGAAACAAAAAAAAAATCACAATGTATTTTTATGCTAGGGTTCTAAAGAATAATTATATCACTGGATATAGCATGTTTTGAAATTTTACAAAATATAATGAAGAATTTCCAAACGTTATTTGCATGTCAGAATATTTAATTCAGCATTATTGTAGCAGTGGTAAAATTGGGAGTAAGTCAACCTGATAATCAAGCATGGTTGAATCTATGAATTGTTATTTATAAACTAAACAAATAGGGTGATATTTCTATTGTTAAAATATTTAATAATGTGAAGCATTTTTGAGGTGAATTCTAAATGATAAAATCAAATGCCAACATGGATACATCTCAATTTTGTCAAAGAGAAAAAATATGTAAAGGTATGCATATATATATATATATATATATATATATATATATATTGACTGAAGAATTTCATTCCAAATTTTCAACATTATTTATTCATGTACTGGTAGTTATTGGTGATTTTTAACTCAGTACTATCATAAAAGAATATTTCAATGCTTTCACAATGAAGATTGATTATAACTGTAATTACATATAATTATGGAAAACTGAATTAATATTACAGAGAAGAT
This sequence comes from Erinaceus europaeus, assembly GCF_950295315.1. Classification (NCBI taxonomy): domain Eukaryota; kingdom Metazoa; phylum Chordata; class Mammalia; order Eulipotyphla; family Erinaceidae; genus Erinaceus; species Erinaceus europaeus. Next base: position 169,725,148 of record NC_080164.1, on the reverse strand, counting down.
AAAGAAGTAAACATCCTCCTCCTCTTTCACATTCTACCTCCCAATAACTCAAGAGTTTTAAAAAGATTTTCACATCTTTGACAAATGATCTGCCATCTAAATAAGTGTCACACAGTTGAAATAACTCTCAATTTATTTTTTATGTGTACTATAGACCTCAAGACTAGTAGAGGCTCTAGAAGTTCTCTGGTTCACTCAACTCATGCTACTGAACCTCAGAAAAGCGAATGATATGTCAAATGTGAAAAATAATGGTAGAAAAAATAATGCCGTCAGTTGTCTTTCCTATTTTTTTCTACCCCTGGACCTCAGAAAGCTGAAAGATATTCAGAAGTATTTTCATTGGCTCTCTTCAAGGTGAGGCCATCTGTCCAATGAAGTCAGGTTGGCATCATGGTAGCATCTTTAAATTGGTGGCTGAAAAGCATTAAGATATAAAGAAGAACTTTTTTTTTTTAATAATCAGGAATCTAAAAGTAGGACTATAGCAGATGAGATTTGGGGTCTCCATTTTGGAAAAGGCTAGTAGTTCTATTTTAGGTATATTCCAAGGGGCCCATGACTTTATTGATTTCGGCCTGAGCCTGACTGCAGGTGCAGCTATTATCTGTGGAGATGGTATCAGAGTTGGAAATAGGACTAAAAAGCTGGATCAGGGAAGAGGGTAGCTCCCAAATATGGGAAAAGTACATAAATATTGTTAACTGTAAATCCCATTGATTTGATCCGGGGCCTATATTCACCTCAGGAGCCTGTGTAACCTCTGGATCCCTGTAGATCTGAGCTTAATTTCATAACTAGGAACATTTTAGGCGGCACTTCTTGCAGGACCCAATTTCCTTGAGTGAGAGAATATGTTGACCCACACTCCCTTTGGAGAATGGGTAGTCTCTATTAATGTTGACCTACATTGAGGATAAGGTCCTGTAGAGACTCACAAGAGGGTCCACTATGTTGTTCCTGATGGAGATGACCAGTGATGGTGGAGAGAGGGATTTGTTAAAGAACTAGGCCTAACATGTCTATATGGGAATCCCAGGATTCCCTGAATAGGGCCCTGGATGATGGGGTGGCCTAGTAGTGACCAAAAGAGCCATCATTAAAGTATGCCAGTTTCTTGTCATACAGTTTTTCTAACCTTTACCTTGTCTAACAAGGTTAGCTTTGGGGTGATTGAGGGAAGTGAAATAGGAAGTGGGTGAGGAGGTTATCTAGGTCTAAGTAGAAACTATTTTAAGTACTTTATGGTACCCAATTTTTTTTTAAGTGTCCTTTTTAGGTATTTCTATTTGCTTGCTGCACTTACTGAATCGCAGCAAACTACAGTGCACTTCTACATTAAGGTATATATTTTCCCTTAACTTATAATAACATGTACACATGTGTTCTGTCTCACAGGCCTGGTCTGTGTCTGAATTCTGTGGCTTTTTTAGGAAATGCAATACTCAAAGTGGAATTAAGGAATCCCATGAGCTAGGAAAGGTCTCAAGAGTAATGGATCTGAAGGGTTGACATTCCACACCTGGCATCTCTATACAATCCAAAGTGAAACATGTCTAGGTGGTACTGGTTGCATTGATTTGGTTGAGCTCGGCAGATGCAATATCAAATGTTATGGACTGAGAGAAGTATGCAGGAAAATGAGTCATGCCCAAGAGGTTCCAAGACTGGGAGAAGTATGGGTACTAAATAGAATGGGAAACACTACTGCTGTCTTAGAGTTTAAGAAGACAATAGAGAGTTATTATTGTAACCAAGATGTTTTTAATCAAGATTTGGGGATTTGGTTTCCTTTGAAAATGTTTCTGAGGAATACAGAAGCCTTACAGACTGTTAACCTTGATTTTGTTAGCATATTTCTAAACATGGAAAGTTCTAAATACATTAACATAATAGAAAGTAGCTAATGATTCTAGTTTCTAGAAATAAGCACATCTAATACATACAGTTTAGTATCTCATAAAAAGTAAAGAAACCAAGAGCAAAGTAGGTAAAGAAAAACTTTTTGGCCACATTGGCAGGGTAAGACCAAGCACCTCATTTCCAACCCCAATGCAATGTATTTTTTTTGTCATTTCTTTCTTTCTTTCTTTCTTTCTTTCTTTCTTTCTTTCTTTCTTTCTTTCTTTCTCTTCCTCCTCCTTCTTCTCCTTCTCCTTCTTCATCTTCTTCTTTTTTGGATGACTACAATTGTTCATAGTTTTGGAAAGTTTTTAATTTGGGATAGTATTTTAAATTATGTCATAGGAATTTTAGGTGTGTCTAAATTAGTCTGCTTACATGCCTGTATTTCATAAACTTATTCTACAGGTAACTTCAGCTAATTGAAATAATTGAAATTCTATCGTCATTATTCCATTGTTTCCTCTATAAATGCAAGAGTTTTCCTCTTTCCTAAATTCCTGACTTGGGCTTCCTCTTCATCATTTCAGACTCAGTATAAAATGGTTCTGCTATAAACAACCCATATAATTTATTTTGTTCTTATACATTCGCTCAGTAAGGCTAGAGGTGGGATGGCCAGCCACTGATAGAAGAAATATCTTTGGATATAGTAGAATGGTATTTGGGGAATAGATCTCATTTTCTCTTTACATTTATTAAATTTCATTTCATATTTTAAAATTTATTTCATGATAGAGAGCCCAGACAACTGTTCATCTATGGAGTATGTGCTTCTGGAACTAGACTCAGAGCCTCATGTAGGCAAGCCATATGCTCTAAAGCTCAGATGCCTCTCGTGGTGCATGAAATAATCATTTTAACCTAACCCTGAAAGAGTGAGGGGGCTTTCTCTCCTCTTTTTAAAATAATCTGAACAAATGAAGGAAAAATATTATGTGGAAAAAGGGTAGGGAAAGCACAAATAAGAGGAATGAAGAGAAGACATTAGAGGTGATGTCTCATTGAATGCAGAGAGAAAAGTCAAGTTTTGTGATATGTCAATAAAATGTTTTGATGTTTTATAAAAATATGTTTTCTGTACAAATGATCTGTTGACATATGACACTCCTGCCCCCACCTATCTGTATCTACCTCCCTTGATGGTCAGTGTAGAACTTAGATAAGCATATTTCCCTAACACAGATCTGTGAAAATAAAACAAAAATCCTTTTTGTACATTTCTATCAACATTAATTTTTAAATAATGATATACTTTATGATTAGTTTTTCCAGATTTGTACAACAAAGCAAAAGAGAGATATGCCATAAGTAATTAAATGGTTCATGCTTGAGAAAGAATCCATGGAAAGATGCCAGGAACACAAAATTGAACAGTAGAATTTTTATGACACTGTTGAATGTTTATATAGCTAGTTTTTATTGTGTTTTCAGCATTAAGGTAAACAATTTCTGTGCATTATTTCACTTGACTCTCAGAACAATCTTATGAAATTGGCATCATTTTCTTGCTATCTTTAGATGAGAAAACAGTTCAAAAAAAAAAGTATAGAGACATATTGCTTATGGGCGAGTTCCGATATAAATTTCCCTGATTTCATATCTAGAGTTTTCCATCAGAGTGGACATGTGTATGGCTTTGAAAGTATGAAAAAAGTGCTGACTGAGTTTCAGGAGACATCAGAACTGCCTAGTCCTTCTCAAGTCTGAGTGAGGTGACACATGCTGACAAACTGAGTTGGATAAGATGAAAGAATCAGATATTGGTATAAAACTAAATTCTGAAGGAAGAAAAGGAGGTCATCAAGCACTGCAAATAGGGTCAAGGGTATGAGCAAAGTTCTAGAATGGCATGGTGTGGTTGGAGACTGGCCATTTGTTAGCATGGTTTTACCAAATAGTGGGTTGCATTGGATCGACCTTCCCGTGGTGCATCCCGTGAGTACCCATTCATTGGGGAAACTGACGATCCTTCCTAGCTGACTGAATCCACAAGGATCCCAGTCACTTTCAAAGCCAGCAACAAGCAGCTCCTGACAGCTTTCAACCTGACCTGTTGACTAGCTACAGAAGAAGGGCAAATGCTAGAAGAAGAAGAAGACCAAATAGTGTGTGCTAAGAAAATGGTGGATAGTAGGCAAGTGGATAAAAGCAGAGATTTCAAAGTAACACACTGATCACCCAAGTTTCTTAATTACTATCCAAGCATTAAATTGTAATTAATGGACAATGCTAGGTAAGTCACTATTGGATTTTTACATAGGTTAGTGGTATATATGTTATCATTGTGACTGTGGAATTTACAAGTCATTGTCCCCACCAGAACTTAACAGAAGCTACAGAGTTTTGTTAGAAGTAGCTTCAAAAAAGAGTAGGAGACAGAAGACCTGGAATCTTCAAGCCATGAATTATTGTTTCACTGTCTTTGGATATGTATTTAATCTCTAGGAAAAATTCTTTATCAGATTGATAACCATAGGGTGAATCCCTAATGTTATTTTAAGATAATATTTATGTATCATTTTCCTTTTCCTTTTTGAAAGAACACCATGTCATTTGCTATTCATTCAGTTATCCTGGATTTTATTATCCCATTTATGGTATGATTTGATTTCTACTTTGTCACTGTTCTCTTCTAGTAGAAGATAGGTGACCATTTCATTGTTTGCACCTCTACTAGAGAGAGAAGATGTAATAGCTAAACCAGTCAACATTTTATTTGCTTTCAACTTTGGAAAAAAGCTTAGTAACCAAGCCTGAGATGTCAACATCCCACCTCCTCTAGTCTGGTGAGATCTTTCCTAACACATGGGAGACTTCCTAGTCCCATTTAAGATGGTACATTAACAAAGTTACAGATAATAGATTTGTCTAGAGCTTAGAGTACTGGGAATCTGTGTGCATATATTCATAAGCAAGGGGAAATTATATAACTCAAAGTAAATATGCTTAGTAGCCCTCAGTGATTAGACTTAGACTTAAAAGCCTGGGATTCTAGTACAAGGGCCTGAAGAAATCATACCAAATTCTCTACCTGACTATACTTAGACTTAGTAAGTTTGGAAATCTTGTAGAATGGCCCAAAGTAGGCAGACCCCATCACCCTAATACCAGTTTTAATAACAACAAAGGACACTCAAAATTTTAACAACTGGGAGAAAGTCTAAGCTTGTCAAGTAAAGAAAGGACTACAAAAGATGGAAAAGGGCAAGAAAATGGCTCACTTAATGATGGCTTTTTTTTTTTTTTTGGTCAATATCACACCACCCCATCATCTGGGGCTTGAGTTATAGAATCCTTGGATTCCCACAAAGATATAATGGACTTAGATTTTTAACAGATCCCTCTTGCAACCATCACTTGTGACATTCTATCAAGAATGTCATCAGAAATCCTCTCATGGGCCATTCCAAGAACTTGTCTTGTCTATAACATTGCAATAATAGGGACTGCCCCACTCTCAGAAGGGAGGCAGTGTCATCCCTCCCTGCCACTTGAGAAAGACTTGTCCTAAGATGAGTGCAGCCTAAAATGTTCCCATCTGTGACCATGAACTGTGATCCCAGACTGAAAGGAACTCAGAGGTTGCACAGGCTCCTGTGCTAAATATATGTCCTGGATCAGGTTGATAGGATAAACAGTTAATTTTATTCATATATTTTTCTTCAAGTCTGGGAGCTACTCTTGGCCCTAATCCAACTTTCTAGCTCTATGCAGATACCATCTTTCCAGATAATATTTTTGTTCACCTCCATGTTATCTATCAAACTCAAGCAAAACCTACAAAATCATGGGCCCCTAGGAACACACCTAAAATAGACTTCTTCGTTGCTTTCCATCCTACAATTTCTATCCTCATTTGCTCTATTCCTACTTTTTTGTTCCTGTTCATTAATCATGTTGTCTTGTTTCATATCTTACCACCTTCCAGCCACCAAGTTGCGTATCATAATTCCATATGACTTTCCTATGCAGACGACTTCATCAGTGTTTACCAGAATCTGACCTTTACATAGCCCTACCCCACCAGAGAATGAGAAACAGTCTTGGGATATGGATGGACCTTACAATGCCCACGTCCACTGGAGAAGCAATTAAAGAAGCTATAACTCCCACCTTATGCACTCCATAAGGGATTTTGGTCCATATTCCCAGAGGGGGAGAAATTATAATGGAAGAGGACCAGAGGGCTCTTAACTCCAATTCCAGCAGACACTAGAGAGAGAAAAGAAAAAAACAAAAAGGAAGAACATTCAGAAGTCATAATAAGTATATGTGTGGCTTAGAAAAGTATAGAAGCCAGGACCATAAAAGGGGCAAATATATACAAATATAGACAGATAATTATACAAATAATAGTCTACCCATATCTTCAACCTTGGGAGAATTACTGAAGCTTTCAATGGAGAGAGTAGGAATACGGAACTTTGGTGGTGAGAAGAGTGTAGAATGATACCTCTGCTATCTTATATTTAGTAAATAAATATTAAGTCACTAATATTTTTTTTAATTTAGCAAGAAGGAAAACATTAGCAATGTAATGGATACCTTAAGATATGAGTATGTTCTGCAAATTTAATTTTTTGTTTGTTTGTTTTTACCTATAGTGGTTGGGGCTCAGTGTTGGCACTATGAATCCACTGTTCCTTATGACCATTTTTTTACTTTTTGTTTTTCCCTGCCACACTTTTATTCCACAGGACAGAGAGAAATTGAGAGGAAACAGGGAGATAAAGAGAGAAAGAGAAAATAGACACCTACAGACCTGCTTCACTGTGAAGCACTCTCACTACAAGAGCTTAAACCTAGGTCTTTCCATAGTACTATGTGAGCTTAACTGGGAGCACCACCTCCCAGCTCCCACATTTCACTTTTCAGTTCTATTTTTTTGCCCTATCCTTGTACAATCAAAAGTTTGATATTTTTCTTTACTTAGACATTGTATTATATTGTTTTCATCTACTTCTTCAGTTTATTTCTCATATAATTTTACTAAAGTAAATTAAAAGTTAAGCGGTATCATGTATAATATTTGACTAGGCTTTAATTAGAATCCAAATTTCCTAATTCCTTGATGTTATAGCTTCAGTTTTGGTATTTTATATTTTCTCTAAATATTCACATATATTAAAATTACAAATCTAATAAAAATAAACCACAGATAACAACTACTGCAAGACAATTGGCACTTTAAGCCAAATTTAATCTAGGCAGTCCCATGCATACTGGTAATTCAGAAAAATCAAAGGACATGTTCATTTGTGATTTAAAAATACTGAGTAGAGAGTGTGCAATACTTGAATCATGCTACAAGTTGGTATTACCATACTAAGATTTACTTAGGTAAAAAGGACAGGTGTCAGGTAAAGCCAGCTCCTAAAGGAGTTCATGCATTGTTCAACAACTAGGTTCTAAAGACTGAAATAACTGGACTTTGATACCCTTCCACTTCCCTTGTTTATTTGTTGACTGTCTTACCCCCTCCCCAAAATAAACACCTGCAAAATTTCAGGTATGGTACTTCAAGATCAGCTGTGAACCAGATACAGCCCCTGTCCTAACAACATCTACAGTCTAATGAAGAGTTCTGATCACTAAGCACATATTTACTATTCACTGGGATAAATGCCAGTTGAGTAATAAACTGTTTTGTGGAACACAAAGAAAAGAAAAAAAAAATCTTATTTTTCCCCTGGGAAATCGGCCAACACTCTAGTACTGAATCTTCCAGATGTAGAGGGAAAGGAAAGCAAAAGCATAGGCATAGTAAATAATGTCTCCTAGGTTTCCTCGCCACTGCTATGCAAATTCCTTAAGGTTTCCATTAAGCTGTGGCTAGGTTGTTCAAAAGGCTACAGATGTGGGGCTGTATGCTATAGCTAAGAAGGTACTTTCAGTGCTTTTGTTTTTGTCTTAAAGCAGGTGAGCAATTAAAACATGCCTGTGTTAGTTCGGGAGGTGGCGCAGTGAATAAAGCATCGGACTCTCAAACATGAGTTCCTGACTTCAATCCCCGGCAGAACATGTACCAGAATAATGTCTGGCTCTTTCTTTCTCCTCCTATGTTTATCATTAATAAAACATGCCTGTGTTAAATAAACTCTCAGTAGTAAGAGAAGGTGAATCTACATAGTGTTCTTTCTTTTTTTTTTTAAAGATTTTTAAAAAATTTTTTATATTTATTTATTCCTTTTTGTGGTTGTTGTTTTATTGTAGTTATTATTGATGTTGTTGTTGTTGAATAGGACAGAGAGAAATGGAGAGAGGAGGGTAAGACAGAGAGGGAGAGAGAAAGATAGACATATGCAGACCAGCTTCACCACTTGTGAAGCAACTACCCTGCAGGTGGGGAGCCAGGAGCTAGAACCTGGATCCTTACACAGGTCCTTGCACTTTGCGCCACGTGCACTTAACCCGCTGCGCTACCGCCTGACTCCCCATAGTGTTCGTTCTTTACTTATTACTTTGGGAACCTTACTATACTAAAGTGGTACATATTCAGATGTCTCAACCTCTTGTAAAGTAGATATTAGTGTTTGTTACAAGTATACTGTTGAGTCTCTTACTTTTGTTTCTCATTAATCCTATGCTTTCCTTTACTTTTTTTTGAATGTTGATCTTTTTTTATATTTATTTTCCCTTTTATTATCCTTCTTGTTCTATTGTTGTAGTTATTATTGTTGTTGATGTCCTCGTTGTTGGATAGGACAGAGAAATGAAGAGAGGAAGAGAAGACAGAGAAGGGGAGAGAAAGACACCTGCAAACCTGCTTCACTGCCTGTGAAGAGACTCCCCTGCAGGTGGGAAGCGGGGGCTTGAACCAGCATCCTCAAGCTGGACCTTGTGCTTTACGCCACGTGTGCTTAACCAGCTATGCTACCATCTTACTCCCTCCATGCTTTTATTTTCATGTTAAATATTTTTTTTGGTCAGAATTCTTTGTCACAGTGCTTTTTATGGTTAAATAAGCATTGTCTCTTTCCTGCTTTCTGAGAAACAGCTCTTGGAGTTTTCCTGGTTTCTATTTTATTAATAAGATAAAGCCAAGTAAATATTTTCCACCTCTTATCTGTTCTTTTACTTGATTTCTATTCTTAGACTCTTTAATCAGAGAGTGAGAGAAAACTGCCTGCATTATGATGAAATTTGCTGAGTCATTTCTAATTTTCTTTAAATGCTGAGGGCTTCAATGTCATCAGAGATGAAGTCCAAGTCTGGCTGGTTTTTTAATATAATTGAGTTGAATTACGTATTCTAATTGTACATCCTAATTTTTAATGAATCTGAAATGAGACAGGGTCAGAAGGGTGCATGTAGTTACAAAATCTTTCATGAGGTAATAGAGAAATAGTGATTCATATCTTTCAATATTGTATTTTCAAGGAGAAAAGCTGCTTTAGAAATAAAAAGATAAATTGAGAGGCATAGGAAAAACCAAACTTCACAGAGAATGATCTAATTTGAAAGATGTTTTAAAATTTTTTTCCAAATAAATTAAAAAACTATTTGTTGTCTTATGGGAGTAGAATGCATATTTGTATTGTGGTTGTGGTATGTTCCCAGTACCCTTTTAAATTAAGACTTATTTATTTAAAAATATTTATTTATGTACTATATGAGTCATAGAGAGACCAGTATACGAATCCTGCCTCTATGGTGTCAGGGATTAAATCGGAGATCTCCCATATGCAAGTACTCTGTTTACTGATCTGACAGTGGCTTTAGATTATGAATAAGTGTGTGAGCAAATCATGTTTAGTGAAGTAACTAGAAAGAGAAGGACAAATACCAGATAATCTCATAGGCAGGACCTAAGTGATAGTTCTGGATAAAATTTCAATGGACTGTGGAATATTTCAAGAGATTGGGGGGACTGAGAAGGGGTTGGGGGGGGCTTACTAAAGGGAGGTTGGAGGTCTAGTCCCCTATGGAAGAAGAAAATGGTTTGGCAGATAATGAGGTATGCTGACACCTGCATTGGAGAAGTGTGAAAGTGTGCCCTAGTGACAAGAGAAGCCCTATATTTCTGCATTTGCTAAGTAAACTGATATTGAAGTTGAAAAATAGCAGAAGATGGGAATCTTCCAACTCCTGGTAAAAACTTTCAGCAATAAAAGTTTAGGGGAAAAAAACCCAAAGCACTGAGATTAGACAATATTAAAATCCTAGCATGGACAAAATGTTCACCAAAGAAGAAATCCATATGCTTAATAGATATATGAAAATTGCTCAAAGTTACCGAGTGTCAGAGAAATGTTTATAGAGACAGTGAGATACCCCTTCCCATCTGTGAGAATGCCATACATCAGGAAAGACAGAAACAAGCAAGGATGTGTGTGTGTGTGTGTGTGGGGGGGGGGGTGGAACTCTTTTAAACTGCTAATGAAAACCTAAATTGGTCCATCCTTTGCGAGAGTTAGTCTGGAGTTTTCCTCAGAACACTGGGAATGGACCTTCCATAGAATCCAGCATTTCTTCTCGTATGATCTATCCAAAGAAAATGAAAGCACCTATCCAAAGAGATCTTTATAGACCTGTGTCCATAACTGTACTATTTCTAATAGTTCAAACATGGAGGGATAGGTGTCCAACTATAGTTGAATGGTTAAGAAAGTTGTAGTTTGTATATGTAGTATATATACCTAATGGAATATTACTCAGCTATCAAAAATAATGAAATCATTTCCACTGCCTCATCTTGGATGGAATTGAAAATATGAAGTTAAGGGAGACCATCCAGAAGGAGAAGAATAAATACCAGATATAATCGCTTCTAGGTGGAACTTAAGAAACAAAGAAAAATAGGGGTAACACAGTGTGAAATTTGAACTAGGTATGGGCAGTTGCTGTTAGAATGAGAAGTGGATGGAAGAATAGGTGAAAGGGTCAGGAAAGGTTGAATGTGTGTTGGGTACTCAGTGCACTATACCTATTTGTGGTGGGAATGGTGTGAAGGAGATAGAGGTGGAAAAATGAGGAATTGTAACCATATAACAACAGTCTTACAAGTCATTAGTGTTGTGATAAAATAATAATAAAAATAAATATCATAGTTCTAGACAATTCCTAAAATCATGAAATCATCATACAGCATTCTGAATCCTGATTCATAGAAACTGTGAGATAATGTTTGTGTTGTTTTAAACTAAATTCTTGATAATATTTTACTCAACAAAAGAAAAAGTATACCTAGTAGATATGTAGTTAGGGTTGTGATTTATAGAAATGATTCGTTTGTGATTTCTTTGTCAGATTATAAATCCTGGTAAAAAAAAGAAGTAGCATACCTTGATCTGAGAAAGCCATTTTATCTTCCTCCAGGCTCACAGAAAATGTAACCCCCTTCAATGTCATGTGAATATAAAGCAGAGAGAAAGTTTTTATCTGTAAGTGATGATCTCTTCAAAAGCTAATGTTCAATTGGAGTCAGAGGATTAGATTATATGACCTCTTGAGGGAATTTCTTACCCCCATAACGTTGTGGCTCAGAATAATGTCATCTTTCCTCAGTCCTAAAAGTGCTGAAAGGCACTCAAAATTATAAGTCAAAGTGCATGACTGATGGGCTTGTTAATGTTGAAAAGGAAATGGCTTTTCTCTATTATAACACAAACAAAAGGAATGTAACTTCCACTAAGGAAAACAAAAACTAGAGAAAAACTGTCTACTCATAAAATAAATGGCATAATGAAGCCAGTAAAAGTCCCAGCTGGTTATAAGCACAGATACAGACTAGCCAGATCTCCATGTGGCAGAGGATGCAGAGCTTTCTCTGACAGAACAATGACAAGAGATTTCAGTGAATATGCATTGATTTAGCAGGACCTCGGACAAATCCATCTTTACTGAGTGGCATATACAAGTTCCCTGTCATTAAGTACAAATCAAAGCATTTAAAATGCATGCAAGAAAAAACATTTCAATCCTGCAAGGCTTAACACCATGCAGAGAGCACCATAGGGGATCACATTTTTATTACGTTATTCCTCTACCATTTGCCTGGATCCATCTCACTCTCCACACCCTAATTTGCACTTGATTCTTCTAACTTTTGACCTTTTGATGTGTTCTACTGGTACTTTTCCAGTTATAACTTTTATATCCTATTGCGAATATGATTTACATTTCCTCCGGAATATATTGTCTTTAACCAGTTATTTATAATGTAAAGGTCTTCAGCTTATTTAGGTGGCAAGTTCCCCATTAAAATTTTTCCATTGAGTTCATCTCAGCTTCTCAACAAGATTGGGATGAAAGTTAGCCATTATCCTACTTTATGCAATCACTATTATTGGTCTTAAATAATTGATTTTTTGAAAAATTCTTTGGGTTGTCTTTATGTAGAACGGGAACTTTGAAAGAGAACTAGTGAAATTTTAATTAATACCTATTACATTTTTCCCAAGGTTTTTGGATCTTGGAAGGCATCAGAGAATAAAACAGAGATACTTTCAATCTTAAATAATTAAGATATAATATTTATATGTATCATATTATTATAAAATTGGTATTAATAATGGGAAATTGGAATCCGTATAAGAACTTAGTTCTTATTAACTATAATTTCTCAATTATAAATATTATTGACATCATTTCACTTTTCATCTTTCAAGAAACCACTGAAGTAGTTTTCACCATCTTCAAAATCATGTACACATTAAATGGCAAGATTTACATTTGATCTTACAAGTATGGGTTTGGTTTTAATGCTGTTTCCCTGAAACCATGAGTAAACAGTGTAACACAAGTTAAAGAACTTTAAATTTCATAGACGTGTATTTAAAACTTTGCTCCACCAGTTACTGGTTGTATGACTTTTGTTGGTTTTCAAGTAATGTTGTTCATCAACCATACTCTTTCATTTCCTAAATTTTGAAATGGTTATGTTGGTCTTACCAATCAATTTGTATTACTAGCTAGTGTAAATTTGAAAGAGTCTACCCATATGGAGTCATCTCTCTATAGGCAAAGGTGATCAGTTCATCTCCTCTCTGTAATAAGTGGTTTACACAAAGTCTGTACTCACTTTTTACTATACAATTTTATATTACTATAATATTAGTTTCCAAATTTGTAGTCGTAAGTATTACCAGGAAACCTTCTAAAAGCAGAGCTAGGTAGACCCTACCCTAGATTGTTTAACTCAGTCACTCTGCACTGGGACCAGAGATTTGCATTTCTAGCCAATGTTCAGATAATTCCATTGCTTCTAACCTGGTGATCACACTTTGGGCACCACTGTCTGATGACTATGATTATCTTGCTAATTCATTCATTCCCACACACTATTTATAAAATTCCTTCCTTCCTCCCTCCCTCCCTCCCTCCCTTCCTTCCTTCCTTCCTTCCTTCCTTCCTTCCTTCCTTCCTTCCTTCCTTCCTTCCTTCCTCCCTTCCTCCCTTCCTCCCTTCCTTTCTTTCTTCTTGCCTCCAGGGTTATTGCTGGGGCTCGGTGCCTGCACCACGAATCCACTGCTCCTGGAGGCTTTTTATTTTCCTTTTGTTGTCCTTATTGTTTTATTGTTGTTGTTGTTACTATTATAATTATTTAGTTATTGTTATAGTTGGTATTGATGTTGGATAGGACAGAGAGAAATGGTGAGAGGAGGGGAAGACAGAGAAGAGAGAAAGATAGACACCTGCAACCTGCTTCACCGACTGTGAAGCCACCACCCCTGCATGTGGGGAACACCGGGCTTGAACCAGGATCCTTATGTCAGTCCTTGCACTTTGTACCACATGCACTTAACCCACTGCACTACTGTCTGACCCCCACTATTTGTAATATTTCACTATTTGTAATATTTCCCCCTGTACTTATTTTGGATAGATAGAGAAGTTGAGAGGGGAGGGAGAGAGAGAGGGAGAGGGAGAGGGAGACGGAGAGGGAGAAGGAGAGAGGGAGAGTGAAAGAGAGCTGGAGCTTCACACCTGCAGGTTGAACTGGGGTCCCTTCACATGGTAAAATGTTCCACCACCTGGTCCCCTGCTACTTTTCTTAGACCCTCTTGCATAATTAGATATATATAGGCAACCTTCCCTTTGATGATTCAATATGCATAGAATATTCTATTGCCATAATTAAATAATACTACAAAATAAGTCGCACAAAGTATCAACATTCAGTGATCATGGTATTCTAGCTATGTAGCTACATAAAGTACAAACTTTAATGCCTAGATTTTTAGTAAACAAATCACCCAATATGCATAATGACATGATCTATGACCAATCATGACAATTCTTTGAAAAATTGTGACTATTACTATATACAATTTAATGTACCTTCAGACTGAAAATCTTGGAGCTGCTTTTGAAAAAAAAGATTTTATATTATTTACTTATTAGGCAGAGACAGTAATCAAGAGGGAAGAGGGAGATAGGGAGAAAGAAAGAGATACATTCATGGTACTGCTTCACTGCTTGTAAACCTTTCCCTCTGGAGGTGAGCACTAGGTGCTTGAACCTGAGTCCTTCTCACTGTAATGTATGCAGTTAACTGGTGTGCTTGCCTGATTCATATACAGCTATTTTCCCGGTGGCAAACAGCACTTTACAGAATTGATCATTAAAAAAGAACATTGACCAGCATAATAAAATCATTACAAAAAATAAAAATAAGTGATACAATCAGGAGTGAAATTGGAACCAAATGCAATTGGAGTAAGAAACTGATGATTGTAGAATATAGAAGCTCAATATCTGAAAGACTCAAGAGAAGAAAGCAAAGAAAATTAGTGAAGGTGAATCTATTGACACCCATGAAGAATGTGGTTATGATGAGAAAGATCGCATCCCAGTGGAAGTAATACTAGAGAAAAAAAAAAACTCTGTATTAAAATAGCTTAAAGTTTTTATGAAGAGTGCAAAAAATAAAATTTTGGAAGGTGATTCAAACTTAGATAGGTATGTAGCAATTTGATAAGGCATGGAAAAGATCAGCATTTTGTACTTGAAATTATATGACAAGAAAATAAAAAGAACTGTTCAAATTATTTTGATACAGAGCAAAAAAGGTTTAGTTATTAATTTTCCAATGTTACAAATTATAGTGCACTGTATAAGTATTAGTTTTGTTTTCTTTTTTTTCTTACAAAGTATATAATAGATGGGTCAGGGAAATGGTACAGCCTATTAGAGCACTATCTTTCATGCCCACAGTCCCAAAGAATACAAGTTCTATACTTGGTGCCACGTTATGCCAGAACTGGGTATTGTTATGGTTTTCTCTCCTTTTCTTTCATTCTTTCAGACATATATTTATGTCTTAATATAGTAAATACACTTTAATTTGTTATTGTAGGTTTATTCAGTAGATTTAAAAGACTTTAAATAACTGCAATAAATAAAATGTGTTAATGTTCTATTAAAATATTTATTTTATTTTTATTAAAATAAAATTTATTTATTTATTTTAAAAAGGAGACATTAACAAAACCATAGGATAGGAGGGGTACAACTCCAAACAGTTTCCACCACCAGATCTCTATATCCCATCCTATCCCCTGATAGCTTTCCTATTCTTTATCCCTCTGGGAGTATGGACCCAAGGTCATTGTGGGTTGCAGAAGGTGGAAGGTCTGGAAAATAAGACAGTCAAAAAATAAACAGTAAAGTGGAAGGGTATCAAAGTCCAGTTATTTCAATCTTAGAACTCCTAGCTGATGACCAATGCAAGAACTCCTTTAGGAGCTGGCTTTACCTGGCACCTGTCCTTTTTACCTAAGTAAAATTGAGTACGGTAATACCGACTTGTAGCATGATTCAAGTATTGCAGACTCTCTACTCAGTATTTTTTTAATTAATTTATTTTAAAAACTAGACATTAACAAAACCATAGGATAGGAGGGGTATAACTCCATACAACTCCTATCATCAGATCTCTATATCCTATCTCCTCACCTGATAGCCTTCCAATTCTTTATCCCTCTGGGAGCATGGACCCAGGATCATTGTGGGTTGCAGAAGGTGGAAGGTCTGGCTTCTGTTATTGCTTTCCCACTGAACATGGGCATTGACTGGTCGGTCCATACTCCCAGTCTGCCTCTCTCTTTCCCTAGTAGGGTGGGGCTCTGGGGAAACAGAGCTCCAGGACACATTGGTGGGGTCTTCTGTCCAGAGAAGTCAGGTCGACATCATGCTGGCATCTGGAACCTGGTGGCTGAAAAGAGAGTTAACATACAAAGCCAAACAAATTGTTGAACCATTATGGACCTGAAAGCTGGAATAGTGCAGATAAAGTGTTGTGGGGGTACTAACCTCAGACTACTGTGGTACTTTTGTTTTCAGGTATATATTTTGCCCTAGTTTATGGATACGTGTGAACCTATGCTCTATCTCAGGGGACCTGTTCTATATATAGGTTTTGGGACTTAGTTAGAAAGTGAACCACCTGGAATGGAATTAGAGAATATTATGAAAATAAAGGTCTCACTGGAGTAATGAAGCTGAAGGGTTGTCATTCCACACCTGAAGTCTCTGGGCACAGCTTGAAGTGAAGAATGGCAAGGTAGCACTCGTTGCATTGATTAGGTTGTAATTGGCATATGCAATATTATTTGTTATGAATTGAGACAAGCATGCAGGGAAGTGGGCCCCACCCTAAGGTTCCAGGACTGGGGGAAATAGAGGCTCTATAGGGGAAATGTGAGGTCCCTGCTGTCTTAGGATTCAAGAAGACAATGGAGAGTTATTGTTATCATCACATTATTTGGTAATTGGGTTTACTTTGAAAGGTCCCTTTCTTAGGGTTTGCTGTATAATACCCAACATCTTGTATATGTGCCACCAGTTGCTTCTGTTCTCCTTGGTCAAGGCTTTTGAGAGAGTCGACATATCAAAGACTCAGCCTATGTATTAAAAAGACTCAGTCTGTGCTTTAAAAAGTTCGAGACATACAATCAATTTTCTCCTCTCATATTAAATAGTGACTTATATGACTACAATTTAATAGAAGTGTTCATAGACACTATTCCTATCACCAAAGGACTGTGTCCCCTCCCACCAACCCACCCCCACATGCCTGCTGCCCCGGTAAGCCTAATGTCCACCCTCCCCCTCACCACGGAGTTTTTACTTTGGTACTACAATCTCAGTTTAGTCAGATCCTGCTTTTAGTTTCTCTTTCTGTTCTTCTTTAACAACTTCGTTTGATGAGTGGGATCATCCCATACTCATCTTTATCTTTCTGACTTAGCTCACTTAACATAATTCCTTCTAGCCCCATCCAAGATGAGTCAGAAAAGGTGGGTCCATTGTTCTTAATAGCTGTATAGCATTCCATTGTGTATATATACCACAGATTTCTCAGCCACTCATCTGTTGTTGAGCACCTGGGTTGCATCCAGGTTTTATCTATTATGAATTGTGCCACTATGAACATAGGTGTACACATATGTTTTTGGTTGGGTGTTATGGAGTCCTTGGGGTATATCCCCAGGAGAGGAATTACTGGGTCGTATGGAGGGTCCATGTCTAGCCTTGTGAGAGTTCTTTGGACTGCTCTCCAGAGAGGCTGGATCAATTTACATTCCCATCAGCAGTGAAGAAGGGTTCCTCTGTCCTAACAGCCTCTCCAACATTTGTTGCTGCTGTCATTTATGATGTATGCCATTCTCACAGGAGTGAGGAGGTATCTCAATGTTGTCTTATTTGCATTTCACTGACAATCAGTGACCTGGAGCAGTTTTTCATTTGTTTGTTATTTTTGATCTCCTATAAAGGGAATGTTTTGTTCATATTCTTGGCCCATTTTTGGATGGGGTTATTTGTTTTTTTAGTGCTAAATTTGCTGAGTTCTTTGTATATTTTAGTGATTAGTCTCTTGTATGATGTACAGCATGTGAAGATCTTCTCCCATTCTGTGAGGGGTCTCTTTGTTTGTGTGATAGTTCCTTTGGCTGTGCAGAAGCTTTCCAATTTGACATAGTCCCATTGGTTTGTTTCTGCTTTAGTCTTCCTTACAATTGGGTTTGTTTCATCAAAGATGTCCTTGAGGTTTAGGTGGGAAGGTGTTCCACCAATGTTTTCCTCTAAGTATTTGATAGTTTCTGGTCTAAAATACAGGTCCTTGATTCATTTGGAGTTTATTTTTGTTTCTGGTGAGATAAGGTGGTTCAATTTCATTCTTCTGCATGTTTCAACCCAGTTTTCCAGCACCGTTTATTGAAGAGAGCCTTCTTCTTCCATTTAATACTTTGGGCTACCTTATCAAAGATTAGATGTCCATAGTTGTGGGGATTTATTTCTGGGCTTTTAATTCTGTTCCACTGGTCTGTGTGCCTATTTTTGTTCCATTAACAGGCTGTTTTGATGACGATGGCCTTATAATATAGTTTGATATCTGGGAGTGTGATGCCTCCACTTCTGTTTCTTTTCCTCAAGATTGTTTTGGCAATTCTAGGTGTTTTCTGGTTTCAGATAAATGATTGTAGTTTTTGTTCTATTCTCTTAAAGGAGCTTGGTGGAACTTTGATGAGTATTGCATTAAATTTGTATATGGCTCTGGGGAGAATATTCATTTTGATAATATTTATTCTTCCAATCAATGAGCATGGGATGTCTTTCCATTTCTTGGTATCAGTTTCTATTTCCTTGAATAGTAACTCATAGTTTTCAGTATACACATCTTTCAGTTCTTTGGTCAGCTTTATTCCTAGGTATTTTACTTATTTTGCTGCAACAGTGAATGGGAGTGATTTCTGGATATCTTCTTCTTCAGATTTAGTGTTTGCATAAAGAAACGCCACTGATTTTTGTACATTGATTTTGTACCCTGACACCTTGCTGTATTGCCTAATAACTTCCAGTAGTTTTATTCTTGATTCTTTAGGTTT
Organism: Erinaceus europaeus; assembly: GCF_950295315.1. Classification (NCBI taxonomy): domain Eukaryota; kingdom Metazoa; phylum Chordata; class Mammalia; order Eulipotyphla; family Erinaceidae; genus Erinaceus; species Erinaceus europaeus. The sequence continues at coordinate 169,706,411 of NC_080164.1, read as the reverse complement.
TTCTATGTATACTATCATATCATCTGCAAATAGAGGTTGACTTCTTCCCTTCCAATCTGTATTCCTTTGATTTTTTTTTCCTCTTGCCTGATTGCTATGGCAAGAACTTCCAATACTATGTTGAAGAATAATGGTGATAGTGACAGCTGTGTCTAGTCCCCGATCTGAGGGGGAATGCTTTCATACTGTGTACATTTAGTATGCTATTTTCTGTTTGTTTCCTATATATAGATTCCACTATCTTAAGGAATTTCCCAACTATTCCCATTTTTTGCAGAGTTTTGAGCATGAATGGATGTTGGATTTTGTCAAAGTCTTTCTATTGAGATAATCATGTGGGTTTTGGCTTTGCTTTTATTGATGGGGTGAATGACATTGATTGACTGATGTATGTTGAACCAGCCTTGCATTCCTGGGATAAACCTCACTTGGTCATGATGAGCAATCTTTTCGATATACTGCTGTATTCGGTTGGCCAAGATCTTGTTTAATATTTTGGTATCTATGTTCATCAGAGATATTGGTCTGTAGTTTTCCTTTTTTGTTGTGGCCCTATCTGCTTTTGGTATCAGGGGGATGTTAGCTCCATAGAAGGTGGAAGGGAGTGTTCCTTTTTCTTCGATTTTATGGAAGAATTTTAGAAGTATGGGTATTAACTATTTCCTGAGGGTTTTGTAGAATTTGTTTGTGGAGCCATCTGGTCTAGGACTTTTGTTGTTGGGGAGATTCTTAATAACAGTTCTGATTTCTTTGTCTGTGATTGGTGTATCTAGGTTTTGTAGTTCTTCTTGGTTCAGTTTTAGAAGGGCATATCTTTCTAGGGATTCTTCCATTTCTTCCAAATTTTCTAGCTTGGTGGCTTCATAGAAGTTTCACATGGTTTTCTGTTTTTCTGTGGTGTCAGTTGTGATATCACCTCTATTTTTTACAATTCTATTAATTTGAGTCTACTCCCTTTTTTGTTTAGTGAGTCTGGCTAGGGGTTTGTCAATCTTGTTTAATTTTTCAAAGAACCAACATTTGGCTTCATTGGATCTTTTGTATGGTTCTCTTATTTTTTATGTTATTTATTTCTGCTCTAACTTTAGTGATTTCTGTCCTTCTGATTGCTTTAGGGTTTCTTTGTACTCTTTCTCTAACTCCTTGAGGTATGCAGTAAGGTCATTTATTTGAGCTTCTTCTTGGTATTTAATATGTGATTGTATGGCTGTAAGTTTCCCTCTCAGTACTGCTTTCGCTGTGTCCCAAATATTTTGATAGGTTGTGTCTTCATTTTCATTTGTTTCCAGGAACATCTGAATTTCTTGCTTGGGTGTCTCTCTGACCCAGTGGTTCTGAAGCATTATGTTGTTTAGTTTCCAAATTCTGTGACTTTTAATAATTGTCTGTTTGTCGTTAAATGTTAGGTTTACTCCACTATGGTCTGAGAAGATACTTGGGATGATTTCAATGCTCTCAAATTTGTTTACGCTTTCTTTTGGCCTAACATGTGGTCTAGTCTTGAGTATCTGTTATGTGGATTTGAAAATAATGTGCACTCCAGCTTTTGGGGTGAAGCACTCTGAAAATGTCTGGCAGGTGTAGTCTGTCCATCTCTTCATTTAATGCTCTTGTTTCTTTGTTGATTCTCTGCTTTGTTGATCTGTGTAATAGTGAGGTGTTAAAGTCTCCCACTATTGTTGTATTACTATTAATGTGTTTTTGTAGTTCTTTCAGTAGGTGTTTGATATATTTAGGCGGTTCCTTATTGGGTACATAGATGTTAATTATTGTTAAGTCTTCTTGGCTGATTGATCCTCTAATCACTATGTAATGGCCTATCTTTTATTACTTTATTTAATTTAAAAACTATTGTGTCAGAGATGAGAATGTCTATTCCTGCCTTTTTTTGTGGTCCATTAGGCTGCATGATAGTTTTCCATCTTTTCACTTTAAGTCTGTGTTTATTTTGTTGGGTCAGATGGGATTCTTGCAAGCAGCATATGGTTGGGTTATGTTTTCTGATCCATCCTCCCACTCTGTGCCTTAAGGATTTAATGTATTGTAGTGCCATTATTCAACAACTTTTTATTTCCTCTGATATATTGCAATTATGGTAGTTCTTGTTTATAAGAGGACTTTAAGAACCTCTTTCAGGGCAGGTTTGATGATGGTTGCCTCCTTTAACTGTTGTTTTATACAAAGGTTTTGATCCCTCCATCTAGTATCAATGAAAGTCTCACAGGGTATATTATCCTTGGTTGAAACCCGTTTTCATTCAGGGCTCAATATATATCTTGCCATTCTCTTCTGGCTTTTAGAGTTTGAGTGGAGAAGTATGCTGATAGTCTTATGGGTTTTCCCCTGTATGCTACTTTTTGTTTTTCTCTTGCAGCCTTTAGGATCCTTTTTTTATCCTTACTTCTTTTCATTGTGACTATGATGTGTCTTGGTGTCTTCAGGTCTGGGTTTATTCTATTTGGGACTCTCTGTTCCTCTTGAATCTTAATGTCCTTTCCATTGTTCAGGTCTGGGAAGTTTCCTTCTATAATTCCCTTTTGAAAGTTTACTCCCCCTTCCTCTCTTTCTTCCTCTGGCAGGCCAATTATACGAATGTTACTTCTTTGAGATCATCCCATATGTCTCTGTTGTTGTTTTCAGTGTCTCTCAAACTCTTTTTGAGCTCTTTTACCTCTTTCTTAGTTTTCTCTAGCTCATCCTTTTTCTTGATAATTCTATTTTCTGCTTCTATGAGTCTGCTTTCCCTTCCCCCAGCTTCTTTCTTCAGTTCAGCTATTTCAGCTTTCAGTTTTCTAATCACCTTGAGGTAGCTAGTATTTTCCTTGAGAGTCTCATCTGTTATTTCCTTAATTCTGCTAGCCCTTTTCTCCATAGTTGTCTTCATTTCTGTGATTATTAAATTTATTATTGTTTGCATAGTTTTCTTATCTATGGTTACCTCTGACAGATTTGTAGTTTCTTCTGGGCTCTTGTCTTCATTCATTGTAGTAGCAGTTTTATTTGCTCTTTGTTTAACCATTTTTTTATTGATGTATTTTTTATTTATTTTCTGTTGTTCCTCAGTTGTTGTGTTTTGAGTACAAGCCATGATATATTAAATACCTTTATAACAAATGCTGTCACCAGCCTCAGAAATTACAGTAGTAACTGAAGAAAGGATTGAAGCACTTTAACCAATACCAGTTAGCCAAACAATGCCTCCTGTCCAAGAAAAAGATAGCAACCAAATGCAAATGAAAAGAAAGAGTAAGGAAAAATGGGATACAAGAATAAACAAGTATGAAAAATCTACTGTCCACTGTAAATTATAGGTGTAGCAAGAGTAGAAAGGGAAGTAGAGAAGAGACACACACAAAGAGAGTCCACTCTGAGTCATATTTCTTCCCCAAAATAATTCACAAATGAGTATCAATGAATTCAGAAAGCTGAAGATGGAGGAAGGAAGAAAGGAACACAAGAATGAGAAAAAAGAAAAAAAAGAAAACAAAAGAAAAAAATAGCAGTGAAAGAGTTTTTTTTTTTTTTTTTAAATTAGCTAGGAGAAGGGAGAAGGGGGAGCATGGATAGAGGAGGTAGGTAGAGTGAAACAATTTCCTCTCCCAATGGATAGGACACCCAGTATCATAGCAATGGAAAATACATTAAGAGTTAATTTTTTCCAACCTGAATGAGTGGGTGGAAGTGACACATATATGTATAATAGTTATAATAAAATAGAACAGAGTAAGACCAGGCCCTGGTTTCTGTTTATAGGGGGAAGGTAGAGGGGTGCACTTCAGAAATAATCAGAAAATTTCCTTTCTTTTTTCTCTGTTTTCTAACCCAAATTGTGTTATAGTCACCTCCTTGGTGTCACCCTTAGGACCCCTTATTCACTGTCCTGCTGAAGACCATATATCCATACCCTTTCCAGTTGTTGTGGGAGCTCACCCCAGCAGCTGCTTCTAAGTCGCCTTCTTGGCTCTGCCCTCCTATTTATTTTATTTTAATAATAGGAAAGAGAGAGACCTACCAGGTTACCACTTATCATTATTTATCATTTATGGTTATTTTGTGAATTGAACCTGTGTCTTTGGAGCCTCAGGAATGAATGCCTTTTGTATAGCAATTATACTAACTCCCCAGCCTTAATTTTTTTCACATTTTTAAACAATTACAATAATTTCCCATTAACTATCAAGTCTACTCTTCAGGATTTTAGTTTGAATAGTTGTTGTTATGGTTCTGTGCTTCTATACAAGTTGAGTATTATCTGTAAATGTTTCTTCCTTATTAACTATAGAAAATTCTTATTTTGGTTATAGTGGACAATAAATAATAATGCATACAGTATATAGATCTACAGTGTACTATATTTACTTTTGGTTATAATGGACTGATAGTATATAATAATGTAATGTGCTATATGGTTATATCACATAATGCATTATAAAAAGTTCTAAAGTATACAATCAACTATGTTGTTACATATTAGAGGTCTCACATTATATGCTATACAGTAATCTAGTAGACTGTCATATTAGCACCTTTACTGGCATCCCTTGTCTTTACTTTCTAGAAACAGCACTGTATGTTAGGAATTTGTGGAGGTAGCCTAACCAGCTAACTAATTTGGTAAAAACTATAATAATGCATTTCTTTTCCAGATTTCCCATTTTCTTCACCCTAAATGAAGTGTATTGTCTCAAGAGTCTTAATTATGCCATTTGTGTGTGAACTTTAAATGCTCTTTTATTTTCCTAGAGTTGTTTCAGCAAAGTGCCAAAGACTGGCTTGAGACAACAGAAATATGTTGTTTCACAGTTCTGAGGGCTAGAAGTACAGAAACCATGTTAGAAGGACTATTCCCCCTCCAAGACCCATAAAGGAATCCTTCTTTATATTGTCCTAGCTTCTCATGGTTTGTAAGCAATCTTTGTCAAATATTGACTTTCAGCTGTGTAATCCTCATTTCTTACTTTGTCATAACATGTTTTTTTCCTTGGCGTCCCACAGTTGGCATATATATATATATATATATATATATATATATATATATATATATATGATACTGGAGTAGGGATTCCACATAGTCCATGAATATAACCTCTCCATACCAATGTTCACACTGGTCATCTTTCCAAATAAGTTCTCATGACATTCACCTTGATTAATGATGCACCTTATGAACCAGGAATAGTCCAATCATTTACAGCACGAAATCTAAAATCTCATTGCCTCCATTTCTGGAATAATATATTTGTTATATTAATTCTGAGTCATAGGATAATGGTTAATTAAACATATCTGTAATGCATGTGTCAGAAGTTTATGACTACTTAAGTGTTAGTTCCCTTTGAGTACCTTCCACCCCCAAGCATTTATAAATTAAACCATTCATTGAATACTTGACATTTATTGCCTCATGTTATTGATAAATACTACTGACTATGTTGGGTCACTTGGCAGCACTGAAATAAAATTACAAAATAATTATGTGTTAGATATGATTTTATGTCTCCTGAAGAACCCAGGACATGTCTGAATACAGCACATGCCTTTAGTAGTTTTATTGGCTATTTCACCACTGAATAGATTTGCCTAAATGTGGGTGGATATCATGACCCTACTTTTAAATGATTTCATCAAGATAAAAATTAGATCATATTTTCATAAGTGAAATTTAAAAGAAGAATTGGAAGTAAACAATACTGTCACATATACAACTGTTTTCTTTTTTCCAGAGTAATATGGGATATGAATTGTAAACAAAACTAGTAATAATTGTATGTGCAAAAGACTTCTTGTTCTTATGAAAAGAACACCATTACCTAAAATTTATTTAAATAGGGAGTCAGGCTGTAGTGCAGCGGGCTAAATGCAGGTGGCTCAAAGTACAAGGACCGGCATAAGGATCCCAGTTCAAACCCCGGCTCCCCACCTGCAGGGGAGTCGCTTCACAGGCAGTGAAGCAGGTCTGCAGGTGTCTATCTTTCTCTCCTCCTCTCTGTCTTCCCCTCCCTCTCTCCATTTCTCTCTGTCCTATCCAACAACAACAACAACAATAATAACTACAACAATAAAACAACAAGGGCAACAAAAGGGAATAAATAAATAAATAAAATAAATATAAAAAAAGAAAAAAAATTTATTTAAATAAAAATGTGGAAGATTCTTCTTTTAAAATTTTTGTATCATAAGCAGTTTCAAAACAGTATATTTAGTTATGGAGAAGAAATGTAGAATCATTTACTGGACAGTCTTAAAATTATAAGGATAGGATATTTAGGGAACATAGGTAGTATATTAATGAAGTTAGATAAAGTAAATACTGAAACATATGAACACTGAATATATAAAAAGAGTGAATATTAATCTTTATTGGGGAAAAATGTTTGCAATAAATTATTCTGGTAACATTTTCCATCATATAAAAATGGCAAAGAAAGACCATGTATTTAATGGACAAGATAAAAAATAAAAACAGATTTTTTTTTAATCTCAGTGAAGATTAAAAAATTATAACAAGGAGATTAGAAAGGTAAATTAGGGAATCAGGTGGTAGCACAGCAGGTTAAGTGCAGGGGCTGCAAAGCACAAGAACCCATGTAAGAATCCCGGTTCAAGCCCCCAGCTCCCCACTTGCAGGGGAGTTTCTTCGCAAGTGGTGGAGCAGGTCTGCAGGTGTCTATCTTTTTTTCCCCATCTCTGTCTTCCCCTCCTCTCTCCATTCCTCTCTGTCCTACCTAACAAGGATGACATTAATAACAACAATAATAAGTACAACAATAAAAGGGCAACAAAAGGGAAAATAAATATGTAAATATAAAAAATTTAAAATTGGGGAAATAATTTCTCGTTTTATTAAGCTACACCTTCTGTGGCAATGTGTTATGAGAATTCAAATGGACTAATATTTAAAAAAATATTTAAAAAATTTTAAAAATGAAAGGTAAAATTATGTTTATTTAAGCCAATTTTAAAGATATACAAATAAATGAAAGTAAATAAATATGTCCCAACCAAACATTAACCAATAGGAAGTAGCTTAAGTGATCAGAGAGCTAGTTTACAGGGTAGAGTGCATACCTTGCCATGCACTTAGCCAAAGTCTGAGTGTCAGGAGTGAATGATACTGAAGAAAGCTCCAATGCTATGGTCTGTGTATCTCTGTCTCTGAATAAAAATGTCCACCAAGAGACAAAGAAAGAGTGAATTTGGGAGGCCCCAGTTCTAATTGATAGATATACAAAGCCAAAGAAAGAAGTAATTGGATTTATAGAAAAGTGTCAAAAATCTTCTTTAGGAAAGCAAACTGGAGGGGACTTCTGGAAACAGGGCTATGGAGCAGCAGCAGCTGTGTTTCTCTCCTGTCCTCTCTCGGGTCAACTAGGAATACCAAAGGACACCACCTGGGACCACAACAAGATAGGACTAGAACAACTTCATGAACCCACCAAATCACTGGTGAGAGCAAACACATGTGGCTCATGGACAGAGAGGAGCCTAGGGAGAGATTAAGTGGCTGGTAACAGTCTGTCAGTTTACCAGTTGAGACACCACTCCCAGTCCCTTTAACCAACAAAAAGACAGCTGAAGGGAGGAGAGGACTCCCCTGAGACTCACCAAATGCAACTGTGAGTCTCCATTGCTACTGCCCTCAGAATCTGGAGCAGCAGCGGGGAGGCCCTGTGCTGACACCAGGGGACAGAGAACTAACCAGGAAACTCAGGAGAAGATCTATACCTTGGTGGCCTAGTGGTGGGACTGTGAAAGTCTCTTTGCATAACCACTGAATTATCTCTGCCCAACCCTGCTTTATCTCTTGGTCAGGAGTCAGTGATTAAGCTAAGAAGCCTACTTTTAGTTTAAAAGCCCTCAGGCCCCCATACCCTACAGGAAAGAACAATAACAAAAGAGACTTTTAAGCCACTGAGCTCAAACTAAGTGATTAAAATAATATTGAAACAACTGTCAGTTTCTACAACTGTGAACCCTTTAATTACCTTACTTAGAAACAAGTCAGTCCAGGCAAGAGTGATCAGTAATTTGAAAAGTACTGAGAGGAATCTCATAACATACTGTACAGAATGGTTAAACCAACAAGAAGAAATACTGGAGAAATGAACCAGGACAAGAGTCCAGCTAAAAGCCCCCTCAAAGGTTGAAACACAAAATAATGAAGTCAACATCCAAACACTAGTTAAGGAAAGCAAAGTGGTAAAAATAATAAACACTTTCCAGACTGATTTTAGAAATAAATGAAGAGACACATTTACAATATGAGCACTGGAAGAAAAGATGTCATTATAGGTTCTATAGACATTATAGTGACTTAAGAAATAAAATGTACAGTACAGATATCAGAGATGTCAACAGTATTAAAATGATAATATAGGAGACCTGGTGGTGGCACACCTGGTTGAAAGCACATGTTACAGTGCTCAAGGACCTGGGTTCAAGCCCCCGGTCCACACCTGCAAGGGGAAAGCTTTGCGATTGGTGAAGAAGGGCTGTAGGTGTCTCTTTCTGTCTCTCCCCCTTCCTATTACCCTCTTCCCTCTCAATTTCTAACTGTCTCTTTCCAATAAATAAAGAATTAAAAGAATTAAAATATGATAATATAAATATTCTATTCCTGGGATATAACAACATATAACAACAACATATAACAGCATATAACAACAACAGCTAGCATGTCTGACTCCAAAGACTATTGGTTAACTCACACTACCACCTTATACCAGAGTTGAGCTGTGTCCTGAATCTCTAGTTTTCTTCTCTCTCTCTCTCTCTCTCTCTCGTAATAGATAAGTCTTTAAAAATAGCAATAGGGGGAAGATGATGGCACACCTGCTTAAATATGAGGGCAAGCATCACCGTGTGAAAAGACTTGGACTCATGCCCTTGCTCCCCATGTACAGGGGGAAATACTTCACAGAACAGAAGCTGGTGTCTATCTTTTTCTCCCCCTCTTGATTTCCCCTACTACTCTAATTTCTTTCTGTTCTATCAGACAAAATAGAAAGGAAAAAGGATGTGAAAATATAAATACTAGGAGATATGGATTCATAGTGCTGGTATGAAGCTCCAGCAATAACTCTGGTGTCAATTAAAAATTAAATTAAATTTATAAATAATAATAGGAACTCTATTCTTACAAATTTACAATTGAGGGGAAATGTACAAAACACAAATTAGAAAAATCTCAACAATAGGTAAAAGATTAACCATATGTCAATTAAAGAAACGGAATTCATAGTTAAAGTTTTTCACAATGGACTGTACAGTTCCAGATGTTTTCTGCTGTGAATTCTACTGAACATTAAAGGAGAAACAATAATTATTCTGCATGAAATTTTCTAGAAAGTAGGGAGAAGTTCCTTATGTTGTGAGGCCAGGTCAGTATGACTCTTACCAAAACCAGATAAAGACAGAACAAGAAATGGACCAAACAATATCATTTAAGGAGGGAGAGGGAGGCAAATAAATCCCTGAGGAAAAAATATATAGAGAGATCAGCTGCATCTATCGGTATATGAAAAGATTATGTCTTGAAGATCAGGGTTAATTCCAAAAATGCTTATTCAGAATTCAAAATTAATCAATGTAATCTACCATGTTAAATGATAATGAAGAAGAATCAAGCAATCACCTCAATCAGTGCAGAAAACCATTTGACAAAATCCAGCAACCATTCCTAGTTTTAAAAACTTTCAGAATATTAGCATATTTATCTCAGCTTGATAAATATTTTTTAAAGCTAAATAGGAACAAACAACACAACTGTCAATATACTTGATATTGGTGAAAATCTGAAATCTCTCCCACTCATCCCAACTTGTACTCATTTTCTCCTGCAACCTAGATGTCCAAGTCAACATAAAACAAGACAAAGAACAGAAAGCATCTACGTGTGTACAGAAGCTTTGTACTCATTATGTTTTTGCCTAGTTCATTTGCATTTCCCTAGAAATATCTCTTTCACAGAATTATTAAATGTAAACTTCTTTCCATTATACTATCCTGCTATTGTATAGAAGAATTATTTATATGGCATGTTTTGAAGTGATAATTCTTTACATATAATTAAAAATCTGTCAAAGAGGTTTAAAACATTGTAAGATCAAATTCAAAGAGAGAAATAAAGTGAACTTCTATGTTCTAGCTATGAATAAAATTAATTTAATGGTTAAAGCATGTATTGTGGCCCAGGAGGTAGCACAGTGGGTAAAGTGTTGGACTCTTAAGCATGAGGTCCCGAGTTCAATCCTTGGCAGTGTTGTCTGGTACATTCTTATGAGTGTTGGTTTAGAGTCCAATAGAATCATGTCTGTATATTTCTCTTTCTTTCTATATTTATCATTAATAAGTAAATCTTTTAAAAAATATGTATATATATATAGATGAACTGAGATTTAAAAAACTCAGAAGTAATAAACAGCAAAATATAGGAGTCAAATAACTGTAAAATAAATGAAAAAACACCTTAAGTATATAAACATAGGCCTATGATGAATCAGTGAGCTTGAATAAATCTCAAAACATGTTTTCACAGAGAGATACAATTAAATACAGTTTATACATATATATATATATATATAGGAAACTGAAATAACACCAAGCAGAATAAATACTATCAAACATACTCTTAGATATATAACACTAAAACTGCAAACAAAAATGGGACTGGGGCATAGATCACCTGTTCTGGTTGAATGCCTCTTTGGCCATGTGAGCAGTGAAAGTTCAAGTCCTTCGAACAACACATAGGAATGCCACGTCTTGGGGATAGCTCTGTTATTATGGTCTCTCTTCTTCCTCAGTTTCCATCTTAGAAAGCTGAACTATTTATACTAATGAATACCATATATGCCACATATATCACATTTACTCTTTTATTTGTATGCTGCTAAACGACTTGTCTCATTTGAAGCAGTAACTACTCTCTGAAATCCCAAAGCATTTTTTTTGAGTAAAGAAAATTTTCAAATGAATCTACTATACTTGCAATGTAAAATGTATTTTGGTGTGTAATACTGTTGAAATTACCTAGTAGAGTAAATGAAGTCTCAGTTCATTTATTTAGCAAATGTTTACTAAGCATACATTAAGTATCAGGCTCCATTTCACTTGCAAGTGACATGATTCTATTGGACTCTAAACCAACACTCATGGGAATGTCTAGTGTTAATAGAAACATGTGATCTTTTGGTTCTGTACATGAACTCGGGTCTAGAATTAAGAAAAAAAAATCAGAGAAAGCGATCAAGCTTGTTAGGTTGAGAGGGGGTAGAGTGACAGAGGAGGGTCAAAAAAAAAATGTGTGTTAAGGTCCAGAGATGAGAAATTGATCACCTCCAAGGAACTGATGAAAATTCAGAATGGGGGGCCAGGTGGTGGCACACTTGGTTAAGGACACACATTAAGCAAGGTCCCAGGTTCAAACCCCTGGTCCCCACCTGCAGGGGGAAAGCTTCACGAGTGGTGAAACAAGGCTGCAGGTGTCTCTCTGTCTCTCTCCCTCTCTATCTCCCTCCTCTCTCAATTTATCTGTATCAAATAAAGAAATAAATAAAATAATTAAAAAAAAAAAGAAAATTCAGAATGGTAAAATAGATGGCACTGGGAAAAGTGAAGGTGAAAAAGGCTGGAGGTAAGTGGAGCCCTCCTCAGCTGTGATTTTAATAATGACTATTTCTAAACTGATGAAGGAACAAGTTAGATATGCACATTTAAAGAATCCTGCTTCTTCTGTTAAGTTACCAATGGACAGCTTTGCTCTTTGCATTTGGTAGAGGAATAGTTTATGTAGTTGAATATTTTGTGAATAATTGTAATAATTTCCTTGTAAAAGTATTTATATCTTTTGTACTTCTGAAAGAGTTTGAGATACAGTACAGATTATGTCCTTATAGGAACGATTGTGCACAAAGGCTCATTGGTTTAGAACAGTGGAAAACTGACTTTAGAAATTATCACTTGCTTAATAATGCTAAATAATGTTGATGGAGTTCTACTTACTGTGAGCTCTCTGAAGGTAAAAATAATAGTACAAGTGATGCTCAGTAGTGTCTTAAAACAATGACCAAATGAACAAACATTTTACTGAAAATGTACAATATGGATAATGTGTATGCACTAATTAATTTGTGGATAAATTCTGAGCAATATTTTGACTGGTGCACAGCAATACTTGTCTATAATACCGTGCAATCTCATAGAACACACACATACACACACACATACACACACACACAATTCATAACATCACAAGAGCACATCAGACTGAAACACGAATGTGTTTTCATCCCCCAGTAAAAATGCAATGTTTTCATTCTTCCACAATCCACCTAATTTTCAAAAGTTCAAATGCTTTTCCAATCCAAACTCACACTGTAAGGCCTTGGAAGTCTTCTTGTAAATACTTACATTTTGATGTTGAAAAATAATTGCAGGATGACATAATTAATTGTCCCTTCTTTCATCTTTCCTTCGAGAATATATGTATACCTATGCATCCCACAAATCAATAAGACCTGGAACTTCCAACAAATAGATTAGCACCTCTATAGTTTAAAGCCAGTTTGCATTGAGAGAGAAAAATATATGCCCATGAGGAATGTTAAAGGGATCAATTCATAAGCAAAGAAACATGCTATTCTCAGCAAGGAACCAATATATTTCGTATCTGTTGCTGTGCTTAATTACACATCACAACTTTAAGAATGTTTTCAAAGAGCCAAAGTCAATCTTTTAAGATTGACCTACAAGTTGACCTGCATTAAAAGCTTGGAGGAATAACACAGTAATACTGATCATAATTTCATATAAGAGGCCTTTTTGTATGAAAAATTATGGATAATCATAAAAATGCACAACCTTTGTAACACTTAAGTAGGCAGTGTTGTCCCAAATCTCCTGGCAGATTTAACTAATGAATCACAGTTAAAACAATCAACCCTTTTCCCTGAGACTCTCCCCAGTTATGCTGCAGTGAAAATGAGGATGGGATGACTTCAATAAAATTGCAGGGGATTTTATATTCTTCTGATTCACTTCTAAGCAATCCACTCACAAAAGAGGTTCTATAAAGAAGCTATCAGAAAAGATACCCATATTAACTTTTATATGTGTTTCCTGGTTCAACATTTAATGTCAGTCATTTGCACACTTGCAGATCTCTGCATCTAATGCTGAAACATCAACAAAAAAGGGAGGTGAAGGAAGCATAGACTTTCACATCACAGCTTATATGTAATTTATTTCTCATCTCTTCCTGCCTAAGTCTCTCATCTTCCACCTCCAATCTTGCTGAACTTTTCACTCTCAGGTAGTGAGACAGAGCTTTCCCCCCAAGTGCCACACCTTGTCCTGAAATGATCTGGCAATCCATTATACCCTCTCTAGTGGATTCACATTTTACAAAATGAGGGATAAGAGTTATACCTCTTCAGTGAATTGTTCTACTTACAGTGACCTTCTTACCCCGTGTCATCTAATTTCATTTGTTCTTTATTAGATTGTTCTTGAAAGATTATGATATGAATGGACTCTTAGTGCTGATTTCCCCCCCTCATCTCAAACAACTTTCCCCTGCCATACAAAACCATCTACTTCTACCTAAAACTATATAAATAATAGTCAATTTGGTTTCAATTTCAAGCAGATGAACCCTGCCTTTACACAGTGACTCCTGGCAATCACAAGAAATGAAGCATATGCTCTGCCCACCCATTTGTGGAGAAAGGTTGGAGACACCTATTCCATCTGTTCCCCCAACCCCCATCTTTTAAGCCCCATTGGCAGTAGTACATTCCCTGCAATGACCTAGAATGAGACACTGAAAAATATAGAAGCAATTTCAGTTTGTCTACTTCACTGACATCTTGATAAAGGAAAATTATTTGAAAATCCATAAGTTTTAATACCTACTACTTTTCTACTTCACACTTTATTCTGATGCTTCAGATATACCATATTGGTGTATCCTGGTGACTGATGAACTTAGTGTAAGTTGTCTGGACTTCGTACCCATAAAAAACTAATCAATGATAAGAGGGCCTAGACTGTTAATAGAAGAAATGAGAGTTTTCAATAAGTAAATCCAGGGAAATCAGGTTGAAATGTGCAAAAGAATGAGACAAAACCACAACATGTTACTATGTAGCAAGCAGGTCAACTTCAAATGAATCCAAATCTAGGATATTAGACCAAAATCATCAAATACATAGAAGAACACTTTTTTTTAAATTTTTTATTTAAGAAAGGATTAGTGAACAAAAGCATAAGGTAGGAGGGGTACAACTCCACACAATTCCCAACACCCAATCCCCATAACCCACCCCCTCCCATGGTAGCTTTCCCATTCTCTATAAGGGAACACAACACAATGTTTGCTTCAGAAGAGTCTTTGGAAATTTGAGTCCACCTGCAAAGAAACCAAAAATAAACCAAATACACTACATCAAACTTAAAAGTTGGTTTCTTTCATATTGTTCTTGGGTTTACTACGTTTTAAACTTTCTTTCTTTCTTTCTTTCTTTCTTTCTTTTTTTAGTATTCTGAGATAATTGTTATTGAAAAAGCAAATTTGACATGCTCTCTTGTTTTTACCTTTGTACTAGGGATTGCATGTTAATAAGGCTAAGTAAAGGAAAAAAAATAGTCCTTTGTAGAATAAAATCTATCTTCCAATATTCACAAAACATCATTCTTTCACCCACTCCATTTCTACTTACTTCTCTATTAAATTTTACTTCTAATCTTTAAACATATTTCTCTCTTTTGAGACAGAGACACTGTAAAAGGAAAGTAGAGAAAAATAAATAGATGTAATTTCTTAAGTTCTCAGGTGTCTATGTTATGAAACCAACAAAGAGTTATGAACACATAGTACATATGAGCAAGATGTGATGCAACTAAGGTCTAGTATAGGAACATATGAGAAAAAGGAGGTATCTCAATCAAACTTGAGAATGCTGTTCTAGAAAAAGTCCTAAGAGAAACAAAAGGTCAAGACACACTTCAAGGATGAGTAGAACAAAAAGGAAAGTAGATACTTTCAGCTAGATTTGCGAAGTCAGAGAGGGGAAAGAATGAATACTTGAAACACCGTCAGTTTCTCTTTATTTCAAGATTTATCCCTGGCCAATTCTGTCTGAAATATGTGAAGATTAGACAGATAGTTTGAAGTATGTTGCACATTTTGTACATCTGTGATTTATTAGTTTTGATTCTAAATTCTTAAAACTCAACACTACATTATTTACTTTCATAAAGCTTAAGAATCTACTAAGCTGTTGAATGTCATACTGTTTTCAGTTGTCAGGGTAACAGTATTCCCAATACTGAATCATTGCATAGCACAGATGGAGTCATTCTACAGGATGCTAGAAGCTAGAGACCTGAAGGGAAAAAAAAAGCATATAGACTGTCAGTATTTTCTTCTTCTTTTTTTTTTTTTTTTTTTGGCAAGAATCAATTAGTTAGGCTGATGGTTTAAATATTCACCTTGGTAGCAGGAGCATGACAGGGAATTATATGGAGAAATTATACAGCGTATTTACCAAATGTAATGGGCTGATTCTATCATCGTATTTGTACAACATAGTAAAATGTGTGCTTAACTAACAAGTATTTTACCTTACAGTGCTTTGCTTAGTACGTTACGAATCCTATTTTCTGACACTGGTCATTACTTATTTCTACAGCCTTTATTATAGGAGCAGTTAAAGAGTAACTTCAACTCTTAAAAAGGTTGATTTGTTTTGCTCCAGGAAGGAGTCTGGCATGAAATGCTGAGAGAAACTTTAGTTAAGGCCAGCTGGCAGGTGACTGTGGAAATCAGTCATCTCCTTCACGCACTAGCTGTCCTTTTCTGTCCTCATCTTTCTAACAGTGAGGATAACTGGTTACAAAGTCAGTATCCTCACTTGCCTCTTTACAGTACTCTTTTTTACTATTATTTTTAATTTCCTTAATTTGAGAGACAGACCATACATATCTATAAATGGGATAAGAAAGCAGGGTCACAACATAGTGGTTTTATCCCCCATAGTAGATGAGCTACCTTCTTGTGAACTGGAAAGTTGGACTAAGTTTTGTAATTATTTGGTGGTTGTTAAAACATTTACCTTAGAAAGACATTCACTATCTGTTCAGAGAAATTCTTGAGTTTATAGATGAAGGGGTTTTAATTCTGGGTGCTTTTACATACTTAAAATATTTTAGTTATTAAGGTTTCTTGTACTTAATCTGATCTTTCACTGATTCTTTCATGGGGAAAAAAGGGCAGGTCTAAATGCAAATTAGCATTTCTGTTTAAATATTATAGACCATTTTCTCAGAGCCCAGTTACAATAACTAGTAATTATAAAAATTGCTTGCCTTCGGCTTCCGGCTAAGCCAGTGCTAAACTTGTCCTTTTATTAGATCTGTCAGACTGAGTTAATTATCTTTATGATAATAGATGTGCCTTACCTCCAACAAAACAAATACACTTATAATTAGCTTTTTAGTTAGAATTTTAATTTATTTATAAAGACTGTTTGTTTTACTTCTTTTTCCGACTTTGAAAACGAGGGAAGTTTCTAGTTTATTGGGTTACCAGTGTATTTATTAGTTTATAAAGACAGAGAATGAAAAAGAAGGAGGAGGAGAAGGCTCCTTGTGTTAAATCACCACATTGGGAGTTTCATAGCACATCCTGGCTCTTCACTGATATGTCAGT
Source organism: Erinaceus europaeus (assembly GCF_950295315.1). NCBI lineage: Eukaryota > Metazoa > Chordata > Mammalia > Eulipotyphla > Erinaceidae > Erinaceus > Erinaceus europaeus. The sequence continues at coordinate 169,689,700 of NC_080164.1, read as the reverse complement.
TCAACTCCAAGGAATGTTATTTTATTCCACATACACAAAAAAGGAGCTTTTTTTTTTCATCTGTCTTTTCAACAGAGTAGTGTTATGGAACCTATTATATGGAAATACTAAACAAGTAAGCATTGAAAATCTTCTGTATCTCAGCACAGCTTTCTTAAGAGTCAAATCATCTTACACTGTCCCCACATTTTTGAGGCACTTGCTTTTCTTTCATCTGTACCCAGCATGTTTCAGAATATTTCACAAATGCCTGTAATGAACGCTTAGAGAGTATCTGTAATGAGGTAGCAGAGCATAAAAGGAAACATAGAACTTGGTGTCATGTCACACTGAGGTAGGAGAGTTTCAGCACTGGTTCTGCTTCTCAATAGCTGTGTGACTTGGACAAGTTATTGAAGATCTCTGACCACTGATTTCCTTAACAGTGTAACACAAATTAGTAGTAACAGTGTAACTCAAGTTAGTAAGAAGTGTTGGCAGGAAGGACACAAAAGAACCCACAAGAAGGGCTAATCAGGGAGACTGACACAGGTTAAAAATTTAAGGAGGTGGTGGTGATGATATTAAGGGGGCTACAGTCTTGAAGGAATACAGGCACCTAGAGAATATGTAATTAATTTAATCACCTAATGTTCATATTATAGTATTTATTTTATGCAGTGATAAATTCTCTGCTGGTTATGAAAATAAGCCATTTAGACAGGGAAATCATAGACCAGTTGAAGAATGTTTGCTGTCAGATTCCCATGATCTAGTACTTGTCCCCATCCACAATATGTCCTCATGGAAACTACAGGCAGGTCTTTCCTACAACTCAGAATCATGGCGACCTCTCTCAGATTATTTTATTTTATACAGAATTGTGTGGATTTCCTCCTCTGAAATTAAAGTTTTCTTTTATCCCCTCTTTTTCCAAAAGGATTGACTATATGTCCTTATTTAGTACCAGTGTACTTATTAGTTTATAAAGATAGAGGATGAAAAAGAAGAAGGAGGAGGAGGAGGAGGAGGAGGAGGAGGAGGAGGAGGAGGAGGAGGAGGAGGAGGAGGAGAAGGAGAAGGAGAAGAAGAAGAAGAAGAAGAAGAAGAAGAAGAAGAAGAAGAAGAAGAAGAAGAAGAAGAAGAAGAAGGCTCCTTGTGTTTAATCAACACATTGAGAGTTTCATAGCACATCCTGGCTCTTCACTGTTATGTCAGTTCAACTCCAAGGAATGTTATTTTATTCCACATACACAAAAAAGGGACTTTTTTTTTTCATCTGTCTTTTCAACATAGTAGTTGAATCACGCTAGTGTTACCAAAATATATTGAGGGATGAATTATTGTAGCCTGCACTTCAGTTCTGAATATCTAGAACAGTTCATTGGTTCATTTACTTACTGAACAGATATATTTTCCAAAGCAATAAGTTAGATGGAAGGTGTATAGCAATGGAAAACTAGAGACTTCCTCTCCTTTTTTATCTCTCCCTTTACCAAGCCTTGCTTATAGAAAGGATGGAATATCATATACAACCTAACCATACAAGACTGGCATACTTTAATGATGACTCTTTAGTCACTATCAGGCCACCCCATCAGTTGGGGCTCTAGTTGGGGAGTCCTGAAATTCAAAAAAAGGCCTCAAATAAATTCCTCTCTCCACTGTTTCCAGTCATATCTATTAGGAACAACACAACAGAGCCCTTTGTGGGCCCCCGTAAGACTTTGTCCTCAATTTGGATCAACAACAGTAGAGGATGTTCCATCCTCCCAAGGGAGGCTGGACAACATACTCTATGCTACACCTGAGGAAGATGTCCTGATATTGGGGCAGCTTGGAATGTTCCTTACTCATGACCACAGAATGTGAGCTCAGATCTACAGGGATGCAGAGGTCACATAGGCTCCTAAACTAAATATGGGCCCCAGATCACATCAAATTGATGGGCTTTATAATCAATAATATTTATACATCTTTCCCCTATTTGGAAGCTACTCTTTTTCTCAGGTCCAGCTTTCTGGTCCTTTTTACAGCCATAGTATCATCTCCCCAGACAATAACTTGTATCCACCTGCATATGAGATTTCAGGCTCAGGGAAAAAACAACAACAACAAAACTAGTATGGCCGGGAAAAAACAATAACAACAACAAAACTAGTATGGCCGCAGGCTCTTTGGAAAATAACTAACATATGCCTACTACCTATCTACAAACAGAAACCCCCATCTCTTCATCTGCACTATTTCAGCCTTTAGTTTCATGATTAGTCAACAATTTGTTTGGCTTTATATGTTAACTCTCTTTTCAGCCACCAGGTTCCAGGTGCTACCATGATACCAATCGGACCTCCCTGGGCAGAGGACCCCAACAATGTATGCTCGAGCTCTAATTCCCCAGAACCATACCCCACTAGGAAAGAGAGAGACAGGCTAGGAGTATGGACTGACCTGTCAATGCCCATGTTCAGTGGGGAAGCAATTACAGAAGCCAGACCTTCCACCTTCTGCATCCCACAATAACCTTGGGTCCATACTACTAGAGGGATAGAGAATAGGAAAGCTATCAGGGGAGGGGGTGGGATACAGAGTTCTGGTGGTGGGAATTGTGTGCAGTTGCACCCCTCTTATCCTATGGTTTTGTCAGTGTTTCCTTTTTAAAAATAAATTAAAAAAATTAAACCTAACCATATACATAACCATAGCCCAAAGAATGGCACACTTGACAATCACAGCAAGAAAACAATCAATCAACACACAAAGACATGTTCATATTTGGGACAATAGCATTTAGAAGAGAAATATCAGTTTGTTGATGGGGCACCCCGAATTTTGTCAGCAATGCTAACATTACTTTGATTACAAAGTTACTACAAAACAACAGAAGTTTTAGCAGCAAAGAGAATAAAGGTATATGTTTAGTAAATATGTCTATATTTGGGGACTGGGTGGTCGAATATCCAGTAGAATTCACATGTTACAATGCCCAAGGAACTGGGTTCAAGCCCCTAGTCTCTACCTGCAGCTGGGGAAGATTCACAAGTGAGTAATGATTCTACTAGGTATGGGATTTATGGATTTCAGCAGTGATCAAAGACTTTGAATTATTGCTGTGTTGTCACACAGTCTTTTAGCATGTAAAGCTAGTTGAGGAGGCAGGGTGGTGGTGCCTATAGTTGGTTGAGCATACATATTACAATGTGCAAGGACCCAAGTTCAAGTCCTTGGTCCCCACCTACAGTGGGAAAGCTTTTCAAGTGACAGAGCAGTGCTGCCATTTTCTCTCTCTCTCTCTCTTTCTATCTCCCCCATCCCTCTTGATTTTTGGCTGTCACAATCCAATAAGTAGATAAAAATAATAATAAGTTTAAAAACATAAATAGAGCTAGTTGATATAGAAAAAACTCTCTCAAACTTGTCTCATAATTGATAGCTAGTACTTCTACTTGTAAAATATACTGACTACGGCCCTCCATACGTTGGATATTTGCAACCACCATGGATCCCCACTGTAATACAGATTTATGGAGAATAAGTGGCGATTAATCCTACATTTTGTGCTATATATGCATTTTAGTGTAATTATATGAGTTAATAAAATAGACAAATTGATTACACGTGAGTATAAAAAGAAACCTGCGTATACCAGAAAATTAATGTAAGTTATTTTAAGACGCAAGAAGCCTAACTCACTAGAACACATTTGTTGTGGAAATAAATACACAAGGGACAGAAATTATCATATACTTGCAGGTGTTACTGGTGGCGAGGGATGTCTGCTGACTACTTGAGATGTAGATCTGTGGATAGTTGACAACTAGAAGGAATAGTAGAGATCTTAGTGTTTGAAACATGGAAATTTTTGCCCAAGTAATTTTGATGGATATCTGAAAAACTGAAAAGCCATAATTCATATTTTCAGTTTCACAAATAATTTAAAATATCTGTTTTAACCACCATGGATTAATTACTATATTAAATATTTTGGTGAAAATATTTTTAATAGCTTCTAGTAACACTAAGTAAAGGAAATGTAGCTAAAAAAATAAATTAAGTAAAAGCCACTCCTGCTTTCCTTGTCTTCCTTCTGTGTAAGTCATCTGGGGCTTTTCTTTGCTTCTGCTGTGCTCCAGTGAGCCAATATGATCTCCAAGTCATTATTACCTTTTTTTGCCCGAATGGCAAGGCTACATACAAATAGAACTTGTAGTATAATTCTACACTTCTATTAACACTCATTCCTCTCCATTTTATTTAAAAGTAATGGTGCAGAGAGATCCAAAAATAATATTATACTCTAGTAGCTTTCCTGAAAATTACCATTCATTTCCTTGAATTCTGCATTTCCTTAGCTGTCACTCCCATGGGCTTAAACAGAAACTCTAGCTCCTGCTACTTTTTCTTCCACAGATGCCTTACAGAGGTTTATTTCGTATAGGTGGGTGACGGTCTTACATAGATTTGCAAACAGGACCTATATCTTGGTTCCTGCAGTTTCTTGCTTTCTTTCTTAAAGCTAAGTCTGACATCTTCTCTGAAGTCCCTTCCTTTTTTCCAGTTACATTCCTGTTATGTCATTGCAGAAGGGCACTGCTCAAGCCCAAATCCATGGGACAATTTCCAGAGTCTTCTGATAAGTTTCTATAAACAGAAGCTGTATTCCAGCAGTGTAAGGGTGATAAATTTCTCTCCCCTTTAAGCAAAGATGCATTTTGCCATCTGAGTATTCCTTCATATTTCTATTATTATTAGTAGTATTGACTTAATAAGATCATAGGCTAAGAGGAGTACAATTCCACACAATTACCATCACCAGAGTTCCTACCTCCTCCATTGGAAGCTTTCCTGTTTTTTATCCCTCTGAGACTATGGACCCAGAATCATTTGGGGGTACAGAAGTTGGAAAGTCTGGTTTCTGTAATTGCTTCTCCGTTAGACATGGGCATTGGCTGTTTGATCCATACTCCCAGCCTGTTTCTTTCTTTCCATAATAGGGTAGAACTCTGAGGAGGTGGAGTTCCAGGATACATTGGTGAGGTAGAAAAGTCATGGACCCCTCGGAATACAATTAAAATAGACCTACTAGCTTTTTCCAAAATGGAGAACCCAAATCTCATCGGCTACATTCTTACTTTTAACTTCAAGATTATTAAACATTTTGTTCTGCTTTATATCGTAAAACTTTTCAACCACCAAGTCACAGATGACTACTAACCTGACTTCCCTGAGCAGACGATCCCTTCATATTACATTATGCTCTTTGGAGCACTCAGAATTGATGCCGAACACTTTTGGCTTCCGTTTCATTCCCCTCCTCTCTATGTATCTGAGAGGAACATGATAAGATGAACCAGGAGATGCACGCAAGTAGAAAAATCCATGTATGAGGCTGAAAGAATCCAGTAGCAGTTACATGAAATACTTTTATGCCTGACACTCTGGTTCTGAGATTTAAAATTTTGCACACATGCTAGAGCTGAACAATGCTCTAGTTTTAAAATAATTTAAAAATGAATGAATGAATGTTTATGTATCATGATTTTCTTTTTAGAAAGTGCCTCCTAACTGAGCAAAACAGAAACATTTGCCTCTGTCCAATGGCAGAGAGTTACACTGCTCTAACCATCCAGAGAATGGGTAAACTAATGAATCAACTCAGAGGAGACTATGACAAAGAAAGAAATCACCTTATGTAATTTTTGCCTATGACAGTTGTCATCTTGGATGATGGGCCAACTATAATCTGATCTAAGTTTTTCTTTTAAATTCTACAATCAACCATTTAGAGTTTTGAAACTTGGCAACTAATTATAAAAACTATTACAAGTTCTGGCTAAGCACAATTTATCTCAATTTGGATCCTAATTACCTGGTTTATCATGTCTGATTTTGATCTTTCTTTTTTTCTTCCTTTCTTTATTTCCTTCCTTCTTTATTTCTTTTTTATTATTATTAAAATGTTCCTTAATAGAGGAACACAGAGCTTTTTCCTTGGGGAAATATGATGTGACACCCCCCCCCCCCCGTTAAAAAGATGCCTCTGTATTCCATGCTAGTTTTGTTTCTTGACCTTGTACTTGATTGTGTATAAGAATCTTTTAAAAAAAATATTTATTTATTTATTCCCTTTTGTTGTCTTATTGTTTTAGTTATTATTGTTGTTGTTATTGATGTCTTCGTTGTTGGATAGGACAGAGAGAAATGGAGAGAGTAGGGGAAGACAGAAAAGGGGAGAGAAAGATAGGCACCTGCAGACCTGCTTCATGGCCTGTGGAGCGACACTGGGGTTCAAACCGGGATCCTTAAGCCGGTCTTGGTACTTTGAGCCACGTGCGCTTAACCCACTGTGCTACTGCCCAACTCCCTGTGTATAAGAATCTTAATTCTATTTTATCCTATGAAGCACATCAGTGCCTACACTACATTACGGCTACATTCATACACCTGATTATTTTTACCATTTGGAAAAATATTTCTGTGCCCAGGGTGACTTCCATTAGTAGGATCAGCTTAAATGTCATATGACAAAATAAAAGCCAACAATAAATACAGTGAATAAGAAATTTTCTGATCAACTACTTTGTGAAAAATCACAAAATCAAGTTCCCAAATCTGTCTTTTAAGGAGTTTTCTGTCTAAGAGAATATTTAAGATTAAAAAAAAATACGAAAGTGAAACTTTGTTAGATGTCACTTATGACTTTTTTTTGGTCATTTTATGTAATTTTTGAAACCATCTTTTGGAATAAGGAACATGAAATTTCATCTTATATCTTCAGAAGCTCATATTGATTATAGGTATAATTAGATCCCTAAGTTTCCGTGTTCAAATTTGGAATTATAAGTATATATGTTATATATCCATATCCAATTTAATGTCCTTAAGAAAAATAAACAATTCTATTTTTATAAAAAATATATTTCCCTCCTTCCACTCTTTCTTCTTTCCTTCCCTCCTCCAATGTTTTCTTCTTTGCCTTCCTCCCTTCTTTTTTTCTTTCCTTCTTATTCTCTTCCCTTCCTTCCGTACATCCTATCCAGATTTCTGGATACTTGAGAAGTTGAATTATTACAGCAAACTGTGACTTCATAAGATTTAGATATCAGACTATTTTCATCAAATTCCCATCTCTGTTCTCTCCAGAAATAGTTTCAGTGTCTACCTTAATTTTGCACAAATACCTTACCAGTTCTTAAAACAAAATTATACATATTGTAGTCAATTTAGAGAATATATTCATATCTGGATTTGTTTCCACATGGTGAGATTATGACTATATAGTCAAGTATTACAGAAATTACTAGATGTTCTAAAAGCAGTGATAATGCTAGCATTCAAGTCTGATGGCTTATGAGTTAAATAGATGAGATTAGGTGATTTAGATTTATATTACTGTAACTGTTTTTATTCTCTTATTGAAAAAGGCATTACCAACTGAAATATTGCCAACTTCCTATATATTCTTCTTGCATAAGTAACTCTCAGGAATCAGTCAAGGTAACACAGTGGATGTTGAAGGGAATTCTCTCCCCCAACACATTACTGTTGTTCCTTCTGCTCCTTAATATCAGTGTAGACTGTCTTGTAGATCTTCTTTTGCCATCATGGGCCTTCCTCATTTTATTCTTACTCAAGTTTTCAGGCCAATTTTTCTACAAAAATAATATCATCCATTTATATTGTTTCCTCTATAGCATCTAAGTAAGGAAAACTAGACCAGGACTGAGGAAGACATCCTTAAGAACTGGTTTTGGAGGGGCTGGGTGGTGGCGCACCTGGTTGAGCTCATGCATTACAATGTCCAATATTTACATCAATGACCTCCCAGAAACTTCTTCAAGGAAGTTCATCTACGCCGATGACATCTGCTGTGCAACTCAGGCATCGAAGTTCGACATCCTCGAGGAAACACTCACGAAAGGCATGTCTCTGATATCTGATTACTGTAAAAAATGGCGACTAATTCCTAGCACTGCTAAAACGGTATCATCTGTTTTCCATCTACACCATGCCTCGGCCTCAAGTGAGCTTATTGTGCAGCTTGGCGATACGAGAATCCGGCATGAAGCCCAGCCAGTCTATCTTGGCGTTACTCTCGATCGCACTCTGTCATTTCACGAACATCTCATAAAAACTGCAGCAAAGGTGGGCGCGAGGAATAACATCATTGCAAGACTGGCCAGCTCCTCATGGGGCGCGAGCGCTTCCTCACTACGATCATCATCTCTGGCATTATGCTATTCCACTGCAGAATACTGTGCCCCAGTATGGTTCCGTAGCCCCCATGTCCACTTGGTCGATTCCAAATTATATTCCTCCATGAGGATAATTTCTGGAACCCTCCATTCCACCCCAGTTCCATGGCTGCCAGTTCTTAGCAACATCGCCCCGCCAGATATTCGTCAGGATGCGGCATCATCTAAGTTCATTTCTCACGTCTACGCTCGACTGGACCTGCCAATATACGCGGATATCTTCGCCCACCCTTCCAATGCTTGATATCTCGTCACCCAATCTGGTCCCCTACGCCTACACTGAACTTCTCTGTTCCAGTCTCTTGGAAACAGAGCTGGCTGTCAGCTGAGGTAAAGAACAAACACCTCATCACAGACCCCTGCAAGCGTCAACCCGGCTTTGACCTAGCACGTTATGATTGGGCCCTCCTCAATCGCTATCGAACAGGCCATGGCTGGTGCGCCGCTATGTTCCATCGCTGGGGAGCCAGAGACGACCCGAACTGCCCCTGCGGCTACAGACAGACTATGACCCACATAGTCAACGACTGCCACCTCTCCAGATTCAAAGGAAACTTTACATCAGGCTCAACCTGATGCTGTTGACTGGCTACGGAAGAAGGGCAAACGCTAGAAGAAGAAGAACAATGTCCAAGGACCCAGGTTTGAGCCTCCAGTCCCCACCTGCAGGGGGAAAGCTTTACAAGTGGTGAAACAGGGCTGCAGATGCTTATCTCTCTCTCCCCCTCTCTATCACTCCATCCCTCTTGATTTCTTGCTGTCTCTATCCAATAAAGATAATAATGAATTAAAAAATTAAAAAATGGTTTTGGTGATTATAGTGTTTAAGACTCATCATTTTTCCATCCTTCTATGTCACAAAAAAAAATAGAGAAGAGACATAAGGATCACTGGCTAAATGTGACAAGAGATTAGCTTGGCTAATGGCTAATCAGGTGCCCAATTGTCCTCCTCCTACAAGACTTGTAGTTGAGTATGTTAGGGAACATAGCTTAAAATGAAAGCCTAATGAAAACTTTTTTTATTTTCATTTCAAAATATGGCCTCCAGGGAAAGCTGGGTCAGCAAAACAGACTCCAATGAGACAAAACCGGCCTGTAAAAAAACAAAAAACACTTTAGGCCAGCCTCACACATGGCTGCCAGAGAAAAGGGGGTCGGGGGGGAGTGGCAGGTCTCCTGCAGGCACTTATCTCCTGGGAACACAAGGCAGAGAAGAAACCCTCAGTCTCCCATCAGTATAGGCGCTGCTAAGAGAATACACACATACTGAGCATGCGCAGTTGTATATTTCATGGAAACTATGAAAATAAAAATATTGTCTTAAAAAACATTAGGTTATCAGACTGGATGGGGATATCACTCAATAGTAGAGAAGATCATTTATATAGCTGGGCCCCCAGAGACCCTCATCTTCATACCCCAGTACCTCCAGATACCAGAACTGAGCAATGTTCTGCTCCCTTACCTCTATCTATCATGACAAAAAAATCTTAAAACATTAGATTTTCACTGATCACAAATGATTACACCATTCTTTGAAGGAGAGAATTAGAGAGTGAGAAAATGCTGATGTCCAGCAAAAGAGTTGTCAGATTGGGTTGGTGATAGCATAATGGATATGCAAAGAATGTTCATGTTTGGAGCCTCAAATATGACAGTTCCAGGGAAAGAGAGAGATAGACTGGGAGTATGGATGGACATGTCAATGACCATGTTCAGCAGGGAAGCAATTATGGAAGCCAGACCTTCCACCTTCTGCATCCCACAATGATCCTGGGTCCAAACTCCCAGAGGGTTAAATAATAGTAAAGCTATCAAGAGAAGGACTGGGATATGGAGTTCTGGTGGTGGGAATTTTGTGGAGTTGTATCCCTTTTATCCTATGGTTTTGTCAATGTTTCCTTTTTATAAATAAATAAAGAAAAAAAGAAATAAAGCAAGGAATAATGCAAGAAGAAAAAAAGTAAATATGACAGTTCCAATGATCATCTTATAGCCTTGTTCTGATGTAATGCTACTGTCATGTTTGAATTTGCTTTGAACAACACTAATATCATGGAAAAGACCAAAGTGACAGCCATGACTCTATCACTGTTTCACACAAATACTTCTTCAGACCCCTGAGGATTTCTTTACTCAACGAATGTGGGTTGAATAAGCAAAATTAGCTCCCCTCAGAGAATGAATTTCTCTGTGCTCGAATTGGGTGATATCCCATATACTCAGGCCCTTCCTAGTCATCAGTCAGTGGCAATAGGCTGCCTTTAATTTCATTCCAAGTTCTGTGCTCCATAGTGAGGTCAGGGGCAAAGGGAAAATTGATCAGGAACTGGGAGACCAAGCATCAGATGGAGATGTAGGTGTAACTCATAAACCCATGAAGGAAAGGCTCTCTGATAGCCTAAGGTTAGACACTGTTAGTCATTTCACCCTTAGGGACACATCTCCCCAGTCTTCCCAGGCCTACTGCTCCAGGGGTAGAATAATCATATAAAAAGTCACAGGAATCAAGCAGCCCTATTTTCTTCCATCTGCCTTCTCTTCCTGCACTCATTGTCTTAATGACATTAAAATAACTCAGTGGATTTCCAAGAAATGATCTGATTGCAATACAGGAACACATGTGCAACATGACACATTTGATCTAAAGCTCTTTTAATATTTTATTTAATTGAGATAAAGATACAAATATAGAGACACAGATAGTGACAATAGGTCACACTGCTCATCTTTGGTTTATGCTGGTGCCGGGGGATGAACATGAAGATTTGGGGTCTTTGTTTTGGAAAACTCTAGTAGGCCTGTTTTAGGTATATTCTACAGGGCTCACGGCTTTACTAGTTTTTGCCTGAGCCTGAAATCTGTTATGAGACCTTTCTTTTTTCATAGGACTCCTTAATTTCATTTCAGAGGGTTCACTTTCTAACAAAGCCCCAACACCTAGATATAGACCAGGTCCTATGAGTTAGGGCATATGTACACATGTATCCATAAATGAGGGCAAAATATATACCTGAAAGCAAAAGTGCACAATAGTCTACAGTGAGTCAATAAATGCAGCAAGCAAGTAGAAAGACCTAAAAAGATACCATAAAGTACCTAGTGTAATAGTTTCTACTTAGACCTAGATACTTTCCTCACCTACTTTCTATTACACTTCCCCCAATCACTCCAAAGGATTTAATATTTTTTAAAGTAATCGTAGGACCCAGATGCCTTAGCATGTGTGAGGCCTTGAGCTCAGTCAATCCCTAGCACCACATGTGTGTACCATGTACAGAAGCAAGAACATCTATAGATGGTAGAGCAGAGCTATGCTATTTCTCCCTCTCTCTTTCTGACTCTGTCACTTCCTTTTTCTCCTTCACCTAAAAAACTTAGAATAACGCTACTTATGCAACAGAATACCTATAGTAACACAACACATTGGCAGTAATATATTTCAAATATTTTTTATACACAGTCAAATTATTAATGTGGATTTATTTTAATCCCATTTCTTTTCTGTTGTGTGTAAGATATTAGGGATGTCAGGATGAATTAAGAATTATCTTGGGAGTCTGGTGGTAGCTCAGCGGATTAAGCACATGTGGCACAAAGTGCAAGGACCAGCATAAGGATCTGGGTTCGAGCCCCCGGATCCCCACCTGCAGGGGAGTCGCTTCACAGGCGGTGAAGCAGGTCTGCAGGTGTCTATCTTTCTTTCACCCTCTCTATCTTCCCCTCCTCTCTCCATTTCTCTCTGTCCTATCCAACAACGACGACAACAATAACTACAACAAGAAGACAACTAGGGCAACAAAAGGGAATAAATAAATATTTAAAAAAAAGAATTATCTTATAGAAGAATCACCGTGGTGAGACAATAGATTAATAAACTACACTGTAGATACTATAACTGAAAAAAGTAAACTATTTTTACAAAGATAAGAGCTAAAAGTGAAGTTGATTTTTTTTCTGACATCCCTGAAAGAAACTCTGAAAGTTCTTTCCCACAAAACCTTATTCCTGCTGAATATTCAGTTAATGGTAATAGTGATGACTGTGATAATGATGAAAATGAAGTTGATGATGATGATGACAATAGCGATGAAGATAGTTCATATTTATTACATATTTGTTATTTTGTAGGAAGTCAATTTGCATACATTATTTGATCCTCACAATTTTCTAGTGAGATGGAAATATCATTTCCAAGCTGTAGAAAAATCACAAGGATATACAAGTAGCAGGGGACATTTCTGGAGCCTGACCTAGTTCTGCTTGATAAAAAAAGAAAAAAAAAAACTTAAGTTCTTAACCACTATAACACATGCTCCTCCCATTGATAAATTAATTAATGGAAATTAGCTTCTATTTGGACTACAGTTCATTTGAATTTAGATAGGCTCCTGTGACTATACTGAGCATCTTTCTCTACTCTGTCCTAGCTATCATTTATCCAATTTTCAGATCCTAATTGGGAGTTAGGTTGTTTCTTGGGGAAAGAGTTGAGGTATTTTAAGTTATTTTATTGGGGTGTTAATGATTCACAATTCAGTTGTTGATGCATAGGGTACACTTTCTCATCTTTGCTTGATAGGTATGTACAAAACACTCTTACCCTTAACTTAGGTCCTTTATACGCTCAGGCACCAGGAATCCAATACCTTCTTCAAAGCCCTCTCCCCTTCTTCCACCAGAGAAAAACATGCATTATATTACATCTAGTTCACATTCTCCTTTGTGCTTTCCCTTCTGTCTTTGTTTCTTAAATTCCACTTCTAAGTGAGATCATCTTGTATTTGTCCATCACTCGTTGGTTTATCTTGCTTAATATGACTTCATCCTGATACATACAAGATGAGGCAAAAAAGTTGGCATCATCATTTTTTCACAGTTGAGTAGTATTCTATTGTGTATATATACTACAACTTTCTAGCCAGTCACTCATCTGTCATTGGGCATCTGGGTTGCTTCTAAACTGGGGATATTACAAATTGTGATGCTTATGAACATGGTGTATAAAGATCTCTTTGGATGAGCAGGGCTGTTTTTTCATGCTCATCTCCAAAAACCTTGCTCCTTTGCTCATCTTTCCCTTTGACAGCCACCATAGTTTACACATATTATTGATGGCAACCTTATTGCACTAGCTCCTAAATATCATTTATACTCTATAAGCTAATATAATCTTAATTCCTTTAAATGAGTATATATATATATATATATATATATTGTCCTGACTGTGTTTAAGATCAGCCCTTGCCTTCCCTTTCTTTTCCCCTTCCCCTCTCCCTTCCTTCCTTCCCTCCCCCCTTTCTTCCTTCTGGGAACTTAATGGTTTACAGTGCATTTGTTGACACATAGGAACAAATACTCATCTCCTCATAGTAGGTGTCTGTAAAACACTCTCACTTCAATTTATGTCCATTTTCACCATCATGCACCAGAATCCAACATGCTCTCCACTCACCTCTTTCTCTCCTGCCCCAGAGTCCTTTGTTTTGGTGTAATACACCCCATCAGGTCCAACTTCATGTTTTTCATGTTTAAAATCTTATCTTACATTCTAAAGGCCTACTAACAAGTAACTGGTTGTGGATTTTTTTTTCATTTTATTTGACTTCTTTATGATTTCATTTACTACATTTATTAATTTGCATTTTGATGTCATCATTTCAGGGAATTTCTAAGCCATTTGACTTAAAATACTGGAACTCTGTCTTCTGTATTATTTCCCTTTGGAAATATGATTTGTTCTGTCTTAAGTATTATCATTCCATTTTCTTTATCTCTTAATCTCTGTTTTCTGTGTTCTATTCTGGATTACTTCACTAGAACTATTTTCTGACTCACTGATTCTTTAGCTAAACTAAGTCTGTTATTTAACACATCCATTCAAATTTAAATTTCAAATTGAATTTATTTATGGAAAACTAATTTTCTTCCTATAAACACATGCCTGACCTTTTGTGATTCTTATATACCCTACTTATCTACTTTAACTTGTTGCCTGCTTTTATTCCTTGGATTCTCCTTTTCAGTAATTCATGATATTGATATTTAAAGAAGGGAATTATTTGCATTTGGTTTTTCTAGGCTTCTGGTAGAATTATCAAAGCAGTGTCATTGCAATTATTTTAAGTAGGAAAATGAGAAAATAACTTTAAACATTTACCTGTATTTATTTATTAACTAGAGAAAGCGAAATTAGATATGAACCGGAGTACCAGGCAAATATATCTGATACTAGAGATTGTATAAGTATATGCATGTACTTCTACACATAAATTTTGAGTTTTATTAGTGTACTACCTCCATCGTCATTTTAAACTGTTTCTAGATTTATTTATAGTTTATTTTTATGAGAAAGAGAGAGAGAGATAAAATGGCATTTAGAATATCACTCTGTTTTGGCATATGCAGAATCAGGGCTCAGATCTGAGATCTCAGGCATGCAAGGTCTTTACTTTATTGTTGAGATATTTTCCATCCCTTGAAATAAGAATTTAAAGTTGATAATGAGTTCAGTTTGTTCTATGAATGCATATATTTACTGAAGAACTCATGAAAATGGTAAAATAAACAATAACATTTGTCATGTTTTACAACTGAACTCTATGTTGAGGTCTGCAGAGTTTTGGGGCCTGTAGTTTTATTCAGTGGTCTCTATTCATTTTGAGTAGGTCCCAGAATTTGTGTATTTTTAAAATTCTTTTTATTTTTTTATATTCTTTATATTTTTAAAATTATTTTTATTTTTTTAATTTCTGGATGATGATTAATACTGATTACAAGCTTGTAAAATGACAGTATAATTCCACACTGCACCCACCACCAAGATTTTGGGTCCCCACCTCCCCCACAGCATTACTTTAAATTTATCTGTGTGATGATTAATAGCAAAACACCAGGAGAAGAGACTTAGTAGAATATATATTTCACAATGCATTACCTACCCAGGTTCAAGGCTTCAGTCCCCAACAGTAGAGAGAGAAGCTTCACAGTAGTGGAGCAATGAATGCTACAGGTACCTCTCCCTCCCTTCTCCACTTTTCTCTCCTTAATAAAGAGAAAGGGGTATAAATATTGTTGACTGTAAACCCCATCGATTTGATCTTATCTGGGACCCATATCAGCTTAGGAGCCTATGTGACCTCTGCATCCCTAAGATCCAACCTCACATTCTGTGGTCATGAGTAGGAACATTCCAAGTTGCCCCAATATCAGGACCCATCATCCTCAGGTATAGTATAGAGTATGTTGTCCAGCTTCCCTTCAGGAGATGGAAAGTTCTCTACCGTTGTTGATCCAAGTTGAGGGGAAGGTCCTATGGGGGTCCACAAAGTAGTCTGTTTTGTTGTTCCTGATATAGATGACCTATAACAATGGAGAAAGGGATTGATTTGAGGTCTAGGCCCATCAGGTCTGTTTGGGAATCTCAGGACTCCCCGACTTGGGCCCCAGCTGATGGGGTGGCTTGGTAGTGACTAAAGAGTCATTATTAAAGTATGTCAGTCTCTTGCCCTTATTCAGCTTTTGCAGTCCTTGCTTTGATAAGGATAGCTTGGGAGTGATTAAGGGAAGTATAATAGGAAATAGGTGAGGAGGATATCTAAGTAGACAGTATTTCATTATGAACTTTATACTGACTCACTGTAGACTATTGTGTATTTTGATTTCAGGTATATATTTTGCCCTGATTTATGGATATATGTGAACATATGTCGTATCTCATGGGACCTGGTCTATATCTATCTAGGTCTTGTGACTTTGTAGGGATGTGAACCACATGGGATGGAATTAAAGAATCCTATGAAAGGAAAGGTCTCACCCGAGTAATGAGGCTGAAGGGTTGACATTCCATGACTGATGTCTCTGGACACAGTCTGAAGTGAAGCTACCAAGCTGGTACTCTTTGCATTGATTAGGTTGGGATCAGCAGATGCAATATCATTTGGTATTAATTGAGAGAAGCATGCAGGAAGTAAGCCCCACTCTAGAGATTCTAGGAAATATAGGGTAATATAGGTTTTGTAGAGGAAGCAGGTGATTACTCCTCTCTTATGGTTTATCTTTCCCTAGTTTGGTAGGGCTCTGGAGAGGTGGGATTCCTGGACACATTGGTGAGATAGTCTCCCCCAGAGATATCAGGTTGGCATCATGGTAGCTTCTAAAACTTTGTAGCTGAAACAGCACTAAGATATAAAGCAGAACAAATTATTTAATAATCAGGAACTTAAAGGTAAGAATATAACAGATGATATTTGGGGTTTCCATTTTGGAAAAACTAGAAATTCCATTTTAGGTGTATTCCAAGGGACCCATGACTTACTGATTTTTGCCAGTCTGACAGCTAACATGCAGGTGGGCTAAAGGTTTTGTCTGGGAGATGGGAGTATGGACTGACCTGCCAATGCCCATGTCCAGTGGAAAAGCAATTAAGAAGTCAGACCTCCCACCTTCTTAAATCCATAGTGTTCCTGGGTCCATACTCCCAGAGGGATAATGAATGGAGAAACTTTCTATGGAGGGGATGGGATACGGATCTCTGGAGGTAGGAACTCAATGGAATTATAGTCCTCTTACTAGGATAATGCTGGGCTAGCATGAGGGTGTTTATTCCCGGGCATGTGCTTTCTGGGTTGGAGAGAACTCGACCTGAGCCAGTCTGGGCTGCTGCTTACTCAGCGACATGGGAGAGAAACCAGGAACTCATGGAGGAGTGAGAACGCAATGTGTCTTTATTGATCAGAGACAACACGTTTATATATTAGAACTGGAAGTGGCAAGTCAGAAAGGGAAATGGCTAGGAAAGGAGAAATGGAGAAAAGGAAAGAGCAGGCTAAGGTAGAAACTCCCTTAGCAACTGTTGTGAAGGGTTTTTTTGTTTGTTTTATTTTATTTTTTTTAAAGAAAGGATTAATTAACAAAACCATAGGGTAGGAGGGGTAAAATTCCACACAATTCCCACCACCCAATCTCAATATCCCACCCCCTCCGGTGATAGCTTTCCCATTCTCTATCCCTCTGGGAGCATGGACCCAGGATCATTGTGGGTTGCAGCAGGTAGAAGGTCTGGCTTCTGTAATTGCTTCCCCGCTGAACATGGGCATTGACTGGTCAGTCCATACTCCCAGTCTGCCTCTCTCTTTCCCTAGTAGGGTGGGTCTCTGGGGAAGCGGAGCTCCAGGACATATTGGTGGGGTCCTCAGTCTAGGGAAGCCTGGCTGGCATCCTGATGACATCTGGAACCTGGTGACTGAAAAGAGAGTTAACATACGAAGCAAAACAAATTGTTGAGCAATCATCGACCCAAAGCTTGGAATAGTGGAGAGGAAGTGATAGGGGGGTACTCACTGCAAACTCTAGTGTATTTCTGTTTTCAGGTATAAATTTTGCAGTAGTTTACGGATATGTGTGAACATAAGTTCTCTCTCACAGACTGGTGTATATCTAGGTTTTGGGACTTTGTTAGAAAGTGAACCACCTGAGATGAAATTAGAGTATACTATGAAAGGAAAGGTCTCACCCGAGTAATGAAGCTGAAGGGTTGTCATTCCACACGTGAAGTCATTGGACACAGTCTGAAGTGAAGCATGTTGAGGTGGCAATCGTTGTATTGGTTAGGGTGTGATCGCAGATGCAATATTATTTGATATGGATTGGGAGAGGCATACGGGAAAGTGGGCCCTATCCAAGGGTTCCAGGACTGGGGTAAGTAGAGGCTCTATAGTGGAGATATGAAGTTCCTGCTGTCTTAGGGTTCCAAAAGACAATCGATAGTTAATGTTATCATCACATTATTTGGTAATTGGGTTAACTTTGAAAAGTCCTTTTGTTAGGGTTTGCTGTACAGTACCCAGTATCTTGTATATAGCTGTACTATTGGTTGCTTCTGATCTACTTGGTCTAGGCTTTTGAGAGAGTCTGCGTATCAATTACACAGCCTATATATTGAAAAGTTTCAGTTTGTGTTTTGAAAAACTTCGAGACATACAATTAATTTTCCCCCTCTCGTATTAATTAACTAGTGATTTATATGACTATGTTTTACTAGGAGTGTACATAAACACCATTCCCACCACCAAAAGACTGTGACCCATCCCTCCCACCCACTCCCACCCCCCACTGTCCCAGGAAGCTGCATGTCTACCCCTCACAACAGGGTTTTCACTTTGGTGCCCTACTTACAATTTGGTCAGGTCCTGAATTAGTTTCCCTTTCAGATCTTCTTCCTCAACTTCTGTTGATGAGTGAGATCATCCCATACTCATCTTTATCTTTCTGACTTAGCTCACTTAACATAATTCCTTCTAGGTCTGTCCAAGATGGGTCAGAGAAGGTGGGTTCATTGTTCTTGATAGCTGCATAGTATTCCATTGTGTATATATACCACAGCTTTCTCAGCCACTCATCTGTTGTTGGGCACCTGGGTTGCTTCCAGGTTTTAGCTATTATGAATTGTGCTGCTATGAACATAGGAGTACACACCTCTTTTTGGTTGGGTGTTATGGAGTCCTTGGGGTATAACCCCAGGAGAGGAATTACTGGATCATATGGAAAGTCCATGTCTAGCCTTCTGAGAGTTTTCCAGACTGCTGTCCACAGAGGCTGTACCAATTTACATTCCCACCAGCAATGTAACAGGGTTCCTCTGTCCCCACAACCTCTCCAGCATTTGTTGCTGCTGTCCTTTTTGATGTATGCCATTCTTACAGGAGTGAGGTGGAATCTTAGTGTTGTCTTAATTTGCATTTCTCTGACAATCAGTGACCTAGAGCAGTTTTTCATATGTTTGTTAGCCTTTTGGATCTCCTCTGAGGTGAATGTTTTGTTCATATCCTCTGCCCATTTTTGGATGGGGTCATTTTCTTTTTTGGTGCTAAGTTTGCTGAGCTCTTTATATATTTTGGTGATGAGTTTCTTGTCTGATGTATGGCATGTGAAGATCTTCTCCCATTCTGTGAGGGTTCTCTCTGTTTGTTTAATAGTTTCTTTGGCTGTGCAGAAGCTTTTCAATTTGATGTAGTCCCATTGGTTTGTTTCTCCTTTAGACTTCCTTTTAATTGGGTTTGATTCATCAAAGATGTCCTTGAAGTGTAGGTGGGCAACTGTTTTACCAATGTTTTCCTCTAAGTATTTGATTGTTTCTGGTATGACATCTAGGTCTTTGATCCATTTGGAGTTGATTTTTGTTTCTAGTGAGATAAAGTGGTTCAATTTCATTCTTCTGCATGTTACAACACAGTTTTCCCAGCAACATTTATTGAAGAGAGCCTCCTTCTTACATTTAATGCTTTTGGCCCCCTTATCAAATATTAGATGTCCATAGGTTGGGGATTTATTTCTGGGCTTTTAATTCTGTTCCACTGGTCTGTGTGGCTATTTTTGTGCCAGTACCATGCTGTTTTGATGATGATGGCTTTGTAATATAGTTTAAGGTCTGGCAGTGTGATGCCTCCAATTATGTTTCTTTTCCTTAAGATGGTTTTGGCAATTCTAGGTGTTTTCATGTTTGAGATAAATGATTGTAGTGCTTGTTCCATTCTCTTAAAGAAGCTTGGTGGAACTTTGATGGGTATTGCATTAAATTTGTATATGGCTCTGGGAAGAATGTTCATTTTGATGATATTTATTCTTCCAATCCATGAGTATGGGATATCTTTCCATTTCTTGGTATCAGTTTCTATTTCCTTGAGTAGTAACTCATAGTTTTCAGCATACAAGTCTTTCACTTCTTTGGTTAACTTTATTTCTAGGTATTTGATAGATTTTTCTGAAACAGTAAAGGGGAATGAGATCTGGATGTCTTCTTCTTCAGATTTAGTGTTTGCATAAAGAAATGCCACTGATTTTTGTACATTGATTTTTGTACCCTGACACCTTGCTGTATTGCCTAATAACTTCCAGTAGTTTTCTGCTGGATTCTTTATGTCTTTCTATGTATACTATCATATCATCTGCAAATAGTGAGAGCTTGACTTCTTCCCTTCCAATCTGTATTCCTTTGATTCCTTCCTCTTGCCTGATTGCTATAGCAAGAACTTCCAATACTATGTTGAAGAGTAACGGTGACAGTGGACAGCCCTGTCTAGTCCCTGATCTGAGGGAGAGTGCTTTCAGCTTCTGTCCATTGAGTATGATGTTGGCTGTAGGTTTGCTACATATAGAATTCACTATCTTGAGGAATATCCCATCTATTCCCATTTTTTGTAGAGTTTTGCATGAATGAGTGTTGGATTTTGTCAAAGGCTTTCTCTGCATCTATTGAGATGATCATGTGGTTTTTGGCATTGCTTTTATTGATGTAGTGAATGATATTGATTGACTTACGGATGTTGAACCAGCCTTGCATTCCTGGGATGAATCTCACTTGGTTGTGATGAACAATCTTTTTGATATGTTGCTGTATCCGGTTGGCCAAGATCTTGTTTAATATTTTGGCATCTATGCTCATCAAAGATATTGGTCTACAGTTTTCCTTTTTTGTTCTGTCCCTATCAGCTTTTGGTATCAGGGTGATGTTGGCTTCATAGAAGGTGGAAGGGAGTATTCCTGTTTCTTCAATCCTATGGAAAAGCTTCAGAAGTATGGGTACTAACTGTTTCCTGAGTGTTTTGTAGAATTCATTTGTGAAGCCATCGGTTCCAGGACTTTTGTTGTTGGGGAGGTTCTTAATAACAGTTTCAATTTCTTTGTCTGTGATTGGTGCATCTAGATTTTTTAGTCCTTCTTGGTTCAGTTTTGGAAGGGCATATGCTTCTAAGAATTGTTCCATTTCTTCCAGATTATCTAGCTTGGTGGCGTATAGTTCTTTATAGAAGTTTCACAGGGTTCTGTGGATTTCTGCGGTGTCAGTAGTAATATCTCCTCCATCATTTACAATTCCATTAATTTGAGTCTTCTCTCTTTTTTGTTTGGTGAGTCTTGCTACGGGTTTGTCAATTTTGTTTAATCTTTCAAAGAACCAACATTTGGCTTCATTGATCTTTTGTATGGTTCTTTTATTTTCGATGTTGTTTATATCTGCTCTAACTTTAGTGATTTCTGTCCTTCTGGATGCTTTAGGGTTCCTTTGTTCCTCTTCCTCTATGTCCTTGAGGGGTGCAGTAAGGTCGTTCATTTGAGCTTCTTCTTGGTGTTTAATATGTGATTGTATGGCTATAAGTTTCCCTCTCAGTACTACTTTAGCTGTGTCCCAAATATTTTGATAGGTTGTGTTTTCATTTTCATTTGTTTCCAGGAACATTTGAATTTACTGCTTGATTGAATCTCTGACCCAGTGGTTCTTAAGGAGTACTTTGTTTAGTTTCCAAATTCTGTGACTTTTAACAATTGTCTGTTTGTTGTTAAATGTTAGTTTTACTCCACTGTGGTCTGAGAAGATACTTGGGATGATTGGAATGCTCTTGAATTTATTGATGCTATATTTGTGGCCTAACATGTGGTCTATTCTTAAGTATGTGTTATGTGGATTTGAACAAAAGGTGTATTCCAGTTTTTTTGGGTGAAGAACTCTGAAAATGTCCAAGAGGTCTAGTCTGTCAATCTCTTCATTCAATTCTCTTGTATCTTTATTGGTTCTCTGCTTTGTTGATCTGTCTAAGTGTGAGAGTGGGGTATTGAAGTCTCCCACTATTATTGTATTACTATTGATTTATTTTTTGAAATTCTTTCAGTAAGTGCTTGATGTATTTAGATGGTCCCTCATTGGGTACATAGAGGTTAATGATTGTTAAGTCTTCTTGGCTGATTGATCCTCTAATCATTATGTAGTGTCCTTGCCTATCTTTTATTACTTTACTTAATTTAAAATCTATCGTGTTTGAGATGAGAATGGCTGTTCCTGCCCTTTTTTGTGGTCTGTTAGCCTGTATGATAGTTTTCCATCCTTTCACTTTAAGTCTGTGTTTATCTTGTTGTGACAGATGGGATTCTTGCAAGCAGCTTATGGTTGGATTATGTTTTTTGATCCATCCCCCAACTCTGTGCCTTTTGATGGGTGAGTTTAAGCCATTGACATTTATTGATATTATGGATTTAATGTACTGTAGTGCCATTGTTCAAAAAAAATTATTTTTGTTTGCTCTGATGTATTGCAAGTATTATAATGGTGTGCTTGTTTATAAGAGGTCTTTTAGAACCTCTTTCAGGGCCAGTTAGGTGATGGTTGCCTCCTTTAACTGTTGTTTGTCTAAGAAGGTTTTGATCCCTCCATCTAATTTGAAAGTCTAGCAGGATATATTATCCTTGTTGAAACCCTTTTTCATTCAGGGCTCAATAGATATCTTGCCATTCTCTTCTGGCTTTTAGAGTTTGCATGGAGAAGTCTACAGATGATCTTATGGGTTTTCCCTTGTATGTGACTTTTTGTTTCTCTCTTGCAGCCTTTAGGATCCTTTCTTTATCCTTACTTCTTCTCATTGTGACTATGATGTGTCTTGGTGTCTTCAGGTCTAGGTTGACTCTGTTTGGTACTCTCTGGGCTTCTTGAATCTTGATGTCCTTTCTGTTATTCAGGTCTGGGAAGTTTTCTTCTATTATTTCCTCTAGAATGGTTGCTTCCCCTTCCTCTCTTTCTTCCTCTGGCAGGCCAATTATGCGAATGTTACTTCTTTTGAGATCATCCCATTTGTCTCTGTTGTTGTTTTCAGTGTCTCTCAATCTCTTTTTAAGCTCTTTCACCTCTTTATTCATTTTCTCTAACTCATCCTCTGTCTGACTAATTCTGTTTTCTGCTTCTGTTAGTCTGCTTTCCCTTGTCTCAGCTTCTTTCTTCATTACAGCTATTTCAGCTTTCAGTTCTCTAATTGCCTCAAGATAATCAGTATTTTCCTTGGGGGTCTCAACTGTTGTTTCCCTAATACTGCCATTTCTTTCCTCCAATGTTGTTTTCATTTCTGTGATTAATAAATTTATTATTGCTTTCATACTTTTCTTATCTATGGTTACTTCTGGCTGTTTTGTAGTTTCTTCTGGGCTATTGTCTTCATTCATTGGAGTGGCAGTTTTATTTGTTTTTAATCTATCCATTTTTTTGATTTATGTGTTTCTTTTTTATGTTCTGTTATTGCTCAGTTGTTGTGTCTTGA
Organism: Erinaceus europaeus; assembly: GCF_950295315.1. Lineage (NCBI taxonomy): Eukaryota > Metazoa > Chordata > Mammalia > Eulipotyphla > Erinaceidae > Erinaceus > Erinaceus europaeus. Next base: position 169,666,387 of record NC_080164.1, on the reverse strand, counting down.
GTACAAGCAACACTGTACTAAATACCTTTATGCAAATTGCACTCACCAACCTCAGGAATTACAGTAGCAAAGGTTTTAACCCGTGGGATTAATGAATACCCTGCAGGCAGGGTGGGTCTCAAGGTAGAAAGAAGGTAGATCAAAGGTGGGGATCTTTCAGGTGAAACAATGATTATGTAAATAGGCCATAGTATCAGCAGTGGAGGATGGAGCAGAGCATGGGGGGGTGGCTGGTTTATGGCCAAACAGGATAAGATAAAAATAATTATGTTGTCAATCATTATTAAATCAATTAAAAAAAAGAAAAGAAAAAGGGGGGTAAAATATCACAGGGAACAGTAGATTCATTGTGTAGGCAGAAACCCCATATATTTGCCATGGTGGCAAAAAAATAATAAGATAAAGACAAAACACTGATTACCACATTTGCTTGAGATACCTAGGAGGCCCTTAGTATATGAGCTCAACTACCCTTCTGGACTTGGCTTCTGGTTATATCCTCTACTTCTAAGTATTTATTCTATTGTAATATTATGTATATATATACATATATATATATACATATATACACATATATATACATTTATTCTATTGTAATATTATATATGTATATGTACATATATATAATTTTGAAGCAGGATTTTATAAACCTAGCTACGTGCTTTATCACTAGAGACTAAAAGACATGGAGAAAATATATAGATATAGAATGACTATAGAGAAAATAGAGGATTTCAGGGCCAGGCAGTGGTATACTCGGTCAAGTGCTCACGTTACAGTGCCTGAGGACCCAAGTTCAAGCCCTTGATTCCCACCTGCAGGGGTAAAGCTTCATGAGTGGTGAAGCAGGGCTGCAGATATCTCTCTATTTCTCTCCCTATCTTCACCCCTCTTAATTTCTGTCTTAATACAATAAAAAATAAGGACAATATTTTAAAAAGAGAAGATAGACAATTTCATAATAATGAACACAATAAATAAAGCAACCAATTGTTTTTGCTTATTTTTTAACTATGTTATTTTAGAATAAAGAAACAGCAAGTCAAATAAATATGATAAAACAAATTCTAGAACAGGCAGAATTTCTCACCTGGATAGTACACTAACTTTCCCATGGCTGCCATGGCTAGCCATATGGAGGAAGCTTTGGTGCTATAATGTCTTTCCTTTTCTGTCTCTATCTTTATTTTAAAAAGTCAGGCCTGAGGTGTAGAATCCCAGAAATAACAACCGAAACATAAAATGTATTGTGGTGGGTGTTATAGAATGGAAAGTCCTCACCTTCTATTTGTTCACCACTATCTCTCCTACTATTAGAGGAAGTGAACAGAGATTTGCCAAAACATAGCACTAGATCAACTGGAAAATGTATCCATAGTCCTAGAACTCACATTACAGAGGTCCTTTATCTAATTAGTTTAGTATGAGGCTGCTTATCTTCATTTGAGAATGTCATGACTTTACTGTGTCTCATCTTACCATGAGCCTGAGTAGCTCAACAGAGGGTGGTAGTCCCATGGATATTAGCTCTACTTGTCCGTAAGTCGGAAGAGCGAAGCCATTTCCATTCAAGGAGACACACATTGTCTATCTGAACACTGGGGGGAAAAAGTGTTTTGCAAGGGATTGAACCACTTTAAAAGGCATATGGGGACCTGCTTCCTGCAATGTCAGTAGCTTTCCACTGGAATGAAACAGGAACGTGGATATCAAGATTTACCTGTATTTTATGCCCATCAAATCGATATAGATAGATGAGGGGAAAAATTCTGCTGCTTCTGTGGAATGAGAATGAACCATGTTTTACAGTAATGCCAATAAGATGAGCAAAAGAACAAATGCTGTGAGTTTTTATTTAGGAACACAAGCCTAAATGTGGTGTGCATAACATAACAAGTATTAAGACATGCTGTAGGTTTTAGAAAAATCAGCTTGGCATGACACATAAGAAGAGTCTTTTATTCTTAGAAACTAGATACTTCATGCATGTCATAAAGTCAATACTATTTCAATCTGATATATATATATATATATATATCAGATTATATATATATATATATATATATATATATATATATATATATGCATATATGCATTTACACACACCAGAGAGAGAGAGAGAGAGTCATAGCACTGAAGTCTTCCCCAGTTCCTTGAGGGCTAAGGGCTTGGACTTGATTTTTGCTCATGCAAAAATATTAATATATGTTTTAAATAGTAAAAATTAAACCAATCGTTTGGGGAGTGGTGCAGTATATAAAGTGTTGGATTCTCAAGCATTAAGTCCTAGATCTTCTCATCAGCACTACTTCTTCTAGTGTGATGCTCTAGTTCTCTCTTTTTCCTCCTCCATCACACACAAGCACAAACACCCACCCACCCACCATGTAAAATGAGACTGGAATGTTGCTAACTTTCAGTCATCCTATTAAAAGCCACTAAGTCTATTATTATTCCAAATATCATCATGCAAATCTCTCACTATTACTTGATGCCCTGGTCAGGCTCTACAGAAAATTAGAAGGACAAGTCATAAAGAACTCAAAAGCCACTAGTGGCAGTGGATTGACTTTATAAGATGCAGGATGCCAGAGAGTTGGAACTGTGATCTAATCTATTTTGTTGTCAGTCATGCATTTTATTGTTTTGTAGTGGAGAGTGGTCAAATTAGAACATGTCAGCAATGTAAGATACTAGTTCAGAAACTCCAAGGGGGAAAAAGTTACAAACTGTACAGGACATTGTAAGTGATTGCAATGGAGAGAGTGCAGTGAGATTCTTTGTAGGGATTAATATCAAAGAGTGGTAGAATCTTACCTCTTTTTTCACCAACTTTTTTACATGCAGGATTGAAACTAAGGTCTGGGAGTCAAGTTTTGAAGTAGATAGATCTACTATTCTATATGAAAAATTGATAGTATAATGAAAAGTGTGTCTGTTTTTAATGTAGTGCCGGAGAATGAACCCAGGACTTCCCACTTGCATGACAGTGTTGAGTGGCCTTCCCCAGCCCAATTATCTGCTCTTGATTTTGAGAGAGGGAAGGAGCGAGAAAGAAGAAGGGGAAAGAGAAGGAGAAGGAAGAGCACAAAGAGGAAGAGGAGGAGGAGGAGAAATGGACACACATCTCTCCACACATCACCACCCCATCCATTCATGAAAATCCCTCTGTGATATCCATGGTATTTCCATGTGTTGCATCAGCTCAAATATAGGACCTCTAACACAGGAAAATATATCTTCTTACTAGGTGAGGTATCTCCTGACCCCTCAGCCCAAATTTGCCTTTGAAAGATATTTTAAAATATGGGGAAAAAGTAGTTTTTAGAAAGAGTTGTGGGAAAAAATAAGATTTCTTTATTTTTTTTTTTTACATTGCAAGGTTGAAATAAATATTCTATTCACATGTCACTTTATTCTTCCAAGTGAAAGGAGGTCTCTAATGTTCAACAGCACTATATTAGTTAACAGATGAGTCTGAAAAGGAAAAGCAAATAAGCAAGTGGACTGGCTCAACATAGTCCTTTGTTCTCTTATTTGGGAAATCAATTTGCTTTTTAAAAAAGCCATTTTTCCCCCTTTTTGTTGCCCTTGTTTTGTGTAGCCTCGTTGTGGTTATTATTATTGCCATTGTTGATGTCGTTCGTTGTTGGATAGGACAGAGAGAAATGGAGAGAGGAGGGGAAGACAGACGGGGAGAGAAAGATAGACACCTGCAGACCTGCTCCACCACCTGTGAAGCGACTCCCCTGCAGGTGGGGAGCCGGGGGCTCGAACCGGGATCCTTACACCGGTCCCTGTGCTTTGCGCCCCATGCGCTTAACCCACTGCGCTACCACCCGACCCCCCCAAAAAGCCATTTTCTAATTCTTTATTGTGTATGTCTTAGAGTTGAGGCCCCAATAAGGATTTCTATGTCTTTTCAGCAACTGTGTTTGACTAAATAGTTGAACTTAAAAATTTGGCAAATTGTTCAAAAGTCTTTCTTGCTGCAGTCCCATTGATAACTTTTCTTTTTTTTTTTTTATTTAAGAAAGGAGACATTAACAAAACCATAGAATAAGAGGGGTACAATTCCGCACAATTCCCATAATCTGATCTCCATATCCCATCCCCTCCCCTGATAGCCTTCCCATTCTCTATCTCTCTGAGAGTATGGATCCAGGGTCATTGTGGGTTGCAGAGGGTGGAAGGTCTGGCTTCTGTAATTGCTTCCCCGCTGAACATGGGTGTTGACTGGTCCATTGATACCTTTTCTAAAGAGCTTTATATAGGATTAAAATGATAATTTAGATTTCTATTGGGTATTCCCCATGTCTGTCTGTCAGTCCTTTGGAAATCTGAGGGTGGGGGAAGAATTGCATTATTCCTTTTCAATCTAAAGATTTTTTAAAAATGAATACAGAGTGAATTTTATACTAAAGATTATTATTAAGAGGCAACCTTCACATCCAAGTCTTCTCAATTTTGAAGGTAAAATTGAATTTGACCTTTAACTAAAGATCAATTCCACTGGGTAACCAATTTGGACTGATTCCACTGGAAATCACCTAAGAGTATTCTGGCATTGTAAATGGCCATTAAAAGCCATCAGTGCTATAATTCTTTTAGAAACAGATAGTTATGTGAGAGTCATATGATGGTTATTGCTTTATGATTTAGATATTATTTAATGAACAGTTGGAAATATCTATCAAGTCTATCTTGACAAAAGAGGACAGAGCGGACCTGTATCTCAGCCAGCTCTACTTGGGGAAAATGCTATAATTTCCAAAAGCATACCTTTCAAACTATCAGTGATAGCACCGTAACCATTTGCTTTACATTTTCTACTTAAAACTACTCAATACAGCACAGCATTTGAATTCAGTCTTATGTACTTACTAGAGAAAGAGCTATAAGTCATTAAAAATATGCTATCCTTATCAGAGGTTAATCTAGGTATTTAACCTATTTTAACCTATTCTATGCCCTGAATCATTATGCTAACCTTTTAATTTTTTTAGATTTATAATTTATATAGACATCCAAGATGTGAGTTATGTTGAAATAAATATATTGCATTTATCTAAGTTACCTGCTATTTTCATTTTATCTAAGCTTATGTAGATATATAGTCCAAGAGAATATGCTGATGTGGTCTCAATAAAATAGCATTATGTATTAGTTTCCATTGGCTTATCAAAATTTTGTTTCATTTATTTTACCCACAAAACTTTACAGAAAGTTGTTATGAGGGTGGCGTAGGCAAGGAAATCTTTATTTGATAGTATGGGCTTGTTTCTGGTCTTGTTGATCTAATTCCTTCTAAAATAATACCACTGGTGTTTTACAATTTCATCTGCGTAGTGCATCTGCTTTGTCATGCTTTGTCATATGTATGCCCTTCATGTACTTAGGGGTGTTTCCCTGCTGGATTCTTTCTCTCTCATTCTCTCTCAATCTCTCTCTCTCTCTCAATCTCTCTCTCTCTTCTATCTCTCTCTTTCCTATCTCTCTCTCTTCTATCTCTCTCATTGCCTCTATCTTATCTATCTATCATCTACTTATCTATCTAGTCTCTGTCTCTCTATCTCTCTCACCTCTATGTCTGAAAAAGTCAACTTGGAGCAGTGAAACTCCAATAAAGATAGATAAATAAATACATATGTATGTATATGTTATACATGAACAGAATGGGCATATTCCCTAGAGGCATTTGATCTTAATGCTTCTTGAAGATTTCAGCTTTTTAAAAAGACCTCCACAGACCTTTGCACCAAAACAAACACACACACACACACACACACACACAAACACAAACACACAAAAAATACCTCCTACGTTGCAAGGAAGGAAAGACTATGTTACCTCTGAAACCTCTAGAAAGAAATCTTTCCTGGTTTTATCAAGCTTCTGGTATGTTAGCGGTTTCCCTGGACATTTTTTTTACTTCCAGTTACAACACTTCAACATTTGCACTAGTGACACCTAGTAATGTCTTCTCATGTGTTTGTGTCTTCACATTGCTTCTCATATGAGTGATAATCAGACTGCATTAAAGGTCCTTCCTACTTCATATTAACTGTAGTCATTATACTTCCAAATATAGTCACTCTCTGGAATACTAGATGTTAAGATTTCAACATATACAGTATTTTTTTCCATTTTAGGGGAACAACACAGTTTAACTTATAACTGTCATTTCTTAAACTCACACAGAAATTTGAAATATTTGTCAACCACACTAATGAAAAATAGTATATACTTGGAATTTAACCTTAACCTTTGACTTAACCTTGGAAATATTATGCTGTATGGTTTATCTTAAGGAAATTGCTAAGATTTTTAGACTCATTTGTTGTCTCATTTGTACAATGACCATATTACTTACTGTGCAGAACTGTTAGTAAAGAGAGAAACAAAAATTCAAATTTCTCTTTAAAGTTTATAGTCAAAAACCAACTATGAGCAAGGGGATCTTGACTCAAAACTTTTACTTTAGTTAAGATATGTTTTTCACTTTCAAGATCATAACTCCTGCTACACTTTCACAAGGAGCTAGTGTGAATCAAGCACATTAATGACTTGAAAAGGCCAGGAAAGAATCATGAGTGTGGGGTTATTGTGAAGGGTGATATGATGATGGAGTGGTGTCAGGGAAAGTCTTACTGGCTCGCCTAATAGATCTTATTGTTGCTAAAATATCTATAGTTGCCAGAGGCATAGTTTTTACTAAATAACTACTGGCCTTGAAGGTAAAAGCCTGGTCTATAATTAAGAGCATTCTCTTCAACAAGACCTGGGCTTATTCTTCAATATATATTATACTCACTAGTGATATTCTGTCATAGTAGCTTGCTTCTCCCTATGTACTATCTATCACGGAATATAATTATGTATTTAAGTCTGTGTTTGCTTGTCTACATCTTGTTTTCCATGCTAGATTTTGCAGGACTATAGTCTCTAGTCATTAGCATGGTGACGCTCACACTGAGAGGTTTCAATAAATATCTAGTTAATGGTTAAATGGATTGGTGAGTTTATAGATGAATAAAAACATTATTACTCTAGACATTCTCATTCTACAAATATGTCTTCCCCACATATAACACAATACAGTGTATATTTATTTACATGTCCATTATGTAGAGGTACTTGATAAATCTGTAAAATATTACTTACAGACTGCTAAGATATTCAGTAAAATATACTTCAAATAGCAAATATATGTGATGTTTTTATAATACTTTTTTATTGTTAATATATGGTTGTTAGTTTGATGTCACCAAGGTTATCACTGGGGCTGAGTACCTGCATGATGAATCCATGACTCCCAGCAGCAATATTTTTCTTTTCTTTTGCTATTTCTTTATCTTTAATTCTTGCTTGCTTTCTTCCTCCTATCCTTCCTTTCTCTGTTTGTTTGTGTTTGTTAGATAGAGAGCAATTGAGAGAGAAGGAGGATATATAGAGAGAGGGAGATAGAGAAGAGAAAGAGAGGCACTGCAACACTGTGTCAGTACTCATGAAACATGGGGCCAGGGGTTTGAACTTGGATTCTTGTACAGAACAACATGTGCTCTCAACCAGGCATGCCACCACTTGGTCCCTCTGTAATATCTTTTTATCAAAATACAGTCAGCAATAATCAAAACATAAAAACCAACAAAAGCCTTGTAGAGTGGAAGAAAGTGAAATGAACAAGAAAAAGCCAAACAAGATATAGATAGAAATGAGAAGTGAGGGGCCAGGCAGTGGTGGCACAACTGGTTAAGCACTTACATTACAGTACACAAAGACATAGGTTCAAATACCTGGTCCCTACCTGCAGGGGAAATCTTCATGACTGGTGAAGCAGGGCTGCAGGTACCTCTCTCTGTGTCTCTCTCTCTCTGTCTCTCTTTCTCTCTCTCTCCCCTTCCCTTCTCAATTTCTCCTGTTTCTATCTAATAAATAAATAAATTTAAACAATGAGAAGTGAATTCAGTGAAGGGCAAAAGAGAAGATCAGGTAATTAAAAAGAATTACCAGCAGTATGTTAATAAGTCAGGTTCAAAAAACAAAACCTATATGGCATTCCACACCTCTACAATATATCCCCAAATTACATGTTTCATCTTATTTTCTATTGTCAAACTTCTTGATAGTAGACCTAGTGAATTTTAATCCCGTAGCAGTTGTTTTGGGCCTTATTTTCTTCAATGAATATATCTATAAGCTTACCTCTAGCATTTTCATTGTATTTACCTTCAAGACCCTAATGAAGGCCCATTTTCTCTATCCCAACTTTTATATTTTTTTCTGTTGAAAAAATTGAGACTCATGGTAAAAAAAATGATGCATATTGACATGATTAGTGATAGCACTAGATATAGAACTCAAAGAGAGTTTTCTTTCCAGAATATCACAAGATCTGTGGTTTGTAGCATCTTTTGTTCCAAAGTGTGGAAGAGTCAACTGAACCAAACCAAGTCTCCCTGTCCATATAAAGGAAGGAAACACTAGTGAAAATATATTAGATGATAATTACTGTCCATCCAGGGGAAAAATGATGGATAAGTCTATATCTTCCAATTTTTAGAGTGAAGTAGATGCTATAATATCTTAAAGTTGTTGGTTAACACAAAAATGGCATAAAAACTCATTTTATGTAGTCACTCTTCATATCAGAGAGCACATTTGCAGGGTACACAAGAAGATAGGGTGAGGAAATGTCTATTCAACCATGAAGTGATTTGTGACACAGTATGAAAAGTATAATCTTACCTAGTGATTTATTTTTACCTATAATACTAAACATAACTCCCATTAATTTTAATATGTTCCCTTCAAGGGAAATATACCCATAGGAAGCTTAGAGAGACTCAACAGTTTTTTTTTAATTTAGAAAAGTATTATAGGATTCTCACACCAATATCAAAGTCAATGGAAATCGATAATTAAAACATTTTATTCAGGTTTAACATGTGCAAAATTTGGTTGGCATTTTTATTCATTTATTTGTGATCTGGATAGGTGACTATAATTAATATAACTCATTTAAGAAGCATTCATAATCCCCCCACACACACACGCACATATTAGTTGTTAAATCACCATCGGAATGCCTCTAATTGTGAAAAATTCATCATTTCTTGATGTTGTCCATGGTTACTTCTGCGAAGTCATTTATTTGTCTTTATTGACAATCAGTATTGGATATTTCAGATAAAAATCAAAACACAATTCTTATGTTCAAGCAAAGTAGAACAACTGTGCAAAAGATTTTGTAAAATTTGAATGAAATAACATTGTGGTTTTGAGGAAAATGTAAATGAAGCACCGAGAATAAGGTTGAGAGCAGAGAAGACAAAATTTAATCTTGCAAGGGAAGATCGATGGAGGGAGCTGAGGAGGTAGCAGGACAACGGTTTGAAAAGTTGGCTCAGCATGAGCCTGGCACAATTGCAAGATGTGTCCTATGATTTGAATTTAAATGACAATATTTAAAGATGCGTGAAAATAAGTGATGGAAACAAAGGGTGAGCATATGCATTTTCAGATAAAGACAAATATCAGGAAAGCTCAGCCATAAAATCTAATTAATAAAATCAAAAGCAAAATATATTTTAAAATAACTTGGGGAGGGTTAATGGTTTAACCCTCATAGTCATTGACGTATGACTACGATTTCTCATTTCCCAGTGACAGGTGTCTACAAAACACTCTCACCCCCAACTTGTATCCTTTTCCACTATGGTGCACCAGCACCCCAAAGCCCTCACTTTCCCACCCCAGCTCCCTCCCTGTCCTCTTCCCCAGAGTTTTTTGCTTCCATACCATACACACAATCCACTTGCGTTTTCCTTTTATCCTTTTTTCTTAAATTCTGCCTATGAGTGAGATCATCCGGAATCTTCCTTTTGGTTTATCTCACTTAACATGATACTTTTCCTTCACACTCCATCCAAGATGAGGTGAAGGAGATGAACGTATCATATTTAATATCTAGGTGGTATTCCTTTGTGTGTACACACCGCATCTTGCTTACTCATCAGTTGTTATGTGGTTGCTTCAAAATTTGGGCTATCAGAAATTATGCTACCATGAACATAGGTGCACATAGTTTACTTTGGATCGATATATTTGCTAACTTTTCACAGATCCTCAGGAGTATAATTGCCAGGTCAGAGGGCAAGTCCACTTCTAGCCTTCTGAGAGTTCTCCAGACTATTCTCTACAGGGGTTGGACTAGTTTGTATTCCTACCAGCAGTATAGATGGGTTGTCTTACACCCATATCTTTGCCAACATTTGTTTTTACTGTCCTTTCAAATGCATGCCATACGCATAGGAGAAAAGTATTATCTTGCTGCTTTTTGGGAAGATTCACTTTGTTATTGTTGTTGCTTATGTTGGTAAGCAATGTGCATTTCTTATGAAATTTCAGAGCCTTATGCATAATACTGGTAAATTATTCCATAGCCTAGTTTTAATGCTACATTATTTAATTCAGACAGATAGAACGGGGAGGGAAAGGGGAAAGGCCAAAGGACTGCTCTACCATCTATGGGATTCCAAGTTGAATCGCTCAGTTACACTGTCAGTAGTACTTCTATGTGATGTGGGCACTGAATCTGGGGCCTCACACAGGAAGGTCTTTCCTCTACAACCGAGAAAACTCCTGGGCCCAGCAAATAGTATTTTTACACAAGAAAATCCATTTTATAGAAAGGAATTACAATAATATACATTTCCAGAAACAGAAAATATGTTACGAGAGAAATTGACTCCAGTCTATTGAAGTTGAAATATGAAGTTAGTAAAACATATCTTTGACAAATTTAGTCAGCAGAATTTATGGGACTGGCAGGTAGCACACTGGTAGATTATAAACATTAGTATGTGGAAGGGCACAGGTTGAGCCTCAGGAAATCACACAGGAGTATCTTCTGGGGGTAAATTTCACAAACAGTGGTGGAGCCATATTGTAGTGGCACTCTGTTCTTGCCTCTTCCCTGTCTTTCTGTCTCTCTACTTAGAGGAAGTACAGGAAAGAAATAGTTGCTGGGAGTGATGGAGTCTTTCAGATTCTGAGTCTCAATGATAAGCCTCGTGGCAAAATAATTAATAATAATAACAACTATAACCAGGATATAGAAGTTATGAATTTATGATATATACTATAGCCTATATATTCTTTTTTTATTATTTAAGAAAGGATTAATTAACAAAACCATAGGGTAGGAGGGGTAAAATTCCACACAATTCCCACCACCCAATCTCCATATCCCACCCCCTCCCCTGATAGCTTTCCCATTTTCCATCCCTCTGGGAGGATGGATCCAGGGTCATTGTGGGTTGCAGAAGGTAGAAGGTTTGGCTTCTGTAATTGCTTCCCCGCTGAACATGGGCATTGACTGGTCAGTCCATACTCCCAGTCTGCCTCTCTCTTTCCCTAGTAGGGTGGGTCTCTGGGGAAGCGGAGCTCCAGGACACATTGGTGGGGTCTTCAGTCTAGGGAAGCCTGGCCAGCATCCTGATGACATCTGGAACCTGGTGACTGAAAAGAGAGTTAACATACGAAGCAAAACAAATTGTTGAGCAATCATGGGCCCAAAGCTTGGAATGGTGGAGAGGAAGTGTTAGGCGGGTACTCACTGCAAACTCTAGTGTACTTCTGCTTTCAGGTATATATTTTGCAGTAGTTTATGGATACATGTGAACATATGCTCTCTCTCACAGAAACTGGTGTATATCTAGGTTTTGGGACTTTGTTAGAAAGTGAACCACCTGAGATGAAATTAGAGTATACTATGAAAGGAAAGGTCTCACCCGAGTAATGGAGCTGAAGGGTTGTCATTCCACATGTGAAGTCTCTGGACACAGTCTGAAGTGAAGCATGTTGAGGTGGCAATCGTTGCGTTGGTTAGGTTGTGATCGGCAGATGCAATATTATTTGATATGGATTGGGAGACGCATACGGGAAAGTGGGCCCTATCAAGGGTTCCAGGACTGGGGGAAGTAGGGGCTCTATAGTGGAGATGTGAGGTTCCTGCTGTCTTAGGGTTCAAAAAGACAATCGATAGTTAATGTTATCATCACATTAATTGGTAATTGGGTTAACTTTGAAAAGTCCTTTTGTTATGGTTTGCTGTACAGTACCCAGTATCTTGTATATAGCCTATATATTCTTTTAACACACAATAATTTCTTTAGCTAAGTTTGAAAAACATATTTATTTTTGAATAGAGACAGAAAGAAATTGAAAAATGGCTAGTGGAGACAGGGAAGAGACAAAGAAACACCTGAAGACCTGCTTACCTGCTCATGAAGCTTCCCCCCTACAGGTGGGGACCAGAGACTTAAACCTGGGTCCTTGTACACTGTAATATAATGCTTAGCTGGATTTGCCACCACCCAGTCCCCTCATAGATTACTTCCTATCTTGTGTATAATTCATATGCATTTCTTTTTAAAAAATATGTGCTATTGCTTTGTAGGATCTTTCGGTCACCAGTGCTCTGCTGAGGTTTCATGCCCCAATGGCAGGTCCAACATTTTCAGTGTACTTTTTCATTATTCTATTTTTTAAGTTGTATTAAAGATTTAATAGTGATTTACAAGATTCTAAGATAATATGGACATAATTCCACACCACTCCCACTATCAAAGATCTGCGCCCCCAGCCTCCTCTAACAGTTAGCACTATAGTTCTCCCAAGGTCAGAGATATGAGTTGACTATATACATTTTTTTATCTTTTCAAATTCAAATGCTTAAATTCTCTATATTCTACATATGAGTGGAATCATGCCATAGTTGTTTTTCACTTTCTAAGTATCTTCCCTAAGCATAATAACTGCTATTAAATGTTATGTACCACATTATCACATGTACATACCAAAGCATTCTGTTTTACCAAGAATATATAATCTCTCTCTCCCTTTCTCTCTCTCTCTCTCTCTCCATATATATATATTTTTCTGCCGTAGGTGTATATATCACAGGACTTTCACAAAAAATAACATGTAATAAGGTTACATATTCCCAGAAGGATAAAGAATAGAGAAGCTTCCTGTGGAGGGGATGGGACATGGAACTCAGGTGGTAGGGTGGTGGGAACTGTATGGAATTATACCTTTCATCTCACAGTCTTGTTAACCATTAAATCATTAATAAAAAAAGTTTCTTACATTATATACCATATTCTCTCACTAAAAAACAATGAAAAATATGAATGATAAAAGTATGTTAAAATGAATGACAGAAAAAACACAAATATCCTAATAACCCTGAAAGTCAAAGCAGAAATGAAATTAGATTCAACAATGTAAGTGAGAGTACCACTTATTACTTTAATAGAATGCAGCTAAAATCTGAGATAGACTTGAATTTACAATTCAAATGCACATATTTATAGCAGGTAATGTTAGAAAGACCTAAACATTCAGATCAGCAATTGACAACAAAGCACAACAAAATTTAAATCAGTAATTCAGGAAAAAAGGAACTAGTAAATAAATACTAAGAAAGGAAATATATAGGAAAGCCCAAACTTAGCAGAGTAGATAAATAATAATAATAAAATTATTATTATTATTTTTCAAATAGAGGGGGAAAGAATGAAAGATATGGAAATGTCCTTTAGTGCATTGGAGCCAAGGCTCCAACCTGAGTTATGTACATTGCAAAACATTTCATTAAGCTTAACTTAATTGGCTATTTCATTGGCCCCAAAGATGATTTGTGAACTTAGAAGAGACATGCCTAGCAATGTTAATTGAGAGAGGGGACTAAAATGGAGGAAGTCACTAGGGATAAAAGAAAAAAATAAAGTGGCCTCTGGGGAGGGAATGGAATTGGAGATGTGGGGAGAGAGGGTTTGGGGTCTTTGATGTGGGAAAGGAAGAGTATGTATCTACCTTTTATGTAGAACTGGAAAACCATACCCCACTGGACTACTGCCCGACTCCCGAGACAATGTTTTTATATATTTTGAAATGGAAGTGGCAAGTTGGAAAAGGAAATGTCTAGGAAACGGGGTGGAGAAAAGGAAGGAGTGGCCAAGGTAGAAACTCCCTTAGCAACTGTTGTGAAGGTTTTTACCGGTGGGATTAATTAATACCCTGAAGGCAGGGCAGGTCTCCAGGTAGAAAGAAGATAGATCTGGCAAAACAATGATTATGTACATAGGCCATAGTGTCAGCAATGGAGGATGGAGCAAGGGGACTGCTTGACATAACCAAATGTGTTAACATATAATTTGTTAACCCTCCCACCAATAAATAAATTTGAAAAGGAACTAACAACAGTAATCTGGGTAATGGTACATCTGGTAGGAAACATATATTGACATGCACAGGTGCCCAGGTTCAAACTCCTGGCCCCACCTATATAGGGGAATCAGTATTATATAGGTGAAACAGCATTACGTCTCTCTATCTCTCTTCTATCACCCCCTCTTATCTTAATTTCTCTTTTTCTTTGTCTAAAAAAGCAAAAGAAAATGAATTAAATGGTCATGAGGAGGTATAAATTAATTGCATAGTCCCTAAGCCCCAGGGATAACTCTAGTGACAATATAAATAATAATAATAATAACAATATTAATAATAGATTCAATCATAGACAATAAGTAAAAATAGAACATGCTAAAATGGAAAATAGATACCATAGAAAACAAAGCCATTAATTATTAAAATTAAGTTTAGCAAGTAATACTTGATCAAGTAGATAATTTAGTTTGAAGAATATGTAATGGATCTTCTAAAAGTGGTGCTAGAGAGAAATAATTGAGATACTTTTGTGAAAAATTATATCAAGGTCATTTTTATGTAATTTTTTCTGAAAAAATTCACCTTCTTTATTGCAGATCAGAGACAAGAACATTGGATACCTTACAGAGTAATTTTGAGGAAAACAATACTATTGTCCATACTGTAATTTTAACTCTTTCAGAACATAAAATAATTGGTCCAAAATTGGGCTCCACCATCTTCAAAAACACAAAAGTATGCAATTATATATATATATATATATTTTAATATTTATTTATTTATTCCCTTTTGTTGCCCTTGTTGTATTATTGTTGTAGTTATTATTGATGTTGTCATTATTGGATAGGACAGAGAGAAATGGAAATAGGAGGGGAAGACAGAGAGGGGGAGAGAAAGATAGACACCTGCAGACCTGCTTCACCACCTGTGAAGCGACTCCTCTGCAGGTGGGGAGCCAGGGGCTCGAACCGGGATCATTACCACCCGACTCCCTTTTTTTAAAATTTTTTTTTATATTTATCTATTTTTCCTTTTGTTGTCCTTTTTTATTGTTGTTGTAGTTATTGTTGTTTTTAATGTCATTATTGTTAGATAGCACAGAGAGAAATGGAGAGAGGAGGGGAAGACAGAGGGGGGAGAGAAAGACACACCTGCAGACCTGCTTCACCACCTGTGAAGCGACTCCCCTACAGGTGGGGAGCCAGGACTTGAACCGGGATCCTTGCCGGTCCTTGCGCTTTGCGCCTCGTGCGCTTAACCTGCTATGCTACCGCCTGACTCCCCAATTATATTTTCAATCACAGATTTGATTATCCTCAAGAAAATACTACTAAGATAATGAAATCACCACAAGAGGGTAGGACAGTGGTGTGCCTGGTTAAGTGCTCATATTAATATTAATATGCATACATTAATATGATCCCCTGGGAGTCGGGCGGTAACGCAGCGGGTTAAGTGCAGGTGGCACAAAGTGCAAGGACTAGCATAAGAATCCCTGTTCGAGCCCCCAGCACCCCACCTTTAGGGGAGTCACTTCACAAGCAGTGAAGCAGGTCTTCAGGTGTCTATCTTTCTCTCCCTCTTTCTTTCTTCCCCTCCTCTCTCCATTTCTCTCTGTCTTATCCAACAACAACAATGATAAAACAAGGGCAGCAAAAGGTAATCAATAAATATTTTTTTAAAAAACTTAAAAAATATATGGTTTCCTGGTCTCCACTTGCAGAGGAGAAACTCTATTAGCAGTGAAGTAGAGCTGTGTCTGTCTCCATCTCCCATCCTATCTCCTACTCTCCTCTATCATCCTATCTCCTCTCTCTCTCTCTCTATCTAAAATAAAAACCTGTGGGGCCAGGCAGTGGTACACCTAGTTAAGCACACACATTACAGTACTCAAGAACCTGAGTTCAAGACTCTGGCCTCCACAAAAAATAAAAAAAAAAAAATGTATGCACAAGGACCCAGGTTCAAGTCCCCAGTCCCCACCTGTAAGGGTTTTTTTTCTTGAATGTTGAAGCAGGGTTGTAGGTGTCTCTCTCTCTCTCTCTCTTCCTTCATCTCAATTACTCTCTGTTCTATCAAATAAAATAAATAAATTTAAAATAAAAGGAAATTAACTGGGTCCAAAACATTAAAGGTAACTGCTTTGCCTAGCCATTCTTAAGTGGCAGTTGCTGTTTTTGATTGTTTGTTTGTTTATTTTCATTCTTGGAAAACATCTGTAGGTAAGAATTTAAAGTCCAAATAGCTTCATCATTCTCTTTCTATTCTGTAATTTTATTTTCATTTCTTTTTTTTTTCTACCAAGGAACTGCTCTGGCTTATGGTAATGCAAGTGATTGAACCTCAGACTTTGGAGCCTCAGGCATGAGAGTCTCTTTGTATAAAAAATTATGCTAACTACCCCTGCCCACCTATAAATTTCTCAAAGAGAAAAGAAATGAAAAAAAAAGTCCTATTTTGAGAGACAAGCCATCTGGATAATTGATTCTACATTTCTTTTCCTTGTTATGTTTTACAAGCATCTTGGTTATTTATTTTGCCCAACTAAGGATTTTTGACCTTTGTTGACAATTTTTCATTCTATCCAAAATCCTCCTATGACCCATGGTGATGTTTAGAGTATTCATTCAGTAACAGCAATAAGTTACAACTTTTTAGTCTCTTGGATTTAACTTTTAAAAAAAATTTATTTATTTATTTATTTATTTATTCCCTTCTTGCCCTTGTTGTAGTTATTATTGTTGTTGTTATTGATGTCATTGTTGTTGGATAGGACAGAGAGAAATAGAGAAAGGAGGGGAAGACAGAGAGGGGAGAGAAAGATAGACAACTGCAGACCTGTTTCACTGCTTGTGAAGCGACTCCCCTGCAGGTGGGGAGCCGGGGGCTTGAACCAGGATCCTTACTCAGGTCCTTGTGTTTCGCACCATGTGCACTTAACCCGCTGTGCTACAGCCTGACTCCCTGATTTAACTTTTGAAATCAATAAATTAAAAATGTTATTCTCCCCCAACCTTATATTTATTTCTTCAACTTATAATTTTCTTTTATATTTTTTTATTTTATTTACTTATTTTGGATAGAGACAGAGATATTGATAGGGAAGCAGGAGGCAGATAAGGAGGAAGAGAAGCACTTACAGCACTACTTCACTATTTGTGAAGTTTCCCCATTTGAAGATGGGGACCAGAGACTTGGACCAGGATCCTTGCACATTGTAATACGTGTGCAATCAGTTTTGCAACCAATATTTTTGTTTTTAATATTTTTAATTTTATTTTACTTAGTATTTATAATAATATTAATTTTTTTTTACTTATTACTGGATAGAGACAGAGAGAAATTGAGGGGATGATAGAGAGGGAGAAAGATATAGAGACACCTGCAGCCCTGCTTCACCACTCATGAAGCTTTCCCCCTGAAGATGAGTGTGCAGAAGGGGCCCACTGCAGGTTGAGCCCGAGTTCCCCCCTTCCTGGAGGTGTGTTAGACAGGTCCCTCCTAACCTTATAAATTGATGATGGATGGGCTTTTCCAGATTGGGCACCTTCCTGCACATGATCCCCCATCCCTTTTGAACAAAGGCCATGAATTACTGTGTATGGCCAACGTGAAACCCACTACAAATATCCTGGCTTTGCTCAAACTGCTCCCTCCCCCCCTTCCTGCCCTGAGGTACTTGTAATTTACCCTTAGAGAAAAATGTCTGTCTATGCATTGTGAACTCATGACCAGACCTTATATGGTAACTTTCCAGTTGTGATCAAATACTTGGTAGGTCAAGATGTAACTATGTATTGTGTGTGGTTAATGATTACCTCAACCTTCTTTCTGATCCTTGGGTATATCTACTTGCTTGTACCCTTTAATAAACAAGTCATCCAAGAGGCTTCTCCGGGAGCTGCTTGTGTGCTTCCTGTGCTTCCTTCCTCTCTGCAAATGTTATCCTCATCTCCAGAGCCCCCTTAGGACTCTCAGGGGCCAGTCTGGTCTCCCAGGACAATCTGAAAATGAGGACCAGGGGCTTGAACCTGGGTTGTTATACATTGTAGTATGTGCACTCAACCAGGTGTATCATCACCTGCCCACCCCCAATAATCTTATATATCATTACTTCTATCCAGTGACTTCATAACAGACAAAAACTAAAAAGCTTTGGAAAAAAATCCAAGTCAATTGATTTTATAATACCAGTTTACAGAATTTTCTCAGAGAGGCCTTAGGTTTAATTTTCTTGCACCACTAATAACCAGAGTTGAACAGTGCTATGACTGGAGGTGGGGGGGAATGCAGGGGATGAAGAGGAAGAGGAAGGTAAAGGGGAAGGGGAAGAAGGGGAATGGGAAAAGGAAGGGGAAGGGAAAGAGGAAGAGGAAGGAGAAGAGGAGGAAGGGCGTCAGATTTATATTCAAGGGTTTATCAAACCAAACCAAGAACTCAACTCAAGCAAGTTAAAACTCACTGCTTTGAGGTGCTTATGTTTTGTTTTATGTTTAACATTTCCCTTTTGGATGATATTACTCACCTGTGCATATTCCTAGTCTTATCACGTCAATTTGTTCTTTTAGGCAAGACCTTCAAATCCCATTTTCTGTCATCTCTTCCACTATTTTCACCTGACCAAGTTTAAGCCTTCAATGAAAACCACTGCTTTCAGATTCTAAGCACTGTTAAAGGAAAGAAATACAAGCTTGCACACTGGTATTGTCACTGATTTGTAGTCATTGACATAAAAGGGTTATTATAGCTGCCCTGCAGTCCTCTGTGTTCACAGTAAGGTCACTTTTCCTGTTCTCTATGACACTTATGTCAGACTGTCTCCATTTACTTCAAATTTCTAATCTCATCACCTTACCCCTCTTTCACAGACAATGACAACTTCACAATAAGAACAGAGCTCTTTTCATGGAAACTCCATAAACATTTAGCAAACATAAACTCCTACATAAGTGCTTCTAGTCTTTAAATCTACAATACCAAATATATTTGCAGTTTATTATTTTTGTGTGAATTTGTGTGCATGTGTGTGTGTTTTCTGCTATTAAAATATAGAAATACTCCTTTCTTTTGTCCAAAGCTCTTTTCTCTTTTTGTAAATAATACATATTTTTATTTTTTTGATTTATTTTTATTTATTTATTGGATAAAGACAGCCGGAAATGAAGAGGGAAGTGAGTGATAGAGAGACAGAGAAACATCTGAAACACTACCTCACCACTTGTGAAGCTTTCTCCCTATAGGTGGGGACCGGGGTCTTGAACCTGGGTCCTTGTGCATTGTAGCATGGGCGCTCAATGTGCCACCACCTGGCCCTTACAGCTCTTTTTTCAACCTGTTAGCTGAATTTAAGGACCTTTTTTTAATCCACAATTACTTATCTATGGATAATCCCCATCACAAAGACCACCTCAACATGAATTTCCAGCTGCTCATGGATGGACTGTGTGGCCATGAATAATTGACCTAGCCTCTTCAGGCTCATACTTTTTATTGTTTGTTTGTTTTTATTTTTTCCCCTTTTGTTGCCCTTGTTTATCATCATTCTTGTTATTATTGGTGTTGTTATTGCTGTTGCTGTTGTTGGATAGGACAGAGAGAAATGGAGAGAGGAGGGGAAGACAGAGAGGAGGAGAGAAAGATAGACACTTGCAGACCTGCTTCACTGCTTGTGAAGTGACTGCCCTGCAGGTGGGGAGCCTGGGGCTCCAACTGAGATCCTTACTCTGGTCCTTGGGCTTCGCACCATGTACGCTTAACTAGCTGGACCACTGCCTGTCTCCCCAGGCTCATACTTTTGCTGTAAAATTGTGACAAGAGATATTACTATTTTGTTGAGTAGTGGCAAACACTGAAAAAATTCATATTTACAAAGACCTCAGAAGGTTAATCACAATGAAAGTGTTTAACAAAGGAATTATCCCCTCTTCCATGTATATTTAATTTTTACCACTACATTCACTTTTAATCAACCTTGACACATTCTCTGGGAAAAGTATTGCCTTCATATTTTCCTTCTTTAACCAACATTGTTTTCTCCTCTGTTTACAAATATATAAGAAAAAGCTGAATTCTGTCTCCACTTCTGTTTCTTCTTTTCACTCCACAACCTTTCACAATCTGGATTCTACTTCCCTCACCGAACTGAACTTGCTCTTGTCAATGTCAGCAATGATGGCCTTGTAGTTAAATCCAATAAATAATTTCCAAGCCTTATCTACCTGAACACTTGGCAGAGTTTGACACTATTGACTGCTCCTTCTTTCTTGAAATGCCCTCTCCCTATGACTTATCTGTTTCTGCACTCTCCTTGTTTGCCTTATACTTCTCTGACCCTTTCATTTTTGTCTCCTTTGTGAGTTTCCCTTTCTCCTTGGTCTACCCTTTAATTATTGACACTCTTCAGAGTTCTTCCCTAAGCCCTTTTAACTTCCGATTTAAAATAATTCCCTTGACTGATATTTTCAACTTCCAGGGCATCAGTTTCTATCTATAACATGATAAATCCCAATCTAAAAAAATCTCCAGCTCAGATGAGAGAATGTGGACAATGTTTAAGAACAAAAATTTTGGCCACAGATTTATGTTCGAGGATTATATCCTTACTGTTACTTACCAGGTCTATCATGGGGCTATTACTTGTCTAAGCATTAGATCAGCTGTTTGAAAAATAACTTTGATAGTACTTTATTTTATATATGAATTAAGAAAATGCATGCAATGCTTATAAAAGTTAGTGACCTATAGGGAATAATAAAATGTATCTACTGTTGGTTATTTCCACTTAAATAAGCATCTTTATATAAGTCTATGACAAGCAGCTATTTGGTTTATTTTATTTTTTTATTTTTTAATATTTATATTTATTTATTTATTCCCTTTGTTGCCCTTGTTTTATTGTTGTAGTTATTATTGTTGTTGCCATTGTTGGATAGGACAGAGAGAAATGGAGAGAGGAGGGGTAGACAGAGAGGAGGAGAGAAAGATAGACACCTGCAGACCTGCTTCACCGCCTGTGAAGCATCTCCCCTGCAGGTGGGGAGCTGGGGTTCAAACCGGGATCCTTACGCTGGTCCTTGTGCTTTGCGCCACCTGCGCTTAACCCGCTGTGCTACAGCCCGACTCCCGACAAGCAGCTATTTGATATCAGCAAAGTATTGTCCCACAAAGAGCTCAAAATCAATGCCTGGATTTATTGTCCCAAATTATATTCTATTTATGTGTTTCCTAACTTAATGGGGGTCAGATCTACACAATGTAACTTCATTGAAATACTACCTCTTGTTTTTTTTTTTAATTTTTAACTTTTATTAGTGATTTAATGATGATTAATAACATTGTAACATAACAGGTAGAATTCCATACAGTCCCCACCACCAGAGTTCTCTGTCACATGCCCTTCATTGAAATCTTCCTTATTCTTTACCCCTCTGGGAGTATGGGCCAAAGATCTTTCTGGGGTATAAAAGGTGGAAGGTCTGCTTTATGTAATTGCTTCTCTGCTGGACATGGACATTGGCAGGTCGATCCATACCCCAAGCCTGTTTCTACCTTTCTCAAGTGGAGTTCTTTGTGATACCGTGCAGTTGGCATTTATGTCACCTCTTTCCTTGATAACATTATCTCTTTTGTTTCTGTTCCCCTTCTCTCCCAAAGACATTTTTTTGGTTGTTACTTTCTTCAAAGAAACAGTTATATTGTTTTTAAATTAAGTTCTTAACATAATTTTGTAATTATTTTATATTTTACTCACAGTACTCTTAAGGCCTTTTTATGCCAAGCTTATTGTCCTACCTTCCTGTAACTCAGTAACAGTCATTTTTTGTTGTATTATAAGCAACTTTATAAATGTTCCTCAAAGTAAATATCTTAGCATGTAGTAGTAGGTTTTTTTTTTTTAATTTTTTATTTAAGAAAGGATTAATGAACAAAAATATAAGGTGGGAGGGGTACAACTCCACACAATTCCCACCACCCAATCTCCATAACCCACCCCCACCCCTGATAGCTTTCCCATTCTCTAGCCCTCTGGGAGCATGGACCCAGGGTCATTGAGGGTTGCAGAAGGTAGAAGGTCTGGCTTCTGTAATTGCTTCCCCGCTGAACATGGGCGTTGCCTGGTCTGTCCATACTCCCAGTCTGCCTCTCTCTTTCCCTATTAAGGTGTGTCTCTGGGGAAGCAGAGCTCCAGGACACATTGGTGGGGTCTTCAATCCAGGGAAGCCTGGCCAGCATCCTGGTGGCATCTGGAACTATGCAGCTATCAAGAACAATGAACCCACCTTCTCTGACCCATCTTGGACAGAGCTAGAAGGAATTATGTTAAGTGAACTAAGTCAGAAAGATAAAGATGAGTATGGGATGGGATGATCCCACTCATCAACAGAAGTTGAGTAAGAAGATCTGAAAGAGAAACTAAAAGCAGGACCTGATTAAGTTGTAAGTAGGGCACCAAAGTAAAAACCCTGTGGTGAGGGGTAGACATGCATCTTCCTGGGCCAGTGGGGGGTGGGAGTAGGTGGGAGGGATGGGTCACAGTCTTTTGGTGGTGGGAATGGTGTTTATGTACACTTCTAGCAAAATGTAGACATATAAATCAGTAGTTAATTAATATGAGAGGGGGAAAATCAGTTGTATGTCTCAAAGCTTCTCAAAACACAAACTGAATCTTTTTAATATATAGGCTGTGTATTTGATATGCGGACTCTCTCAAAAGCCTAGACCAAGTAGATTAGAAACATCCAATAGTATAGCTATATACAAGATACTGGATACTGTACAGCAAACCATAACAAAAGGACTTTTCAAAGTTAACCCAATTACCAAATAATGTGATGATAACATTAACTATCGATTGTCTTTTTGAACCCTAAGACAGCAGGAACCTCACATCTCCACTATAGAGCCCCTACTTCCCCCAGTCCTGGAACCCTTGGACAGGGCCCACTTTCCCGTATGCATCTCCCAATCCAAACCAAATAATATTGCATCCGCCGATCACAACCTAACCAACGCAACGATTGCCACCTCAACATGCTTCACCTCAGACTGCATCCAGAGACTTCACATGTGGAATGACAACCCTTCAGCTCCATTACTCAGGTGAGACCTTTCCTTTCATAGTACACTCTAATTTCATCTCAGGTGGTTCACTTTCTAACAAAGTCCCAAAACCTAGATATACACCAGTTTCTGTGAGAGAGAGCTTATGTTCACACGTATCCATAATCTACTGCAAAATATATACCGAAAAGCAGAAGTACATTAGAGTTTGCAGTGAGTACCTCCCTAACACTTCCTCTCCACTATTCCAAGCTTGGGATCCATGATTGCTCAACAAATTGTTTGGCTTCGTATGTTAACTCTCTTTTCAATCACCAGGTTCCAGTAGTAGGTTCTTTATATCACTCAGTTTTAATTGTTTTAAAATAATACATATGTTATTGAGTAAAAGGCAAATGATTTATATTATCTGAAAAGAAGCCAGATTATTATACATAGATTATTTAGATCTGTTTGTATTTACGTGACTGTGTGTATATATCTAATGGCATCTTGCTGTTAGTAGTCTTCTATAGCCTTTTAAAAATTATCTTTATTATTGGATAGAGACTGAAATTGAGAGGGGAGGGGTGGTAGAGAGTGAAAGAGACACAGACACACCTGTAGCTACTTGTGAAGCTTTCCCCCTACAAAAGGGAACCAGGGACTTGAACCTGGGTCCTTGCACACTGTAATGTGTGTACTTAACCAGGAGCAATACCACCTGGCCCTAAATATACTCTTTATATAAACCATATTATGAAATTTATAATATTACACAGTATGTTTTAGAAATATTACACTTATTTGAGAAGGATTTCTAGTATTTTATTTTTGGGGTTACAGGGATCTAGGCAAAATCTGAATTCATATTTCTGGTTTAATTTTCTGCATATTGCTTATAATCTTTGTCAACTTAATCTGCTGAAAATTTAAAAAAAAACATGTTAAATTTAAATGAATGAGAATTTGTTAGTTTCCTAAGTTGATTTATCAAAATTGCATGTATTTACTGATGAGTAACTTTATTGGAAGCATATGAATGTAGAATTGCCAGAGTGTCCTTACATATTTAGCCTTTTGCTGTGATACAATAAGAATTTATGTTCCCCAAATACTTTTGGTCTAAAACTTTACTTTCCTTACGAAAAGAGTTATATCAACTTTCTTTAGGTGTTTTTATAATATGTATTTGCTATAATTTAACCTGATGTTCCAGGTCATTATATTTTAACCATATATTACTAACAGTATATGTCCATACTTTTAAATCATTTTATTGTGTGTATGTATGTAATAAATATATTTTTTCTTTATGATATATAAGCCTATTTCTGTTATCTTATTTTTTATTTTTAACTATCTTTACTTATTTATTTATTGAATAGAGACAGCCAGAAATTGAGAGGGGAGTCGGTGACAGAGAGGGAGAGAGACAGAGAGACACCTGCAGCACTGCTTTACCACTCGCTAAGTCCCCCACGCATGCAAGTAGGGACTGGGGACCTACTGGAACCCAGGTCCTTATGCATTGTAACATGTGCTCTCAACCTGGTGCACCACCACCCGGACCCTCAGTTATCTTATTCTTTAATTTACATAATTGTTCTTTGACTATCCTTACTACATTATCTTTTGAGTTTACATTGTTCCTCCATTTTTATTTTTAGCAAACCCTTAAAATTTGTCATCCAAATTTTGTTTTAGGAAGTTTAATACATTAGCCCTCTTTTATGTCTGTTTTAAAAACAATATATCCAGTAAATTTGGGCTTTCAAAATAGCTCACTTAGATAGCATGCTGCTTTTGCCATGCATGTGACCCAAGTTCAAGCCCAGGTCTCACCACATTGAAGTAAGTTTCAGTGATGTATCCAATTTCTCTCTCTCTCCTCTCCCTCTCTCCCTTCTTTCTCCCTCTCCTCTTTTCTGTCTCTATAAAGTTGATAATTTTTTTCACATTAATATATGTGCCAAGTATTACTTTGACTTCTGTCAAAATATTTTCTAGAATTTTCTTTGTTCATATTCTTTTGGTAACTTCTAACTTTTATCACCTTTCCATCATTTTATTTCATATTATTTTCCAAAATTTAAGAAGGAGCAGGGGAGAGTTGTTTTCTTGTTTACACATTCTCTTTTTCCTAATTTGCTTTCTGATCAAGGTAACTGTGCATGTATGATTCCCTTTTTTTGAGTCACTTTTTCGTTCAGGCAAAGTGATAGGGAAAAATTGACAAGTGCAAAGAGGGGAGGACACCACAGAGCTAGAATTTCTTTATGCCCCCAAACATTTTGTATCTCCCATGTGCTGCTGGGACTCAAGTCTGACACAAACACAGTAGGTGCCACACCTGACTGGCTATATCTCCGGCTCTCAGTTACTCTAATCTGGATAAACGGTTATTTCTCTTTGCATCTTAAAAATATCTTTCAACTACCTTCTGACTTGCACTGCAGTTCTAATTATTCACTCTTTGGTCAGATATTTTTACTTGTTGGCTATTGTATAATTAATTAAATTATTTTTATTTTATGGTTATGTGAACATTTGAAATTATTTCCTAAGTTGGAGCTCTTCTACTATAGAGTTCCCTAGAATAAGAATTATGAGATGAGTCACTATAAAGGGCCCTGATAAAAGGGAAGTTAATTTAGAGTCAGAAGACTGAATTTTGTTTACATATTATATCACTGCTTAGCTGTATGATCTTGGGAAGTCTCCAGCCTACCTTTAAAAAAATTCATCAAATTCCCCTCTTCTGAGTGCAGATAAAATTATCAACCTTGAGGAATGACTAAGAGAAACTGTGGAGAATACTTATCTCCTGCCTAGTTCAGAATAATGCCCAAGATATATGGTAAATGGAAGAAAATGCATGTTCTTAGCCTCCGAATTGGATCACTACTTGTATATCATGAATTGGCTTTCAAGCTCCAGGGCAGCTGTCTGATAAAGTTAACACATTAATCATCAGAAAAGCACTGGCATTATAACTTGAAGTGATCTAGCACAAGATTTGCATGCCTGTGGCTCTAAAGGTTCTAGGTTCAGTCTCCAGTATCACGTACAGGTAGGCAGTGTTTATCTGTCTGTCTGTCTGTCTATCTACCTATCTATCATACATCTATCTATATCTATCACCTAGCTTTTACTACCTATATGCATATGTGCATAAGTTTATGTGTTTGTGTCTCAGAAAAATAAAAGGGATACATCTTTAAAAAAGCTCTAGTGAGAATGGCAATTGCACACCTGGCTAAATGCACACATTCACACATTACCATGCACAAGCTCCCAGGTTTGAGCCCCTGCTCCCCACTTACAAGACGGAAGCTTAATAAGAGGTAAAGCAAGTAAAGCAGGAGTCTTTCTGTCTCTCTCCTTCTTTTTTTTTTTCCTCTACCTTCTTAATTTCTTTCTGTCCTATCAAATAAAGAAAAAAAAAAAGTGGCCGTTAGGACCAGGCACTGAGCTACACTGATAACCCTGGGGCAATAATTAAATAAGTAAATAAATAACTCTAGCATTGTTTAACATCCTAGAAGTATTTTGAATATTTATTTATTTACTTATTTAATAGAGACAGGGAGAGGTAGAAATGGAAGGTGAAGATAGAGAAGGAAAAAGAGAGAGAGAGAAACGCCTGCAGCACTGCTGAACCACTTGTGAAACATCCCCCCAACACACCACAGGTGGGAAGTAGGAATCCTTGCACACTGTAATGTTCATGTTCTACGTGGCGTGCCGAGGCCTGACATCAATCATTCTAGAACTATTTTAAGGTATCCCTTTGTCTGAACTAATCTATAATTTCACTACAATATATGTCATTTCCAATTCCTTTCTATTTATTCTGCTTGAGGAACAGACCGCTCTCTAGATTTGTAAATCAATGCTTTCATCAAATACCGGAGCATTTATTATATCTTTCAGTATTGCCTCTACTTCATGCTCTATATCTGAGGTTGAGATATATACTTGCTAAATCTACTTACATTGCTTTTTCTGTCTTATGGCCATGGTCTCATTCCTAAATATCTATCTGCTTCTCCCATAGATTGCTCTTGACTGCTTTTGGAAATAAATTCCACTTCTATTTTACTTATCTGAAACTTTAATTTTAATTATTGTCAGTTTAGAAAATATGTAATTTAAACTAAACTAAATAGAGAAAATGTTATCTCTACTTTTCTTTCTTTTCCTTTTTTTTTTTTTTTTTTTGTTTGTTTGTTTTTCCTTCAGGAGTCCTTTGGGGATTTTTTTTTTTTTTTTTATGGTTCCACACATAGTTTTGGATGTTATTTCATTTCCTTGAAATATGCCATTGGGGTTTATATAGGGATTGCCATATATATATATATATATATATATATATGTATATATATATATATTCCTTTTGATAGAACAGTAATTTTAATGATATTTTTCTTCCAACCCATGAGCAAGGAATAAGAGATGTTCTTCCATTTCTTTGTGTCATCTTTTAGTTCTTTTAACAATACCTTATGGTTTTTATCGTAAATGCCTTTCACCTCCTTTGACAGAATTACTCCTGGGAATTTTATCTCTATAGGTTCCCCACTGCTCAGTTCCATATATTCAATTTGCATTCTGCTACTTTATTGAATTTATTGATGGTTTCCACTTGTTTTGGGTAGAGATTGTGGAGGTTCTCTATGTATATTGTCATGCCGTCTGGAAATAGTAATAATTTAACTTCTTTCTTTAAAATAAAAATACCTTTGAAATAGCTTTACTACCTGATTACAATGATGAGGAGACAAAACAATGAAGGCAGGAAGTGTTGAGGAGAAGCTTGACAAGCAGTGCAAAGGGTGTCTCTCTCTTTCCATTCCTACTTTTCCTTTCTGTGTGTTTCATTCTGTCTCTGTTAAATAAATAATTGAATAGAAAGTCTTTTAAAAAAACTGAACAAAAAGAAAAGGAGCAACCCTATTAAAAATTGGGAAGTTTTCTGAAGAGATACACATGGTCCACAGGCATATGAGGAAATGTTGCACTTCATTCTTCATTAGAGGGATGCAAATTAAAACCACCTTGAGATTCTACCTCACACAGGTCATGATGAACTGTATCAACAAAACAGGAAATTATAGTTGTTGGAGGGGAAGTGGAGAAAGAGGAACTCTGTTCCTCTGCTGGTGGAAAGACAAACTGGTGCAGCCATTACAAAGAACAGCCTAGAGAATTCTTTAATAAATACAGATAGAAATACCTTATTCCCTAGAAACATCACTATTAGTCATCTATTTAAAGGACATGGAAATGGTAACTCAAAGGGATATATGCACCTCAATGTTCATAGCTGCATTACTCACAATAGTGAAAATATGGAAATGGTCATAGACAAAGGGCTGGATAAAGAAATTATGGGACATATACTGCATGTGATACTACTAAGAAATTACAAATGATACTATATCTTTCAGGACCAAATTGATGGAACTAGAGATAATTATGTTTAGTGAAGTAAGTATGTTCTATACAACTACCAGATGACTTCACTTATATGTGGAGTATTGAAGTTGAAATACATGAACTTTCAAAACAAATAAGTGGCCAACCTGACTCTAAGATCTTGGTGGACTGTGGTGACTATTCTTGGGCTGATGGGGTCATGGAACTTGGGTGGTAAGAGTGGTGTGGAAACCATATTCTTCTCACCTTACAATCTTATAAACCACTAATGTAAAAGTTAAAAATTAAATAAGAGCTAAATTGTGAAAATATGTAGTTTATAGTATATCTATTCAAGTCTAAAAAATTGATGACCTTTCACCGTAATTTCTATTTCATTAAGTCATAAGTTCAATGTACATCTATATTCTGTGTCTGGCATTTCTATTAACAAATTTGGGGAGTTTTGTTTCCTCAATTTTCTTTTATACTTTTGTTCAAACAAAGGAATTAGCTTTCTTCTGCTGATTTATGTATTTATTGCTTGCACTTAATTATTTGCTGTTCATTGAGCATAAATTAAGACTTGGAAAGCTTTTGTGAAATAATCAATGAAGTCCAGAAACCTCAAAGTATTTCAAACCTTTCTGCCAGTCTGGGCTCATCACTGGAGATTCAGGCTCCATTTCCCAATTTTAAAATCTTCCTAATGGCCTTGTTGTTATTGATGATTTACCAGAATATCTTATTATTTCTTTGTCTTTCTAGAGTTAGCTCTGGGACTTAAAACCAAGCTTGTCCATGCTCTTTTCCCCCCTCTTTATCTATAACTTCTTTCGTCATTCCCTTCTCCCCCTTCTATCTTCCCAAGCCTTTACTGATTTGTCTTTCTATTCTTTTACAATAAGAAATCTAAATCTTAAGAACTCTCTCTCTTTCTCTCCTAAAGTATGTTCATTGCAAGCTGTAGCATTTTTCATCCTCTCTAGTCATTTTTCTGAAGTCATTTTCATTCTTCCTTAATCCTCAGATTAAAGTAATGACACTCTTATCAGTTAATCTTTCATATAAACTAACAAACATAAAACCAAAAAAAATCTAAAATATTCAAATCTAAAATATCTCCTCCAATAATGATTTCTGTTAAACTGAAACTATCAAGGACCAGGAGGTATCACACCTGGCTGGACACACATGTTGCAATGTGCAAAACCCCAGGTGTGAGGACCCAGCCCCCTACTGCAAGAGAAAGCTTTTTGACAGGTGAAGAAGTGTGGCAGATGTCTGTCTCTCCTTCTCTATCACCCTCTTCATATCAATTTCTGGCTATCTCTACTCAATAAATTCATAAAGATAATAAAAAAATTCAGAACTGCGATGAAGGTAAACAAACAAACAAGAAACCCTTCAACTCTTCTGGTCTGGTTTGCCTGCACATTGCTTTGCTTCTTGTTTCCAATCAGTTTTATTTTAAATATATGTTCCTATTTTTTCTTGTTTGTTCATTTATTTTTATTGAAGTCACATCAGTTGATTGCTTTGTTTACAGTGAACAATCAATCAATTTTTATCCAGGTATCTAGAAGTTAGATTTGTCTTACCAAAAGGTATATATCTATTTTGTTATTTTTACTATAATGATTTTTGTTATTGTTACTATTATTATTTTGTTGTTGTTCTCTTTGGAACCAGGACCTTGTGCTTGTATGTGTCATCATTTCATGGTGCTTTTTAAGTACATATAGACAAGAAAAGATACGTTACAGCATCAAATTTCCCTCCCTTGTCATAACACCTTCTATGTGATACTGGTGCTTGAATCTTGATGGTGATAGACACTAACCTGGTGATTTATCTCTCTACTGCCTATTCTACAAGTGAAAACTTGTGTACTGAGGTGACCCAAATGGCTTCTCTCCTTCAGACAAATGTTTAGCCCATTTTCTCTTTCTGATTTTTTCCTTTGACTATAACTTGCCCTCTGAGCCTAATTTCCAGTTATCTATTTGAGCCCACTTTTCAGTATTTTCTGCAATATGAACAGTTCATCTGTGCCCTCAGAGATGCACTTACTCCCTTCTTGATCTCTTCCTGATGTATCTCCCTTCCTCTCCACTCCTCTACTTTCTGAACACCAACCCCCCCAACACACACTGCTATAATAAATAGACCCTCTGATGATATTCACCTACTCTTTCGTATAATCTATCTTTACTTGTTTGCATTCCCAACAGGACTGACCACTCCATGACACAGCAGCAAATACTTTCTGTTGTATTTATTCTGGTGTCCTAGATAATTAGTCAGGTGCCTTGTCTTTGGTGCTCAGTAAATATTTATTAAACAAATGAAACAAAATATCTTTTTATAAATAATGAAAGAGGAACTCTGAGAAGGAACAGAAATGAAAATGTTAGCTCCTACCAACCTTTAGTTCTCTCTCTCTCTCTCTCTCTCTCTCTCTCTCTATATATATATATATATATATATATATATATATACATATATACATATATGTGTGTATATATGTGTGTGTGTGTGTATATATATATATATAATATGAGCCTCAATAAAGCTTTCGAAATGCATGCCTTGCATCCAATAAGGACTCAATATTTTTATGAAAGAGACACACAAAATATTCACTGGCTACAGTTAGTGGTTTTCGTATCCTTCTCTAAATGAGCTTGCAGTAAAAATGAAGTGATGAAAGCCCTTGGTTGCTAAGAAGTATTGAAATACCTGTTTCTTTCTATTTAAATGCAGCATATTCCTCACTAGTTCGTGTTAGACCAGTTTTCACACAATTTATCCTAATTGGTATTTGAGTCCTACTGTTTTCAGTTTGTCACAGGGTCGACTTACCACAGTCTCCCACATTCTCCACCACCCACTGTTTCTCTATATTTTGTCCTGTCAGAGCCACATCAAGCCGCCTCTGAGTGTAATCACATCAAAATCGATTTTCATGGCTGAGAGAAAAATAATGGAAATTTCTCTAATGTAGTAAATGTATGTGTTCCTTTTGGTTAACCAAAATAGACTATACATCAGACCTGTCAAAATTAAGTTCTCTTGATTCAGTGTTCTCCCACCTACTTGTATACAAATTATAAAAGCATCCTGTGAAGCACCGCGATGCAGTCATTCTGCTTCCCTTTCTATCCGTGCATCTCTTTCAAGTAAAAAAAATCTTGCCAACTTATCAAGCTATAATACTGTCGATAGCCTGAATCCACAAGCAGTGTTCTCAGTGTTAGGATACCTTAAACCTGTCACTTCTTAGATCAATAAATTTGCCCATTATGATATATTCTCAAGCAGGAGCCAACATTCAGATGGACTCAGAACCAAATTTAAATACCAACTTTTTGATCTTTTTCCAGATCCTGTTTATTTTTTTCTTTATTTTATTGCTTAGGTGATAGCTACTGGGTCCAAGAAATCAATTGCTTCAATATTTATTAATTTTAATATTAAGCATTGTTTTCTCTGAATATTTTCAAGATGACTGAACAAACTCAAATTATAAGATTCCAGTGAGGTGTTGGTCCTAAATTCTCTTACTTATTATATTATCTCAAGGTAGTTGCATCTTGAAAGACTTTGGGGAATTCCCCCCCCTTTTGTTCCTTGCTAAATTTAGTCACAGCTTTGGCATGTTGTTGGGAATAAATTTAACTTGAATGATCCACATTGATGGCCCGCATTCTTTTTAGTTACAGCAGCACCCTACTAACGTTTGATGAACAAAAGGATGGTCGAAATATGACTTTTGATAACTGATTATCATTCTATTACTATGGGTGGGAGAGAAACTCAATAGCTATAATACATTGCTGAAAACAACTTAATAATATTTTAAAAGATTTATTTGTTCATTGATGAGAGTGATGAAAGAGAGAGACAGAGAGACAGAGAGAGAGAGAAAAAAGAGAGAGAAATAGAGAGAAGTAAAGCATCACCTTGGCATATGCAATGCTGGTGAATGAACCTAGAATTGCATAATTGAGAGTCTAGTACTTCATCCTTTTTGTCACCACCAGGTCACTAAAAAGAAAAAATAGATTTAGCATCCATTTATAACCAGCAAGAAACCAAAACTGAGTTTAATATCTACAGTGTACTATGCTGAAATTCAGGATCAGATATTCAGTTGAAATTCTGGGTTCGATTTCTTTTGTTTAGTAAAGATAAGAATGAGAATATATTCTCATTTTAATATTTCCATGATACATTCCAGTGAAATGTCAGACAATACAGATATTCTCATAAAAATAAAGAAGAGTTTCCATGATATGTTAAACT
Organism: Erinaceus europaeus; assembly: GCF_950295315.1. NCBI lineage: Eukaryota > Metazoa > Chordata > Mammalia > Eulipotyphla > Erinaceidae > Erinaceus > Erinaceus europaeus. Next base: position 169,633,381 of record NC_080164.1, on the reverse strand, counting down.
TAATTTCTACTTAATAATTAATTATTCAATGAGAGATAGATAGATAGAGAAATACAGAGAAAGTGAAACAGAGAGATGAACGGTAGATAGGAATCTCACCATAAGTCCTCCTTCATCTGATGCCAGAGACCAGACCTCAGGCCTTGGGCTTGCCAAACAGTGTTCTACCTACTGATCCCCCTCCTCAGGGGAAAGGCCTTTTCTTGGTTCTATATTCTTCACTCAAACTAATTCTTGAAGGTTCCGATGAAAGCAAAATCAATTCTTAGCATTCAGTGGTTATGAACAGTAATGAGGGGGCCAGGCAGTGATGCACCCAGGGACGTGCACATAGTACTACATGGAAGGACCCGGGTTTGAGTTCTGCTACCCACCTGCTGCAGGGACGCTTCATGAGCTATGAAGCATGTCTGCAGGTGTCTTTCTGTCTCTCTCTCTCTCCCTTCTTATCTCCACTTACCTTCTCAATGTTTCTTTTTCCTATGGAGTAAAAACAAAACGTTTTGGGGCCGGGTGGTAATGCACCTGGTTGAGTGCGCATGTTACAATACACAAGGACCCAGATTCGAACCCCCTAGGGGGAATAGACAGGGGGAAAGCTTTGCAAGTGATAAAGCAGTGCTGTCTCTCTCCTTATCACTCTCCCCCTTCTCTTCCAGTTTCTGGCTGTGTCTATCTAATAAATAAAGATACTAATAAAAATAATTTAAAAAAAAAAAACATAAAAAAGAGAAAAAGGAAAAAAAAAAAAGACCTCCAGGAGGAGTAGATTCATAAGGCCAACACTGAGCCCTAGTGATAACCCCGGGGGCAAAACAAACAAACAAACAAACAAACAGTAATGAAAGTTACTAATTACATTCTGGTAAAGGAAGTCTTGTTAAAAGTCAGATCACTGTTTTAATATCCCAAGATATTTTTTAAGTAGGTACCATGGAGACATACATGAGTATCTGTGATAATGTTCAAATATTCAAATTTTGTAATCATTACAATTTGATTCTGAAACTCCTAATATTCAGTGGGACTTTATTTTTGTTTGTCATTTTATTTATTTATTTACTTATTTATTTTAAGAAGGAGACATTAACAAAGCCGTAGGATAGGAGGGGTACAACTCCACACAATTCCCACCACCAGGTATCCACATCCCATCCCCTCCCCTGATAGCTTTCCTATTCTTTAAACCTCTGGGAATATGGACCCAAAGTCATTGTGGGATGCAGAAGGTGGAAGGTCTGGCTTCTGTTATTGCTTTCCCACTGAACATGGGCATTGACTGGTCGGTCCATACTCCCAGTCTGCCTCTCTCTTTCCCTAGTAGGGTGGGGCTCTGGGGAAACAGAGCTCCAGGACACATTGGTGGGGTCTTCTGTCCAGAGAAGTCAGGTCGGCATCATGCTGGCATCTGGAACCTGGTGGCTGAAAAGAGAGTTAACATACAAAGCCAAACAAATTGTTGAACCATTATGGACCTGAAGGCTGGAATAGTGCAGATGAAGTGTTGGGGGGTACTCACCACAGACTATTGTGTACATTTGCTTTCAGGTATATATTTTGCCCTAGTTTATGGATACGTGTGAACATATGCTTGATCTCAGGGGACCTGGTCTATATCTAGGTTTTGGGACTTTGTTAGGAAATGAAGCACCTGGAATGGAATTAGAGAATTCTATGAAAGGAATGGTCTCACCCGAGTAATGAAGCTGAAGGGTTGTCATTCCACACCTGAAGTCTCTGGACAGAATCTGAAGTGAAGCATGCTGAGGTGGCACTCACTGTGTTGATTAGGTTGTGATCGGCGGATGCAATATTATTTGATATGAATTGAGAGAGGCATGCAGGAAAGTGCGCCCCACCCTAAGGTTCCAGGACTGGGGGAAATATAGGCTCTATAGGGGAAATGTGAGGTTCCTGCTGTCTTAGGGTTCAAGAAGACAATGGATAGTTATTGTTATCATCACATTATTTGGTAACTGGGTTAACTTTGAAGAGTCCCTTTGTTAGGATTTGCTGTGCAATACCCTACATCTTTTATATAGCTGTGCCACCACCAGTTGCTTCTGTTCTCCCTGGTCTAGGCTTTTCAGAGTCAACATGTCAAAGACTCAGCCTAAGTATTAAAAAGACTCTGTGCTTTAAAAATTTTGAGACATACAATCAATTTATCCACTCTTATGTGAATTAAATAGTAGTTTATATGACTAGAATTTAATAGGAGTGTACATAGATACCATTCCCACCACCAAAACATTGTATCCCCTCCAACCCACCCACCCCGCACACCCCACCCCCACAGCCCCTGGGAGCTGAATGTCCACCCTCACCACAGGGTTTTTACTTTGGTGCCCTACTCTAGATTTAGTCAGATCCTGCTTTTAGTTTCCCTTTCTGTTCTTCTTTCTCAACTTCTGTTGATGAGTGAGATCATCCCATACTGATATTTATCACTCTGACTTAGTTCACTTAACATAATTCCTTCTAGCTCCATCTGAAATGGGTCAGAGAAGGTTGGTTCATTGTTCTTAATAGCTGCATGGTATTCTGTTGTTTATATATCCCACAGATTTCTCAGCCACTCATCTGTTGTTGAGCACCTGGGTTGCTTCCAGGTTTTAGCTATTATGAATTGTGCCACTATGAACATAGGTGTACACATATCTTTTTGGTTGGGTATTATGGAATCCTTGAGGTATATCCCAAGGAGAGGAATTACTGGGTCATATGGAAGGTCCATGTCTAGCCTTGTGAGAGTTCTCCAGACTGCTCTCCACAGAGGCTGGACCAATTTACATTCCCACCAGAAATGCAAAAGGGTTCCTCTGTCCCCACATCCTCTCCAGCATTTGTTGCTGCTGTCCTTTTTGATGTATGCCATTCTCACAGGAGTGAGGTGGTATCTCAATGTTGTCTTTATTTGTATTTCTCTGACCATCAGTGACCTGTAGCAGTTTTTCATATGTTTGTTAGCCTTTTGGATCCCTCTGAAGTGAGTTTTGTTCATAACCTCTGCCCATTTTTGAATGGGGTTATTGCTTTTTTGGTACTAAGTTTGCTGAGTTCTTTGTATATTTTAGTGATTAGTCTCTTGTCTGATGTATGGCATGTGAAGATCTTCTCCCATTCTGTGAGTTGTCTCTTTGTTTGTGTGATAGTTTCTTTGGCTGTGCAGAAGCTTTTCAAGTTGATGTAGTCCCATTGGTTTGTTTCTGCTTTAGTCTTCCTTGCAATTGGGTTTGTTTTATCAAAGATGTCTTTGAGGTTTAGGTGGGAAAATGTTCCACCAATGATTTCCTCTAAGTATTTGATAGTTTCTGGTCTAATATCCAAGTCCTTGATCCATTTGGAGATGATTTTATTTCTGGTGAGACTGGTGGTTCAATTTCATTCTTCAGCATGTTTCAACCCAGTTTTTCTCAGCACCATTTATTGAAGAGAGCTTCCTTCTTCCATTTAATACTTTGGGCCCCCTTATCAAAGACAGTATGTCCATGGGTGAGGGGGTTTAGTTCTGGGCTTTCAATTCTGTTCCACTGGTCTGTATGCATACTTTTGTTTCAGTACCAGGCTTTTTTGATGATGATGGACATATAATATAGTTTGAGATCTTGAAGTGTGATGCCTTCATTTCTGTTTGTTTTCCGCAATATGGTTTTGGCAATTCTAGGCCTTTTCTGGTTTCAGATAAATTATTGTAGTTTTTGTTCTATTCTCTTAAAGCTTGGTGGAATTTTGATGAGTATAGCATTAAATTTGTATATGGCTTTGGGGAGAATATTCATTTTGATGATATTTATTCTTCTGATCCATGAGCATGGGATGTCTTTCCATTTCTTGGTATCAGTTTCTATTTCCTTGAATAGTAACTCATAGTTTTCAGTATACAAGTCTTTCAGTTCTTTGGACAGCTTTATTCCTAGATATTTTACTGATTTTGCTGCAACAGTGAATGGGAGTGATTTCTGGATGTCTTTTTCTTCAGGTTTAGTGTTTGCATAAAGAAATGCCACTGATTTTTGTACATTGATTTTGTACCCTGACACCTTGCTGTATTGCCTAATAACTTCCAGTAGTTTTCTGCTGGATTCTTTAGGGTTTTCTATATATACTATCATATCATCTGCAAATAATGAAAGCTTGACTTCTTCCCTTCCAATCTGTATTCCTTTGATTTCTTTCTCTTGCCTGATTGCTATGACAAGGACTTCCAATACTATGTTGAAGAATGATGGTGACAGTGGACATACTTGTCTAGTCCCCAATCTGAGGGGGAATACTTTCAGCTTCTGTCCATTGAGTATGATGTTGGCTGTAGGTTTGCTATATATGGATTCCAATATCTCGAGGAATTTCCTGTCTGTTCCAATTGTTTGTATGGTTTTGAACATGAATGGGTGTTGAATTTTGTCAAAGGCTTTCTCTCTATTGAGATAATCATGTGGTTTTTGGATTTGCTTTTATTAATGTGGTGAATGATATAGCTTGACTTATGTATGTTGAACCAGCCTTGCATTCCTCAGATAAATCCCACTTGGTCATGATGAACAATCTTTTTAATATACTGCTGTATTCGGTTGGCCAAGATCTTGCTTAATATTGTGGCATCTGAGTTCATCAGAGATATTGGTCTGTAGTTTTCCTTTTTTGTTCTGTCCCTATCTGCTTTTGGTATCAGGATGATATTGGCTTCATAGAAGGTAGAAGGGAGTGTTCCTGTTTCTTCAATCTTATGGAAAGGCTTTAGAAATATGGGTATTAACTGTTTCCTGAAGGTTTTGTAGAATTCTTTTGTGAAGCCGTCTGGTCCAGAACTTTTGTTGTTGGGGAGATTCTTAATAAGTGTTTGAATTTATTTGTCTGTGATTGGTGTATTTAGGTTTTGTAGTTCTTCTTGGTTCAGTTTTGGAAGGGCATATCTTTCTAGGAATCTTCCATTTCTTCCATATTTTCTAGCTTGGTGGCTTATAGTTCTTCATAGAAGTTTCGCATGATTTTCTGGATTTCTGTGGTATCAGTTGTGATATCTTCACTATCATGTACAATTCTATGAATTTGAGTCTTATCAATTTTTTGTTTAGTGAGTCTGGCTAAGGGTTTGAAAATCTTGTTTAATTTTTAAAGAACCAACATTTGGCTTCATTGATCTTTTGTATGGTTCTCTTATTTATGATGTTTTTTTTATGCTCTTATTTTAGTGATTTCTGTCCTTCTGGCAGTTTTAGGATTCCTTTATTCCTCTTCCTCTAAGTCCTTTAGATGTGCAGTAAGGTTGTTTATTTGAGCTTTTTCTTGTTGTTTAATATGTGATTTTATAGCTATGAGTTTCCCTCTCAATACTGCTTTACCTGTGTTTTCCCAAGTATTTTGATTGCTTGTGTCTTCATTTCCCTTTGTTTCTAGATACATTTGAATTTCTTGGGTGCTTGGGTGTCTCTCTGACCCAGTGGTTCTAAAGCAGTATGTTGTTTAGTTTCCAAATTCTCTGTCTTTTAGTAATTTTCTGTTGTTAAGTGTTAGCTTTACTCCACTGTGGTCTGAGAAGATACTTGGGATGATTTCAACACTCTTGAATTGTTGACACTGTCTTTGTGGCCTAACATGTGGTCTATTCTTGAGTATGTGTTGTGTGGATTTGAAAATGATGTTCACTCCAGTTTTTTGGGGTGAAGAACTCTGAAAATGTCCAGGAGGTCTAGTCTGACAATTTCTTCATTTAATTATCTTGTTTCTTTGTTGATTCTCTACTTTGTTGATCCATCTCAGTGTGAGAGTGGGGTGTTGAAGTCTCCCACTATTATTGTGTTACTATTGATGTATTTTTGTAGTTCTTTCAGTAGGTGTTTGATGTATTTAGATGGTCCCTCATTGGGTGCATAGATGTTAATAATTGTTAAGTCTTCTTGGCTGATTGATCCTCTAATCATTATGTGATGGCCTTGCCTATCTTTTATTACTTTATTTAATTTAAAATCTATTGTGTCAGAGATGAGAATGACTGTTCCTGCCTTTGTTTGTGTGTGTGGTCCATTAGCCTGTATGATAGTTGTCCATCCTTTCTTTTTAAGTCTATGTTTATCTTGTTGGGTCAAGTGGGATTCTTGTAAGCAGCATTTGGTTGGGTTATGTTTTCTGATCCATCCTCCCACTTTTTGCCTTTTGATGGGTGAGTTTCAGCCATTGACATTTACTGATATTATGGATTTAATGTATTGTAGTGCCATTATTCAACAAGTTTTTATTTTCTCTTATATATTACAAGTATGATAGTGATGTTCTTGTTTATAAGAGGTATTTTAGAACCTCTTTCAGGGCAGACTTGGTGATGGTTGTATCCTTTAACTGTTGTTTGTCTAAGAAAGTTTTGATCCCTCCATCTAGTTTGAATGGAAGTCTCGCAGGATATATTATCCTTGGTTAAAACCCTTTTTCATTCAGGGCTTGATAGATATCTTGCCATTCTCTTCTGGCTTTTAGAGTTTGAGTGGAGAAGTCTGCTGATAGTCTTATGGGTTTTCCCCTGTATGCCACTTTTGGTTTTTCTCTTGCATCCTTTAGGATCCTTTCTTTATCCTTACTTTTTTTCATTGTAACTATGATGTGTCTTGGTGTCTTCAGGTCTGGGTTGATTCTTTTTGGGACTCTCTGCACCTCTTGAATCTTAATGTTCTTTATGTTGTTTGGGTCTGGGAAGTTTTCTTCTATAATTGCCTCTAGAAAGTTTACTCCCCCTTGCTCTCTTTCTTCCTCTGGCAGGCCAATTATATGAATGTTACTTCGTTTGAGATCATCCCATATGTCTCTGTTGTTGTTTTCAGTGTCTTTCAATCTCTTCTTAGCTTTTTTACCTCTTTCTTAGTTTTCTCTAGCTCATCCTTTGTCTGGCTAATTCTATTTTCTGCTTCTGTTAGTCTGATTTCCCTTCTCTCAGCTTCTTTTTTCAGTTCAGCTATTTCAGTTTTCAGTTCTCTAATTACCTTGAGATAGCTAGTATTATCCTGGAGGGTCTCATATTTTGTTTCCCTAATTCTGCTAGCCCTTTCTTCCATAATTGTCTTCATTTCTGTTATTATTAAATTTAGTATTGCTTGCATAGTTTTCTTATCTATGGTTACCTCTGACATATCTGTAGTTTCTTCTGGGCTCTTGTCTTCATTCATTGTAGTAGCAGTTTTACTTTCTCTTGGCTTAACCATTTTTTTATTGATTTTTTTTTTATTTCTATATTCTGTTGTTCTTCAGTAGTTGTGTTTTGAGTACAAGCCATGCTATATTAAATACATTTATAAAAAATGCAATCACCAACCTAGGGAATTACTGAAGTAAGGATTAAAGCAGTTTAACCAATACCAGTTAGTCAAACAATGCCTTCAGTCTAAGAAAAAAATAGCAACCAAATCCAAATGAAAAAAGAAGAGTAAGGAAAAAGGGAATAGCGATAATAGACAATTATGCAAATCTACTGTCCACTGTAAATTCTAGGGGTAGCAAGAGACAAAAAGAGAGTAGAAAGGAGACACACACAAAGAGAGTCCACTCTGAGTCAGATTTCTTCCCCAAAATAATGCACAAACAAGTATCAGTGAGTCCAGAAAGCTGAAGAATGAGGTAGGAAGAAAGGAAGACAAGAATGAGAACAAAAAAAAAAAAAGAAAGAGTTTTTTTCTTTTTTCTTTTTAATTAGCTAGGAGGAGGGAGAAGGGGGAGAGTAAATAGTGGAGATAAGTAGAATGAAACAAGTTCCTCTCCCAATGGATAGGACACGCAGTCACCTATCAATGGAAAATACAAAAAGAGTTAATTTTGTTCAACCTGAAGCAGGGGGGGAAATGGACATGTGTGTATAGAATAGTAATAATAAAATAGAACAGAGGGAAAAAAAAAACCCTAATAGTCAGTCTGCAGCTTGGATTGGCTCTCAGAAAGGAAAAGGGTTGGAATGACATACCTGGTAAGGCAAGAATCTTTGTAAAGAAAAAAGCTCAGCAGGGAGCCTGCTACTAGCAGGTCTCCAGGCCCTGGGGTTTGGTAATAGGAGGAGGGGAGATGGGTGCACTTCAGAAATAATCAGAAAATTTCCTTTCTTCTTTCTCTGTTTTCTAACCCAAATTGTGTTATAGTCACCTCCTTGGTGTCACCCTTAGGACCCCTTATTCACTGTCCTGCTGAAGGCCACCTATCCATACCCTTTCCAGCAGTTGTTGTCAGAGCTCATGCCAGCAGCTGCTTCCAAGTCGCCATCTTGGCTCTGCCACGGGACTTTATTTCTAACAGTGCCAGTATGGCATAGTGAAAAAAAATATGAAACTTAAAAAAATACTGTTTCAAATAAAATTTTATTCATCAAAAAACTCTTGGAAATGAGCAACCCCATCTCAGTATATTGTTTTAGATCTTAAAAGATTTTTTTCATGAATTTCAGTACAATATTTGATTATCAAAAAGCTACTTATGGGTTAAAAAGTTCAAAAAATTTTTGCCAGAAGAAACATCTTTGGGGCATTTTTTATAGAATTTTAAGCACCTTGTAAAACATTTTTTAATATATAAATTACTAACTGCTAAAATGAAATCTGAACTGGTTTTGATAACATTCTCTTTCTGATGTAAATGTTGTAAAAAGGCCAACTTACCCAGAGTGATAAGAAATCCATTCACACCTCTTCACAGAAGCCCTGCTCTAGACAACCCCCCTTTAGGTTGGTGAGTATGATGAGATGTGCATTAGAATAATCAATAAGGAAACTGATCCAGTATAAAGATAAGAAGGAAAAACTGACCGTGGAGGACTTCCTTCTTGAAACAGATTCGAAAAACATAATTTCTGGCTGATGTGTACCTGTAAGAATTTCTTTACCTCCCCAGACTTTCAGAGTGAAAAATGTTCCCTGCAATCTCCAATCTTTTCCTAAGCAGGCAGCTATATAAATTAATAAAATAAATTTAAAAATTGTGGTTGCAGTATAATTTATTAAATTGTAGATATGTTAGCTATTGCTTTGCTATATATTTCAATCCAAGTGTCCCAGTCATACACTAACATTCTAGTAATGCCTGGTTAGCTGCAATGTAAAGTCGATACATGAGCATTAGCAAATGGATTATCATATGTGTTTTATGCTCTTAATGAACTTGGCAAATGAACAGTCGCTTATTCATTTGCAAATATTTATTGAGCATTTGCTCTGTCAAGTGAAGTGCTAGGGGCTCTCATTTAAATCACATATTGACTTTGCAATGGCATGCACTGGACATGTGTCTTAAATTTTATAGACAGAGGTCAAATTCCATTTTATCACAAATTTACTACCTTAACTTCAACAAATACTAAGTCTTCCTTGTTCTATATTTGCATATGCAAAGTGGATAATAAAAACATAAAAAGTCAAGGGTCAACAACCATAGCACTGAAAACCATTTACCCCCCCTCCAATAAAATGACTGAAAGAAAAACTTTTGCAATGATTAAGTGAAATAACTCATTGAAGTTATACATATGTCAACTCTTGTTTTCTTCATTTTACATATATCAAACTGAAGTTATTCATAGAATGCCTGGCTGTGGGCCTATAGGTTATTCATAAAGGTTTGGGGGGTGTAGACTTTCTCTAAATTAAAAATCTTTCCAAAATTTACTTTAATAGCACCTATACATTATTTATTTATTTATTTACTTATTTGCCTCCAGGGTTATCACTGGGACTCAGTGCTGACATATCAAATTCACTGCTCCTGGTGGCCATTTTTCTTTCTTTATTTCTTCTTTCATTTTTTCCTTCCTTCCTTCCTTCTTTCCTTCCTTTCTTTCTTCCTTTCTTTCTTCCTTTCTTTCTGTCTTTTTTGGGTAGGACAGAGATAACTTGAGAGGGAAGGGCCAGTAGAGAGGGAGAGAAAGAAACCTACAGTTCACCACTTGTAAGGCTATCCCCCTGCATGTGGGGAGCCAGGGGTTCAAACTGAGACCCTTGTGTGTGTCTTCGCATTTTGTACTATTTGTGCTTAACCTGGGGCAGCGCTGCCTTACCCTCCCCACATGATTTTGATAAGCTAAGTAGTAATATAAGACAAAAAAAACCCAGCAATTATTTCCCATTTTGTTCAATCATTTCATAGCATGCTAATAGGTGTTTCTGAATTTATTGACCTCAGACAATATTTTCTACTTCCCTGAAAACCTACCATCAAAATACCCCGTTTTCTACTTAATCTTCTGTCATTCTTCCAATGTAGCCATATCAAAATTGTTCAGGTGACATGATTTTCAATACTTTATGGTCTCTAAGTTTTTTTTTTTTCACTCTAGAGTCAAGTGAATATGCTATTCCTATTTCTGTTACAGTATAGTTTTTTTGAGAGTTAAATACCTTGAATTGATTTTTGCTAACTTTTCTGTGTCCCTATTAGTTACAACTCTTTAAAATCATTAAAAAACATTCTCATATCCTCTTTCATTTTATGTTCGGAACATTGGACCACTTATCTAGTTCTCCATTATCCCTGGAGGTTAACATTCTTCTACTTTGTTTTCAACTTGTAGCTCTGTGTTTCTTGACTTCTCTCTTCCTGCGGTCCCCTCTCTGCATAGTGGACCCACTCTGTCCTCAACTTTGAAACTTTTATCTTCATTACCTCTTTGTTTTGATGGAAGACAATGTGAAATGTTAAAAAAAAGTTGTCTTGGGAAATGTAACTGCTAACAATTTAATTTGAAATTATTTGACCCTAGCCTAGCCCATATTTTTTCCCCTAATAAATGTCTAATTTTCAGAGCAAAAAAAAATGACTATAAAATCTTCTCATCCCAAATGGCCTTTTTTAAATCGAAACTTCATCATTCTTTCACAAAAAAAAAAAAAAAAGAACTTTATATCTTCTCTGATGGAGCCATTGTGACAGTCTCAACCAATAGTGTGGAAGAAATGTAAAACTATCCAAAAGTGACTTTCCACAAGACGACTGGCTCTGGAATCTCTGTATAGACATCTGGGGATTAGTTCAATCGTAGGGCACATGGCTGCATGCACTAGCTCAATCCCCAGCACTGCACATGCCAGAGCTAATGATGACCGATATTCTTCTCTCCCCCGACCCTCAAGTCTCTCATAAGAAATAAAAAATGATCTGTATTTAAAAAATACAAATACTCTACATAATTTTGAGAGTATACATTACTGTTCATTTTAGTTTGGCTTATAACTTGGCTTAAGATGTGAATTGCTGTACTGGTTCTCTATCCTTTACATAGGCATATTATCCTAGTACACCTGAATGTCTATTTCTATTTAGTTTCTGTGTGGTCTATATACCTGTTTCTTCTCCTCCTCCTCTGCATCCTTCTTCTTTACTCTCTTTATAATTTTTATTTATAAAAAGGAAACACTGACAAAAAACATGGGGTAAGAGGGGTACAACTCCACACATTTGCCACCAGAGCTCTATATCCCATCCCCTCAGCCCCTTTCCTGATAGCCTTCTTATTCTTTATCCTTCTGAAAGTATGGACCAAGGAACATTATGGGGTGCAGAAGGTGGAATGTCTGGCTTCTGTAATTGCTTCCCTACTGAACATGGGTGTTGGCAGACTGATCCATACTCCCAACTTGTCTCTCTCTTTTCCTAGTGGGGCAGGGCTCCAAGACACATTGGTGGGGTTGTCTGTCCAGGGAAGTCTGGTTGGTATCATGGTAACATCTGGAACCTAGTAGCTGAAAGAAGAGTTAACATATAAAGCTGAACAAATTGTTGACTAATCATGACTCTAAAGGCTGGAATATTGCAGATGAAGATTTAGGGTCTCGTTTTGTAGATATTTAGTAGGCCTATTTTAGTTATATTCCAAAGGGCCCATGAATATACTATACTAGTGTTTTTGTTGTTGTTATTTTTTTTCCTGAACCTAACTGTTGAAAATTAACTTAAAAATAGGTTTGGGGGTTGGGGATGCTTGTGGCCCATGTAGAAGAATTCACAGTAGGGAGCTGGGAACTGGTTTAATCAATACACAGTTTATTAGGGTGAAACAGGTAAAAGGCAAAATAAGCAATTATCATCAAGGGTTAAGCGTACACTAGGTCTATAAAGTCTGAATATGGTTATCAAAGTTTATTCCCATAAGATAAACAATTATCAGCTCTGCTAAAGGTTGCTCATGGTTGTAGAGGGGTCTAAAAGTTTACCGGCTAGCAAGAGTCACAGGTGTTCAGTTCCTAGGAGAAGCAGCCATGGCGCACCTGACCAGAAGAAGCTTCTGACCAGAAGCAGCAGAAGCAGCCAGCCAAAGAGAGTTATGTACTCCAAGTCCTTGCTTTTATACATTCCCTTCTCTGAAGCACCTCCTCAGGGTGAGGTCATTTGTATGCTAATAGTCCCAAACTCCCGCTGGGGTCACCACATCTGACATCTGATATGTAGGTTGATCCAAGTTATTGTCTGGGGAAATGATGTCATGGCTAGAAAAAGGACCAGGAATCTGGATCAGGGAAGAGAGTAGCTCCCAAATATGGGAAAAGTGTATAAACATTGATGAATGAAAACCCCATCAATTTGATCTGATCTCTAATCTAGGGCCCATATTCAGCTTTGTAGCCTATGTGATCTCTGCATCCCTGTAGATTTGAGCTCACATTCTGTGGTCATGAGTAGGAACATTCATAACCCATTTTCCTCAGGTGGAAGATAGAATATGTTGTCCAGCCTCCCTTCTGAGGATGGAAAATTCTCTACTGTTGTTGATCCATGTTGATGTCAAGGTTATATGGGGGCCCACAAAGGGGTCTATTGCATTCTTCTTTATAGAGATGACCAGTAACAATGGAGAGAGGGATTTATCCAAGGTCTAGCCCCATCTTGTCTTATTGGGAATCTTGGGACTCCCTAACTAGAGCCCCAGCTGATGGGGTGGCCTGATAGTGACTAAAAAGTCATCATTATAGTATGCCAGTCTCTTGCCCTTATTCAGATTTTGTAGTACTTATTTTCATAAGGTTAGCTTTGGAGTGAATGAGGGAAGTATAATAGGAAGTATGTGAGGAGGGTATCTAAGTCTAAGTGGACACTATTTCATTATGAACTTTATGGTATCCTTTTTAGGTCTTTCCGCTTGCTTGCTGCATATACTTTCTCACTGGAGACTATTGTGCACTTTTGCTTTCAGGTATATACTTTGCCCAAATTTATGGATACATGTGAACATATGTGCTATCTCATGGGACCTGGTCTATATTTAGGTTTTATGACTTTGTTAGGAAGTAGACTACCTGAAATGGAAATTGAGAATCCTATGAAAGGAAATGTCTCACTTGAGTAATGAGACTGAAGGGTTGACATTCCATGCTTGACATCTATGGATGCAGTCTGAAGTGAAACTTGCTGAGGTGGTATTAGTTGCATTGATTAGGTTGAGATCAGCAGATGAAATATCATTTGGTATGAATTAAGAAAGGTGAGCCCCACCCTAGAGGTTCCAGTACTGGGGGAAATATAGACTCTATAGAGGAACCGGGAGGTTCCTGCTGTCTTAGGGTTTAAGAAGGCTATAGTTATTCCTGTAATCAAATTATTTGACAATGGGTTTAACTTTGAAAATCCCTTTGTTAAGATTTGCTGTGGCATGCACAATATCACCATAATTTATGTCCTTTGACATTATTTGTATATAACTGTGTCTTATCAAGTAATTGCTTCTGTTCTCCCTTTTCTAAGCTTTTAAGAGAGTCAACATTTCAAAGACTTGGGCTATAGTCTGTGCAGTGAACCCACCTTCTTTGACCCATCTTGAAAGCAGCTAGAAGGAATTATGTTAAGTGAGCTAAATCAGAAAGACAAAGATGAGTATGGGATGATCCTTCTCATAAACAGATGATGAGAAAGAAGAACAGAAAGGTAAACTCAAAGCAGGATTTGACTGGGTTTGGAGTAGGGCACCAAAGTAAAAGTCTCTGGGTTGAAGGTGAGAGTGGATGTTCAGCTTCACATGGGGGGGGGGGGAGGGGATGGAGAGGAATGTGATGGGACACAGTCTTTTGGTGGTGGGAATGGTGTTTATGTACACTCCTATTAACTTGTAGTCATATAAATCACTACTTAGTTAATATGAGAGGGGCAACATTGAATGTCTCTCTCATTTTTTAGTATTCCTCATTATGTTTTCAGAAGAATCTTCTAATCCACTCCTTAGAATAGGAGATAGTAGAAGAGAAAAATAAATATTTGTCCCAGATTTCTGAGAGTATATTCCACATTAATTTTTGGAGTGGGGATACATATATATATTTAATGCATACAACCATAGTTAAAAAAAAAAAAAAAAGAAACCTGGGAGTCAGGCGGTAGCGTCTTGGGTTAAGTGCTGATGGTACAAAGTGGAAGGACCAGCGTAATAATCCAGGTTCAAGTCGCCGGCTCCCCACATGAGGGGAGTCGCTTCACAGGTAGTGAAGCAGGTCTGCAGGTGTCTACTTTCTCTTCTCCTCTCTGTCTTCTTCTCCTCTCTGCATTTCTCTCTGTCCTACCTAACAACAAAAACATCAATAACCACAACAATAATAGCTACAACAATAAAACCAACAAAAGGGGGTACGTAAAAATATCAAAAGAATCTTATAAAGGGACACTTGTATCTAAGACTGCGGGAGAACTATAGTGGTTATCTATAGGAGAGGGGATGGGGATACTGACCTTTGGTGAAAGTATTGGTGGGAAAAAAAAAACACACACTACACTGTAAACCATACTCAATAAAGATCTAAAGTTAAAAAAATATTTATAACTATACAAATGATATTTTTCATTTGAAATTATTTGACCCATCCTAGTCTAGCCTACAATTTTATTCTGTAATTTTTTTCAAATAAATATATCATTTTCAGAGAACAAAAACAAGACTATAAAATGTTCCCATCCCTCATGGTCTTTTTTTAAAAAATTGAAACCTTGCCATTCTTTCACCAAGACATGAACTTTATATCTTCTCTTATGGAGCCACTGTGACTATCTCAACCAATAATATGGAATAAATATAAGACTGTGTGATTGAAAAACACCACAGAGACCAACGTGTCCTTATCTGGCTATCTCCTTTAGGCTGTTTGCACTCTTCACTGGGCTATGCGGAAGCACGGGCTATAGGAATGGATAGGTGTAAATTTTTAAGCCAAGTGATTATGTTGAGGCAGTCGTAGATAGCATGATGGTTATGCAAACAGATTCTCATGTCTGAAGCTCCAAAGTTTTACGTTCATTTCCCTGTACCACCATAAGCCAGAGCTGAGTAGTGTTCTGGTTTAAAAAAAAAATCGTTGAGATTATTCCAAGCTTGGACAATATTTGATCACAATTGCATGAATGACTCTGAGGCTGTAAAGTTCATGCATTCCCAGAACTGTGAGAGATCATAGTAAAATCATTATGGTTACTTTAACTAGATAGAAGGTTTAGGAATTTATACAGCAATGAATAGCTGGCCATTTACAATCCTACTTTTAAATTATATTTGACAGTAACTTTCTTCTTCAATTACACAAACTAGATGTATAAATGGCATTTTAGATTCAGAAAATGTATTCATGCACTCCTTACTCTGTGTTGTTAGCTCTTCTTCAATTTTCTGTGTTCTGAAAATGTTTCTGTCCTTGCCTAATTTACTGGTGTTTCTCTTTGTGTTTTTATTTATTCCCTTTAGTAGGTTTATATATTTCTCATTTGAGTAAGTTTTTTCTTGAAATTTTGAAGAATTGTATACAATATTTTGTGTATGGTGAAATATGTAAGACTATTTGTAGGATTACAAATTTATAGATATAGATTCAACATCTGTAGCTACCTCAATTGAGTATTGAAACTTTTTTAGTTATAGAAGAGTAGCGATTTGTGGGGGCTGAGTGGTGGCACAAATGGCTGAGTACACATGCTACAATGTGCAGGGACCCAGGTTCAGCCCGTCTCCCACCTGCAGAGGGAAAGCTTCACAAGTGGTGAAGCAATGATACAAGTGTCTCTTACTCCATCTCTAGTTCCCTCTTTTCTCTCAATTTATGGCTGTCTGTATCTAATAAATAGGGTGGAGGTTTGAAACCATAATTTCAATTAAATCACTTTTCAAGTAATTATTTAACACAATATACATAAGTAATATAATTATAACCATAATGAAATAAAACTACTTACGGATTACATCATAGATAAGTCAATAAATATCACTACCCAATACTCAATTTCTATAAAGGCAAAATGAAGATATCAATTAATAGATGAAATTGAGGTGACAATTTAACAAGATAAATGAGGTGAAATTTCTTAGCTTAATATCAAATGCTTAGTATATTCCTAATGAATACTTACTCAATATAAAGTCTCTTATAGAATTTCCTTAATTACCTTAATCAGGTAGTCATAAACTAAAGCATAAGCTATCTTTGGACTATTCATCAATGTATGCTTTATAATATTTTATATATGCATACCTAATTATGAATTTTCCCATCGGTAATCACTTTTGTTCAGGTAAGAAAAACTCAACTTCATTCTGACTACAGTCTTAATAATCCATCTCTGCAGCTCAATTTCCCATTTGTGTCTCCCAGAAATATCATTCTAGCTAGACCATAATTGTTACCTCTTGCCAAAACTTGAGTATAGAGTTGAGCAACAAAGAAAATAAAAAAATTTTTTTATCATACATCCCAAGAAAAGCAGTTTGAGGAAAATGTACATTAATTATTATTACCTCATTCTGGAACTTTCCTATCTGCCTTGCTGATATTCATATTTTCAATGATTCCTTTGCTTCACTAAGCAGTTCTCTTTTCTCTAATAAGTGTTTGTTTTCTGCTCAAATTAACTAGCATTTGCTCCTGTTGCACATCAGAAAACACCAATTGATAACTTTACATCCTGAGAATTCATTTGTTTAAATCATTTTTATTGAGAGGATTATTGGTTTATATTGCCATTGTTGACACATGGGTGCAATTTCTCATCTCCCCATGACAGTTGTCCACAGAACATTCTCATACATAACTTAAGTCCTTTTCCATCATCACACAACAGGAACCCAATAATTCATTTCTCAGAGCAAGTCAAGTCATATTTGAAGGTAGACTTGAATTAATGAATACATTAAGATAGTATGAACAGCTATTATTTTCAATAACCCTTCTACAAAATATTCTTATTGTCAAAATAGAATGTTCTTATACACACCAAAGTAAATTTTATTCACTTTTTACTTTTGTTGAAATTTCAACAAATACAAAAGTACAAAAGGATGTATTTGGGAATATATAAAAACAAATTCTAGAACAAAGATTAAATAACCATACATAATTTATGAGCAAGATTTTTTCCAAGTATGTAAGATAACTAAAATGTATTTTATGATGCGGGTCGCTCCAGGTCCCCCACCTCCCTGGCCACTGGTGGTGGGGAACAGAGCAGCCCCTGGGGGTCATAGGGTGGCTCTGCATGATGAGGGTGTAGTGAGCAGAGAGACACACACATTCAGTCAGCTCCAGGGGAAGCCTCTGAGGGTCAACTTGTTTATTGGGAGGTACAAGCAAGCAGATATACCCATAGTCCAGAGAGAAGGTTGAGGTAACCATTACCACAAACACAATAGATAGTTATATCTTGACTTACAAAATATTTGATCACAATTGGAAAGTTATCATATAAGGCTTGGTCATGAGCTCACAATGCAGTTTCCTCTGAGGGTAAATTACAGGCACTTCAGGGCAGGAGGAAGGGAGCAGTTGAGTAAAACTAAGATATTTGCAGTGGGTTTCAAGTTGGCCATACACAGTAATCCATGGCCTTTGTTTTAAGGGTATGGAATAGCATGTACAGAGAGGGTGCTCCGTCTGGGGAAGCCCATCCATCATAAGTTCATGAGGTCCAGAAGGACCTGCCTAACTTCTCCCTCAGGGAAGGGGGTTATTGGAGGTCAACCCGGTCAGACTTTCATTGAAACAATGGCCTGGACTTCCTCGACAGTGGGCCCATTTCCCACGTTATGAGACAGGAAAGAAATGTTAAATACAAAATGTTAATTTAGGGGGCAAGGCAGTAGCACACCGGGTTAAGTGCATGTAGTATGGAGCTCAAGGATCCTGGTTTAAGCCCCTTGATTTCTACCTGCAGGAGGATCACTTAACAGTGGTGAAGCAGGTCTGCATGTGTCTCTGTTTTTCTCCCCCCTCTCTATCTTCCCAGCCTTTCTCAGTTTCTGTCATATCCAATTAAGAAAATAAATAAATGGAAAAAATGGCCTCCAGGAGAACAGTGGATTTCTAGTGCTGGCACTAAGTCCCAATGTTAACCCTGGAGCCAAAAAGAAGTTAACTTACAAAATTCAATGCACACATCACTTGGAGATTTTCTTCCTCTACATACATTTAGTTAGTATGGCACTAAACTGAAGCAAGTCCGTCGTGAGCTGTTGGCTCAATGAAACACAAGGGACACATTCATATGAGGGTCTCTGAACAGAATATAATTATCCATGAACAAAGACCAGAAACCCAGAAAAGAACCTAGTAGTGTTGCCATGCCTTCTTCAAACTTTCCTTTTGATTATTTCTATTGCTGCTCAGAGTCACATTATTGCCAGCTGATGGGTGGCACAGATGGCTCAAAGCAGAGAGGTTTGCTCCTTTCATGGTTGGCACTAACTTCTTCAGCCTTTCTCTTTATGGTTGTGGTGAATTTCAATTTCTTTTATTTCTTAGATAATTGTTTTGCTGCTTTTTTTTTGTTGTTGATGATTTTACTTCAGAGTGTGGTTATGTGTACAGGACACTTGCCTGGATTCTGCTGAACTCATGGTTACTGGAGATGGTTCTGGTTTATGTCCCTTCTGTTTTTTCTTTGAAAGACACCCAGAACAGTTTGGGTTTTACCATGTGGAGAGAAGGTGACCCTGAATCAAGAGGTTTTAGCCTAACAGTTAGCTGATTTAAGTACAGAGTATCTTTAGCTTTCTAATACTTTTTCAATTTCGGTCTTCTCTCTTCTCTACTATCTTTATATTTAATTGTCTGTCCTCTCCACCTCTACACCCCCACACAAACACACTGACCATTTATGACTGAACTTTTATGAGAGAAGCTTAATAATGTACAATTAAATAGATCGTCAAGATCATTATCTAGTTTTTAATATGCTATTTCTTCTGGTTTTTAATATGCTATTTCTTCACTCTATAATCCTTAATATTTGCTCTGCATTACTACAGTCATTAGCTTTTCTGGGATTTAACTGTAGAAAATCATAACAAAAATGCTGGGCCTCTCCAACATAGGTGAATCCACAGGAGAGGTGAAAGAAACTTCAGTCACTCCATTGTGATTCTGTTCCCATGATCTTTTGCAGAGATGTTCTAATGCTGGCTAGCAATTCAAACTGATTTCTTGCTCCACAGACTTTCATGCTTCTACTCTTTAAGGATCAATTTTAGGCCCTAGAACAAATTTATTTAACTTTTCAGAAACTTTCATTGGCTATACTCTCCTTTTTAAACTTTAGATATATTCAGAAGTTAATAGTCAATGAATCAGTAGAACATGTTCATATACTGTATTTCCATGTAGCTTCCACCATGTCCTTTATATGTGAGTGTCAGAATGATAGTTCAGAGTAAAGACCAAAGGGGCTTTTAGAAAAATGGTATTTCATTAGCTCACCTTCTGGCATTTTAACTGTTATCAGCTGTACAGTTTAGTTTTATTACTACAGACATTATTGTGATAACTTTTCCTACTTTATCTTTGCAATTTATTGGAGCAGTTAATTTCTCAAAAAGTAAGAGCATTTTTTCTCATTACAAATTCCTTCATGGCCTCTTTAATACATGTTCCTTGCAATCTAGAAGAACTGCTGATAAGTGATTTTGACTTGTGTCTTCAATAATGTGAGATGTTTAACAGAAACTTGGCAAACCACTTAGGAGCTGAAGGTATTTCTTAAGATCAGCTCCAAATGATTAATTTCTGTTCTATTATTTCTATCAACATTTTAAAAAATAACATTCCCAGATAGTAATGACCAGTCAACTATACTTATATAGATACTAAAGAAAAAAAATTTTACCCTACTTAATGGATCATTTTTTTCTCCTTTTGATTATATAAGTTCAATATTGAATGGCACTGAGTTTTGAGAATGGAATCTATTACCTCAAAGTAGAGATCCCTCAATTATCCAATAACTATATGCTTTGTATATCTTTACCATGTAACTCAATCATCTAGTTAATCTTCTCAAAGCAAATAAATTGGCAAGTGTCAGTCTTTTTTCGTTGTTACACTAAAACTAGTTCATCTGTACAAACTGTATTCTTATTTTCTCTTTCTGCATCTAGTTCTCTATTTTCATATATTATTGTCTCTTCTGCCCTTTGATTTGTTTGGTTTCATCTGTTAAGTTATATAGATTTTCTTGAGGGTCTAGCAAGATAAAAGAAAATTAACATCCAAGAACATAATCCAAATGTGGTATTCTTCATAAAGTCTAGACATGGTACATAGAAGGAAAGGGGTAGACAATGATTTCCTAATATGAGTACAGCAGGTACCATGGAATGAAAGTTGATTGGCATGAGGAACTGTTTTAACTAGCCTAACAGAAAACTGTTTCTAAATACTATTCTTAAGATTTCTGTTATATTTCACTTCCCAGGGTGAACATTTCACTTATTAATGTACAGAGTGATACTACTTAGACTACAGAGATTCCACCCTCTATCTCCTGGGATTATAAAAGGCAGCACTAATTGGTGATTTTCTTTCTTTCTCTCTTTCTGTATGTATGTATGTATGTGTGTATGTATGTATGTATGTATGTATTTGATAGGAAAGAGAGAGAAATTGAGAGGAAAGAGACACACACAGAGAGAGAGAGAGAGAGAGAGAGAGAGACCTACAGCACTTCTTCACCACTCATAAAACTTTCCCCCTTCAGGTGGGCATCGGGGTCTTCAACCCAGGTCCTTAAGCACTGTAGCAGGTGCACTCAACCAGCTGTGCCACTACCCAGCCCCTGACTGGTGAGTTTTTATATAAACCCAATTGGTAGATCAATGACAATTAATTATTCTATTAGCAATGTTCATGCTAATGGGTATTTACCCTATTCTTATAGAAAAATTCTGAAGGCACCTAGTCCATATTTTTTTTCCTGTTTTTATTGAGGGGCTTACTACTTTATAGTGCAATCATTGACATATGCATACATTTTCATCATATAATAGGCCTCCAGAGTTTTCTTTTAAACCAACTTCTTCCTCCCTTGGCAAAGTCATTTATTTTGGTGCAATCCACCATATTCAGCTCATGTTTCACTTTGGACTTTTCTCCCTCCCATTCACTCCATTCTGCAGTTATTTTAAGGCAATAATAGACACTACCTCTACCTCCCATCTTAGGAAACAGAGATGAGAGAGAAATAAATACCTCGACATCAGTGAGGCCTTGGCAAACCTTTGATGTATGTCTGTGATATATGAGGAGTCTGTTCTACCCAGGTGCTTTAGCGTGGGTGCTGCCACGCCTCTGTTCTCTCTGCCATGTATCCGTCATCCATCAAGAGGATCGGAAATACCTTCCAATTTAGATAAGAAATAGTTTCTCCCATATTTGTGTATTCTCAATGAAGGTTCTATTTTGGCTTTATTTTTTAATTTATGATTATTAAAATTATTATGGAAAGCCCACAATAGGCTGGCTGTCACCCATATTTATAATATAAAATGTAGTCATCAATAAATATACATTTATATCAACATATTAAAATATCTAAGTATGCCTATGGAGTTGATAATTGGATAACTTTTTCATCTACTACAGTGACTTGCTCAAGGTGCCAGGTGAAAAACAAGACCCAGAGAGTCTTGTCTCAGCAGCTTATACTATATAACAATATAAATACAGAGAAACATCAGAGCCTCAAGTTATCAGGTGAGTTTTGTGATCTTCCTGTTAAAGAGATGAGCATCAGGAATGTTCCTTGAATATTAAGTAGGGGAATAACCTTGGCCTTTGGGAAGACATAAAATAGCCCCCAAATCTGACTTTACATGACACAGAAGAAAAAGAAAAACTCTGCAGTAAGAAAACCAGAAAGGTTAGGGAAGAGCAGATCAAAGAATCACCCCACTTATGCAAAACAGTGCAAAGGGGGTACCACAGCTTTAGAAACAATGGGAGCATGGGAGAAAAAGCAGCTTTGATAGCATGATTCTGAATTGCAGATGTTACAGCTATATGCATCAGATACCCCAAAGACAGAGCTCTTCTGTGATATTGTCCAGGTATGGTCAGAAGGACCAAGGCATTATCCAGCCTCCAGATTCTACACATTAGTACACAGGGAACTTAGACAAATCTTGATACCATCATAAATCTTTAAAGGTCGCAACTTGAAGATACTATGATGATTTGTCTAATCCAATCCCATCAGTTAACAGATATAGAAACCCTCAGAAGAAATGGCTTGGCCAATCTAGTTTGGTGTAAATTTTAAAAAGTACATATTTCACTACCACACTTACTAGTAAGTTGCTATAAAAAAGAATTACCAAAACATACAGACTAAATTAATTCTCTGGAACATCAAAGCCACAAACCCAATTAATAACCAAGGCACCTTCAACATATGACTTCCATTACTTACTCATCTTCATTATGTCTAGGTAGTAGGAAATGATGTTACTGAATTTTACTCAAATCCTATGAGTTTTATAAAGAGTTATGGTAAAGAAAACCTCCCATCTTTGTGTTTTATAAAATGGCCTGCTATAATGAATAAACCTTCCTAATGAAACTAGGTTAAAACTCAGGGACACACCCTCATTTACAAGACTACATCACAACTCTAAACTCCTACTCATCAATAATAACCTTTCTTAGCTCCACTTATCAAGTGGAACAAAATTTTGGCTTTATCTCTTGTCTTCTTCTTGTACCAGTTGGAACCATTTTCATCCTGAGCAAGCACCACCTAACAGAAGCTCTTGAGAACAGGTTGACGTCAGAGTGAATTATCTCTGTACTCTGGGGTTACACAATGCATGTATCTTACACGTAGTTCTTTCTAATCCAATTCTTTCTTCTAAGTAGAACAAAAGAAAACTATATACCTACCAGTAATAATGAATTTATCAGTTCATTAGTTCTGGGCCACCTTATTACTACTCTTTCTCTTTACTAGGAAAAGTATTTAATTTGATTTTAAAATGTAATTTATTTTATTTTCTACTGCTGAAGTTTGAAGACCACACAACAAATGCATAGCTAGCCTCTGGTGGCAATTTTTCCTCTTTTTTTAAAGTTTCATTTAATGATAGAAACAAAGATAAACTGAGAGTGAAAGGGGAGATAGAGAAAAAATATATAAAGAGAGTTATCTGCAGTATTGCTTCATTGTTCAAAAAGGCTACTCACTATAGGTTGGGACCTGGGGTTTTATTCTGTTTTTGTTTGTTTGTTTTAGTCATTTTAAATATTATTTATTTATTTATTAGATAGAGACAGAGAGAAATTAAGAGGGTAAGAGGAGACAGATAAAGAGAGAGACAAAGAGACACCTACAGCCCTATTCACCATTTATGAAGATTTCCCCTTTCAGGTGAGGACCAGGTGCTTGAACCTGGATCCTTGTGCATTATAATTTGAGTGCTTAACCGAGTGCACCACTGCCTGGCCCCTGAATCTGGGTTCTCATGCACACTTTACCAGGTGCTCTAATTCCCAGCTCCTAAATATGTGTGTGTGTGTGTGTGTGTGTGTGTGTGTGTGTGTGTATGTAATATATAGTATATAATATAATATAAATTAATTTGTGTGTATGTAATATATAGTATATAATATAATATAAATTAATTTGGTAGAAGGAAGACAAAAGATATGGTCTAGAAATTTTAACTTTACCTTTTAATCACTCTTTCTTGACAACTGAAATTTGATTTTTAAGTTTACCATATATGATCTTTAATATTGATGTCATATTTTAACTTCTTTATGTGTTTATTTCTTTAAAACTAAAGATCACATATGAATATTTCTCATAGTCTGAATAAGTATTTAATGGAAAAAACATAGATGAAGTGCTTAACATACCATTGCCACATAATAATCCCCCAGAAATACTGGCATGATCACAATCAACCCCACTTTACAAGAATTACTGAACCAAATCCCACAGGAAAGAATACACATGCCAAACACATACCAAGTTGAAGGTGCTACCATGATGCCAGCCTGACAGACAACTTCACCAATGTACCCTGGAACCCCACCTCTCCAGAGCCCTTCCCCAGTAGGGAAAGATAGGGACAAGCTGGGAGTATGGATCAACCAGTCAATTCCCATGTCCATGTCCATCAGAGAAGCAATTACATCCTATGTCCATGTCCATCAGAGAAGCAATTACAGAAACCTGACCTCCCACCTTCTGCGCCTCATAAAGGCTTTGAGTCCATGTTCCCAGAAGGATAAAGAATAGAAAAGCTTCCAATGGAGTGGGTTGGATATGGAACTCTAGTGGTGGGAAATATATGGAATTTCACTCCTCTTATTCTATGGTTTTGTTGATATTTTCTAGTTTTTTATTTTATGAATAAATTAAATAATAGAAATAATGACATGATTACTCACTTGGATAATGCATTTACTTTCTCATGGGCATAGCCTTTTAAATTTCAGAACTGCATATTTTAGACAATCCTTCATACTATATCATGCAACTTTCTAAGGTTTAGAGTATAACATACTGTACATTTTCTGATTTTAAAGAAGAGTTTACCCTTTGTATTATTGACTATCTGAATGAAGGGTAAAGAAATACTTATCCAACAATGCTTGTAATTGTATGAGAGGTCTATTTGTTTTTATCAAGATGCACTACTGTGTAACAAAAACCTACAGAGATTATTTTTGTATGTTGTAATGTGTAGTTGACCAGTCCTATGTCCACTGACTAGAACAGTTGATGAAGATTGGCTGAAGTCTTCAAAGGAGAAATTATAGCCATACTTTTGTGAAAATGACAAATGGAGATGCTCTATAGAGGGGTTAAATTTTATTTTAACTAAGTTATGTGCAATGCCAAAGGCATGCTTCTGTCTTGTTCCAGATTAATTATGACCGCAGTTTCTAGAATTGCTATCCTCTCCATACCTATTTCAACTGCATTCAACTTGAGGAAAGTAACCACATGTAGAATTACTATAATGGGGAATTTGAGACTGGGTTATTTTTCTGAAAATAAGGTAATAACTAAGGAGTCAGTACTTTTGGAGTGTAAAGTTAAGTTACAACTAATTTTAATTTGGAACATTTTTTTTTAATTAAGCAATCCTATGACCCTCTTTCATGATATTTTAGGACCATTATATGTTTGTTGTATTAATGTTTTAGATAAAAATTAAAAGAAATTTTCTTTTCAAATTCATAATCTCTTTTTTTCAAATATTTTTGCATAAATAATGGCCTAAAGGCACTTGCTGATACACGGGTATATTTTCTTATTTTCTATGCTAGGTGCCTGCACACCACTACCACCACTAAGCCAAGTCTCTCTTCTGTATCATAACCTAGTTACCTGATATCTGACAACTGTCCCCATAGAGATAGACGTGCAGCATTTCATCCCATGGCGTTTCTTCCGTGGTCATCTGCTTTGCACTGACACTTCTATTGGACTTACTGATACACCTCTTGGACACTTTATACAACTTTACAGCAGTTTCCATGGACTTTGCAGCCAGCAGGTCTGGGGACTCTATAGAGCCACATTCCCTCGCCTGTGGGCTCTTCACCCAGAGGCAGGAAACCCCCGCTCCTTACTAGGTCCTGCCCACAGAGGCAGGAAACGCCTTTTGAGGCATGAAATGCCCCCAGAGGCAAGAGATGCCTCCAGAGGCAAGAAATGCCCTTTTGCCTGTAGGCACTGCCCTTTGAGGTAGGAAACGCCCCCTCAGGCCTCCCCTTGGCATCACACTGGTTCTTGCTGCTCTCTTACTTATTCCTCCATATCTTCTGCCATTTCTTTTGAAAATGCCTGTATGATATAGGTTTCTTTTTTTTTCTTTTTTTTAATATTTATTTATTTATTCCCTTTTGTTGCCCTTTGTTGTTTTATTGTTGTAGTTATTATTGTTGTTGTCATTTGTTGGATAGGACAGAGAGAAATGGAGAGAGGAGGGGAAGACAGAGAGGAGGAGAGAAAGATAGACACCTGCAGACCTGCTTCACCGCCTGTTAAGCGACTCCCCTGCAGGTGAGGAGCCAGGGTTCGAACCGGGATCCTTATGCCGGTTCTTGTGCTTTGCACCACCTGCGCTTAACCTGCTGCTCTACAGCCCGACTCCCATGATATAGGTTTCTGTTCACCCCCCACTCCTGATCCTATAGCCATTAATTTAAAAGAAAGGGGGAAGTGTTGGAATGCTTCTAAGACTCCTTCTGTTTCATTGGTTTAATCCTCCCTGCTTAACATTGTATTCTGTTTACATAAACCACTGTTAACTAAGCACTGCCCTGCCTGCAGGGCATTGGTTTAATCTTGCTGGTTCATACTCTCTTTTTGCTCCGCCTCCTCTCCTTGTCACACCCTGATTTCCACCAATCTCTTTTTGCTCCACCCTCTCTATGTCACATCCTGTTTCCACCCTACTTGGTGAGTATATATACAGCTGCTCTGTCACCAGAATCGTCAGAAGCACTTCACCAGGACTTCCGTCTCTAACAGGTTCTGGAGAGAGCCTATAAGCTAATCTGCACTGGTAGCCCCAGGATATATAAGAACAAGATTGTGATTAGAGATAGCTTAGATTGTGCTGTGTTCCACATGAATAAAGAGATACTGCTTCCCAGCTCAGCCATGAGTCTCTGGTCGTCTCTCTCTCCCACCCGCGAAGTTAGCCTGGCACCCCTTTAGAGTTATCGCTTTGCTGAAATATACCTAACCCAGTACAAGTTTTGTCCTACTTCCCCCTTCTTCCCTTGCTTGCTCTGTACCACCTATAAATGACATTATTCAATATCCCTCCTTCTACTTTTGAATTATCTGACATTTTTCTCACTGATAACAAGCATCTGCACAATTTACAGTGATATTCAGATTATGAAAGGTGTTACATAGAGAGGTACAGAAGGAGGAAGATAAATGTTTATATGAAATGATGATTAATTATGACTAAACAGTTAAATAAAATTTATGATGTGTGCATTTGGCTTCCATGGTGCTGAAAAACAAGAAACAGAGAAAAATAATGTATAACTGAATAAAAATACAATTGGCAACCTACTAAGGTGCTGAGGTGAAGCTTGACTGAATCATTCATATTCACATATTTCTTTAATTTTTCCTTCTTTTTTTTAAGTCAAACCAGTTTCCATCTAAGTCTATGAGGAAAACCATTTCATATTTTTGTTCATAATGCTTGATTGTTTCTCCTGGAATTTAACTAAGGTCACAACGTATTTCTAAATGAAATAACCAGAAATCCTAGGTAGATAACTGATGTTGCTAAAAATCGATGAGATTAGGATCCAGTTAGTAGTATAGCCAATAAGTGTACATGTTATTATTCTCTAGATCTGGTTCCCACCTATAGGGAGGAAACTTCATGAGCAATGAAGGAGTACTGCAGGTGTCTCTCTCTTTTCTCTCTCCATCTCTCTCTTCTTTTGCATTTAGCTCTTTTTCTATTAGAGAGAAGGAGGATGAGGAGGAGGAAGAGAAGGATGAGGAGAAGTAGGAAAAAAATTCCAAAACCCTTGTGCAGCTGAGTAATCTTGTAAGCAATGAACTTCTACTCAGTGAAAAAAAAAAAATATATATATATATATATATATATATAATTAGAAAGCTACAGCTAGTTCCCAGAACACATCCCCATCTCTTAACCTAGCCAGTAAACATATAAAAATGCCATAGACACATCACTTTCTTATTATTATTTTTAATTTTATTTATTTATTATTGAATCAACACAGAAATATTGAAAGGTGAAGGGGATAGAGAGGAAAAGAGACAGAGAGACACCTGCAGATATATTTCACCACCTGTGAAAATACCTCCATGAAGGTAAGAACCAGGAGCTTGAGCCAGATTCCTTGCATACTGTAGTGTGTGCAATCAACCAGGTGCACCACCACCTGGCCACTCACACATCACTTTCTATGGGAAGTTGGTCATATTATCCAGTGCTGATTAGTTGCTCTTCTTAAATGTCAACCTCCTCTTTCTTTATTAGAATGATATTCGGACTACTTAGTTTTATATAGTTTCTTTGATTTTAATTTCTATGAAGCTAAACAGAGCATCATAGATACTATTATGTTCACATTGCCTGACATATATTCTGGCACATAATA
This sequence comes from Erinaceus europaeus, assembly GCF_950295315.1. Classification (NCBI taxonomy): domain Eukaryota; kingdom Metazoa; phylum Chordata; class Mammalia; order Eulipotyphla; family Erinaceidae; genus Erinaceus; species Erinaceus europaeus. The sequence continues at coordinate 169,605,014 of NC_080164.1, read as the reverse complement.
AGACAATTATTCATGAATGGAGTAGTCCAATAGAAAATAGGTAAGTTCAAAGTGTTACTGGACCAATCTTTCTAACACAGAGCTCTGGCCATATTGTAACTGTGCTATAAAACTTCACACTGAATGCTAAATAATATTTGAATTCTTTAGAGGATCAGTGGAGGTCTTTTGTAAACTAGCACACATTATTTCTCCTCCTGTGTCAAAAACCCTAAAACTCTAATATACTGGATTAAACCTAATCTTGAAGGCTTGTCATATCAATATTTCTTAAAATTTCCTATCTGTTGAAAATTGTCCTTCCAAAACTAATGAAACTACTATTTTCAGTTAAGAGACGTCTTGAACCCCACACAGTTTCCTGCTCTATTTTTTTTTTTAGCTACATATGTTTTTAAAAATAATTTCTTTATAGGATGATTAATGTTTTGCATTCAACAATAAATAAAAATAGTTTGTACATGCATAACATTTTTTCAGTTTTCTATATAACAATACAATCCCCAATAGGTTCACTTTCATCATTTTTGGACCTGTACTCCATCCACCTAGCCACCCCAGAATCTTTTATTTTGGTGTAGTACACGAACTCCAGTTCAGGTTCTACTTGTGTTTTCTCTTCTGATCTTGTGTTTCAACTTCTGCCTGAGAGTGAGATCATCTAATATTCATCCTTCTATTTCTGACTTATTTCACATAACATGATTTCTTTGAGCTCCATCCAATATTGGCTGAAAACAGTGAAGTCACCATTTTTAATAGCTGAGTAATATTCAGTTGTATATATATATATATATACCACAACTTGCTCAGCCACTCATCTGTTGTTGGACACTTGGTTGCTTCCAGGTTTTGGCTATTACAAAGTATGCTGCTAAGAACATAGGTATACACAAATCTTTTGGAAGGATGTGTTGGGTTCCTTAGGATATATCCCCAGGAGAGGAACTGTAGGATCATAGGGTAAGTCCATTTCTAGCCTTCTGAGAGTTCTCCAAACTTCTCTCCACAGAGGTTGGACCAATTGACATTCCCACCAGCAGTGCAAGAGGGTTCCTTTGACCCACAACCTCTCCAGCATTTGATGCTGCTACCTATTCTGATATGTGACATTCTCACAGGAGTGCAGTGGTACCTCATTGTTGTCTTTATTTGCATTTCTCTGATAATCAAGGACTTGGAACAATTTTTCATGTGTTTCTTGGCCTGGTGGATCTCTTCTGTGTGAATATTCTGTCCATGTCTTCTCCCCATTTTTGGATAGGGTTATTTGTTTTCTTGTTGAGTTTGGCAAGCTCTTTATATATTTTGGTTATTAAACTCTTGTCTGATGTATGCCATGTAAAGATCTTCTCCCATTATGTGAGGGGTATATTGGTTTGGGTATTGGTTTCTTTTAATATGCATAAGAATTTGATGTAATCTCATAGGCTTATACTTGGCTTAGTCTTCTTTGTAATTGGATTCGTTTTATTGAAGATGTCTTAAAATTTATGCAGAAAAGAGTTCCGCCAGTATTTTCCTCTAAGTATCTGATCGTTTCTGGTCTAATATCCAAGTCCTTGATCCATTTGGAATTTACTTTTGTATTTGGTGAAATATAGTGGTTCAGTTTCGTTCTTCTGCATGCTTCAACCCATTTTTTTCCAACACCATTTGTTGAAGAGACTCTGCTTTCCCCATTTAATAGTCTGGGCACCTTTGTCAAAGATTAGATGTCCATAGATGTGGGGGATTACTTCCAGGCTCTCAATTCTATTCCATTGGTCAGTGTGTCTATTCATGCTTCAGTACCAAACAGTTTTGATTACAAGGGTCCTATAATACAATCTGAGATCTGGGAGTGTGATGTCTGCAGTTCTGTTCTTTCTTCTCAAGATTGTTTTGGCAAGTCAAGGTGTATTCTGTTTCCAAATAAATATTTGTAGCATTTGTTCTATTCTCCAAAAAATGTGGTTGGGATCTATCGTGTCTGTTATGAAAAAAGCTGTTCTTGCCCTTTTTTGTGGCTCATTGGCTTGTATGATAGGATTCCATCCTGTCACTTTGAGTCTGTGTTTGTCTTGTTGAGTTATGTGGCTTTCCTATAGACAGCATATTGTTGGGTTGTGTTTTCTTATCCATCTTCCTACTCTGTGCCTTTTAATAAGTAATTTCAGACCACTGACATTTATTGATATCAAAGGTTAAATATATTTTAACACCATTCTTGTACATTTTTAGAGTGCTCTGATAACGGACATTTTTATGGTGATCTGACTATAGGAGACCTTTCAGAACTTCTTTCAGGGAAGACTTAGTGATAGTTGATTCCTTCAGCTATTTATTGTCTGATAAGGTTTCTTATGCCTCCATCTAGTCTGAATGACAGTCTAGCAGGATACAGTATTCTTGGTTGAAAGCCTTTATCATTGAGCACACAACAGATATCTTGCCATTCTCTTCTGGCCTATAGTGTTTGTGTGGAAAAGTCTGTTGTTAATCTTATGGGTTTTCCTCTGTAGGTGACTCTTCATTTTTTCTTTCAGCCTTTAGGATCCTTTTTTATCCTTATTCCTTTCCATTCTAAATATGATGTGTCTTGAAGTCTGGGTTAATTCAGTTTGAGACCCTCTGGGCTCATCTATACTAGAGAAGTTCTCAGCTATACTTCTCATCTATACTAGAGAAGTTCTCAGCTAGAAAGAAGAATGCTTTCTCCTCCTCCCTGTATTCCCCTGGTAGGCCAATAATGCCTCTATAATTTATTTTGAAGTCATTCCATAAGTCTCTGTTGTTGTTTTCAGTATGTCTTAATCTTTTTTTGAGATCTCTTACTTCTTTTTTAGTTGTCTCTAATTACTCCTCAATCTTGCTAATTTTGTTTCAGCCTCATTTACTCTATTTTCTCTCCCCTGTACTGTTTTCTGGAGTTCATCTATTTTGTTACTCTGTTTTGATACTGTTTAGCTTGTTCAGCTAGTTGTGTTCTTGGCTCAGCTATTTCAGCTTTCAGCTCTCTAATAAACTTGAGATAATTAATCTTTTCTTCCAAAGTCTTATTTGTTGTTTTGTTTCTGCATTTCTGATGACAATTCTTTCAAACTCTTTATTCACACCTGTGACTATTTCCTTAACAAGCATTTGGATGTTGACCTCACTATTTTGTGGTTCCACCTTTGGGGGACTTTTAGCTGGACTCATGTCCTGGCTCATTTCTCTAATATTTCTTCTTGTTGGTTTAACCATTCTATATAGTTTGTTATGAGGTCCCTTTCTCAGTACTTTTCAAATTACTGATCACTTTTGCCTGGATTGACTTGTGTTTAAGTAAGGAACTTAAATATTTCACAGTTGTGGAAATTAATAGTTGTCTCAATACTATTTCAATCCCTGAGTTGGAGCACAGAGGCTCTTAAAAGCCTCTTGTTCTTTTTCTTTCCTATAAGCTATGAGAGCCTGTGGGCTTTTAAACTGTAAACAGGCTTCTTATCGTAATCACTCACTCTGACCAAGAGATAAAGCAGGGTGAAGAGAGATAGCACAGTGGTTATGCAAAGAGATTCTCACACCCAAGGATCCAAAGTTCCAGCTCAATTCAGCTTCTCTGCCAAGCTGGGCAGCACTCCTGGGCCCTGTGAGTTTCTAAACAACTCTCATTTATAGGCTGTGGGTTCTGAGGCAATTATTCACCATAGTCTCATCAGGAAAGCAATGTGTAAAGGCCCCCACTGTATAGCCCCACTGTTGTGCCACCAAGGTGTAGACCTTCTCCTGAGTTTCCTGGTCAGTTCTCTGTTCCCAGATATCAGCACAGGGCCTCCCCCCCTGCTCCAGCCTCTTAGAGAAGTAGCAATGGGGACTCACAGTTGCATTTAGTGAGTCTTAGCAGAGTACTTTCCTCCCTTCAGCAATCTTTTTGTTGGTAAAGCAGACTGGAGGTGGTGCCTCAACTGTTAAACTGCAGGACTGTTACCAGCTGCTCAATCTCTCCTTAGGCTCCTTCGTGTCCACAAGCCACATGTGTTTTCACTCACTGGTGGTTTGGTAGGTTTCTGAAGTCATTCTTGTTTTGCCTTATTGCAGTCCTACTACCTATGCATTTTTATTTTTATTTATCATTATTATCTTTAAGCCATTGCTAGCATTTCATCACTCCAGGCCATTCTGACAAAAGCAGATGGAAGAGGGAGAGAAAACATAGCACAGAAGTTTCCTCAGTATAGTGGTGTTTGGGTTGGAGCTGGGCTGTTAACATGGCAAAGCAAAAGTACTCATACTTTTAAACACACTTGCATTTCAAAACTCATCGCAAACCATGATGAAGTATATTTGAAATTTCAATACATTGTTCATCTTCTTTTTTCATTCCATGTATTCCTGGGTAGCAGGTATTAATGTATCTGTTCTAGTAATTATCACAGTTAAAGAATAAAGTTTTATCAGTATGTGAAGGAAGACAGAATCTTCCAAATAGAATTTGTGATATTTTTTATTCATTTTTACTTTGACTTAAAGTGACCATAAATTGCTGTTACTGAAATACTTTTAGTTCATACCAAATGTATTCTGTTTTTCCATATCTGCATGTCCTTTATTCAAGTTTACTTTAAAAATATAGTTTACTTTAGTAATATAGTTAAAGGTCTCCTGAGATAATCAAGTGAGATTAGGGCTACAAAGTATTTAGCAGTTGTTTTAGTCTATAGGAAGCAGTGATTAAATATTAGTTCTACATATCACTCTCTTCATTCTCATAGTCATATATCATTAATGACACCATAGTATATTTAGGTTAATATTTAAAAGAGAATTTGAGCATGATTACATTGAATTTTCAATTCTTTTCATTTTGTATTAATTTTGTCAAACCCTATGTCATATGAATTTATTACCACCAAAGTTGTGTCCCCACGTCCTCCTAGCAGAACTGTATGATTCTCAACTCCTTAATACTTCAAAGATGCATGCTCCACTGAAGTGCCATTGATTTTCAACTAAAGTGAAATGTTTTTATTTAATGCTTTCTGAAGAGAATTACAGTGGAGGGTAAAGAAGGCTTGGATATAGAGAAATCCATTATTAATTTTACATGGCAAAATTGGGATTTATATATGGAAATTTAAATGTGGTGGTTTCTTACAGCTGCTAACTCAACATGTTGTTCTAAAATTATTTGTCTTTTCTATCAAGTGGAAAATGTGTTTTGTCTTAGACTTCTAAACTGTATGCCTTGCTCAGTCTTAGTATTTTCTCAGAGGAAAGACTGCTTCAATGTCGGCATACTGGGTCTGACTTCATTTTTATCTTTAAATTTTTATTAATGATTTAATACTGATTTATAAAATTATCAGGGGTATAACTCTGCACTATTCTCATAACCAGAGTTCTGGATCCCCTATACCTCCATTGTAAGCTACAGTAATTTTATCAAGGTTGAAGATATGTGTTAAATATTATTTCAACAACTATTTGTCTATACTTGTGTATATATATATATATATATATACACAAGTATAGACTTATATATATAAGTCATTATATATGACTTCTTTTTGGTCTTCTCTTCCTTTCCAAGTCTCTCTCTCTCTCTTTCTCATACACACACACACACACACACACACACACACCACCTATTACATCCAAATGGCCCTCCCTTTTTCCTCTTCTTTCTCTCTGGTTCCTAATAGAGTTGGAGTTCAGAGCCTTCTGTTAATTTCCCCCCTATCATTTCTTCCTGTCTTAGAGCATGGATCAAAATTGTTTTTGTAGTGCAGAAGGTGGAAGGTTTGGCTTTTGTAATTGCTTCCTTGCTGGACATGAGTGTGGGCAGGTTGATCTGTGTCCCCAGCCTATTTCTATCTTTCCCTAGTAGGGTAAGATTCTGAAGCTGTGAGGTCATCTGGCCAGGGAAGTCAGGATGGAATCATGATAGCATCTGCAACTTGATGACTGAAGGGCTTTAAGATACAAAGTGGGACAAAATGATTAATGAATAGGAAGCAAAAATTAGAAGAGCATATGAGAATAGGGATCTCAGGGTGGAAAGAAACTAGGAAGTCCATTCTAGGTATGTTCCTAGGGCCCATGACTCTCACAGGTTTCTGCTTGAGTTTGATGGCTAACATGGAATTGGACAAAAATATTGCCTGAGAGGAAAGTGTCAGAGCAGAGAAGAGGGCTAGAAAGTTGGACTTAGGGCACAGAGTATCTCCCATTATTGAAAAAAAAAATCTATGAATAAAATTAATTGTTTACTTTATCCACCTGATTCATATATTTAATTTAACACAAGAACCTGTGTAACCTCTGAGTTCCTATAGGTCTGAGCTCACAGTCAATGGTCAGAGCTGGGAAACTGCAAGCAACACTCATTTCAAAACCAGTCTTCCTGGAGTTGCAGGGCTGGATGATCCAGTCTCCCTTCAGAGACTGGGACAGTCCCTACCATCGCTGCTTTATAGTTAAGGGCAAGGTAAGCCTTCAAAAAGGTTTAATGACCTTCCTGATGAAAGTGACTATGGTGAGGGAGGGCTCTATTAGAGGTCTAGACCCATTATATTTGTATGAGAAATCAAGGATTCCCTGACTAGGGTTCCAGATATTAGGGTAGTGTTATATTGACCAAAAAGGCCATTATGAAGTGTGCCATTGACCTCAGACTTCTAATCTGATTTTTTTTCTGAAGAATCTTAAATACGTTTGATCAACTTAAAAGTATCTGTTATTAAACCTCCCCTCATCATACTAAAAATTGGAGACTAAATCAGATATATATATATACATATATATATATATATATATATATATATTCAGTCCATCTTAATTTAGTTTGTTTTTAAATCCAATGACTTTCATTTTTAAGGCTTCAAATCTGAATTGATCTATTTCTGTGCTCTTTGTAGAATTCAGTTCAACAAAATTCTATTTATTTACTTATTTATATATTTATTTTTACCTCCAGGGTTATTGCTGGGACTCGGGGCCTGCCCTGTGAATCCACTGCTCCTGGAGGCTGTTTTTTCCCTTTTGTTGCTCTTGATTTTTTATCGTTGTTGTTAATATTATTGTTGTTATTGCTGTCATTGTTGTTGGACAGGACAGAGAGAAATCAAGAGAAGAGGGGAGACAGAGGAGGGGAGAGAAAGACAACTTCTGACCTGCTTCACTACTTGTGAAGCAACACCCCTGTAGGTGGCAAGCCTCGGGCTCGAACCTCAATCCTTAAGGTAGTCCTTGTACTTTGTGTCACATGGGCTTAACCAGCTGTGCCAGCACCTGGCCCCCTATTTATTTTATTATTTTATTTTATTTTGTTTTGTTTTCATAGGAAAATAATGATTTACAAGGCATTTTTCAAATGAGAAAATTTCTCATTCTTTTGTGATAGGTGTCAGCACACCAATTCCACCACCAAATTTGGTCCTCCTCCACCCCTCATGTATTGAGCCTCCAATGCACTTTCAGTCTCATCCCCCTGACACACCATACCCATGACCTGGTGGCAAGAGACCACATCTAACCTAAGTTTCCTCCTTGTTTTACCATTTCTTCCTTGATTCTTAAATTCCTCCTGTAAGTGAGATCATCCAGTATTCATTCTTCTATGTCAGACTGAGTTGAACATTATAGTTTCAAGTTTCGCCAAAGATTAGGCAAAGGAAATGTTTTATCATTTGAAATAACCGACTACATCCCACAACTTAATTTAGCTAATCCTCTGTCACTGGACTTCTGGGTTGCTTCCATGTTTAGACTATTACAAATGGCGCTACAATGACCAAAGGATTGCCAGGTAAGTAAGTCTAGTTCTAATGTTTACTGCATCTTCAGACTTCAAAAACTACATTTAATAGCACTGATAGTGAACAACCCTGTTTTAAACTTGCTCTAAGTGGAAACGCTTGCAGTTTCTCACCATTTAGTATGATGTTGGCTATGAGTCTCCTGTAAATAGACTTGACTAGACAGGAATTTTCCTTCATTTTGTCAAATGCTTTGATAGTAAATCTTGTCAGAAGTTATCTCTGCATCTATAAATTATCATGGGGTTTGTTGTCAGCATGCCTATGAATTTTCCCTTCCTGCTTTCACTGTGTCCCATAGGTTCTGCTAACTTGTGTTTCCAATCTTTTTATTTGGTGTTTATTTAATTATGAGGAAGATAGAGAGAGGAAGAGAAAAAAAAAAAAGAAAGACACCTGAGGGGGCAGAGAGATAGAGGCAGGTTAGAGCACTATCCAGCTCTGGCTTATGGTGGTACTGAGTATTGATCCTTGGACTTCAGAGCTTCAAGAATGAAAATAGTTTGCATGTTCCTGGAAAATGTTGATTCTTTTCTGGCAAAATAATTGTTAAGGACACAGATGTTGAATCTCCATATTTGAGAGTTTGTTGTTATTGCTGTTGTTTTGTGCACATGTGTATGTATATTAGTTTTATTCCACTGGGGTCTGAAAATAAGCTTAGGATGATTTTTAATGCTTCTGAAGGTATTGATAAAATATTTGTGGCATATTGCATGAAAGCAAATGACTTTTAGTAAGGAGAGGATGGGAGATAGTAAAAAAAAATCCTCAGAGTCCTACTGTATAATGATAAAGGACCTATCCATAGAGTGTTGTACAGAGGACTTCCATGGAAAAATGAAAGATTGCACCCATGTGCCAACTCCTACACTATAAACCATTAACTCCCCCAGTAAAAATGATAAAAAAAAAAAAAAAAGACAAATCCCATGTGGACTCTGAAAGTGTATACCACTTTCTTGGGCCAAAGAGCTCAGAACATTTCTAGTCATTTCAAATTATTTCTTCATCATCTAAATGTCATTCCTCATTCACATTGCCTGCTTGATTTCTCTATTTGGAATGGTGCAATGTCGATTTCTTCTATTACTATTATGTTGCTATTGAAATATTTTCTCAGTTCTCCTAAGACTTGTTTCATATATTTTGGTGCCCTCCATTCAATGTATAAAGCTTAATATTGTTAGGTTCTCTCGGTCCCACTAATCTGATAAGCATGATACAATGTCTGTTCCTGTCCTTTCTAATTTGACCTCTTTTAGAAGGTTGGGGGGTGGTACATTCTGGTTAAGCTATGCATTACCATATGCAAGGACCCTGGCTTGAACCCCTGCTGTGTGCTGGGGGAAGCCTCACAGTGATGAAGCAAGTACTGTAGGTGTCACTCTCTCTGTCTCTCTCTCTCCCTCTCTAACTCCACCTCCCATCTCAATTTCCCCTCTTTCCTATCAAATAAAATTAAATTTTAAAAAAAAAACTGGTTTGCCTGTCATAAGGACTATTGTGTCAGCTATGAATCTGAGTATCCCTAACTTTTTTGAAATGTATTAATTTGCATGACTGTTTTCCAAGCTTTCACTTTGAGCCCGTTTTTCTCCTGCTAAATAGATGGGGCTCACACAAACAACATACTGTATTATTGTGTTGTATTTCCTGAGCCTTTTGTTCTGTGTCCATTAAAAGTGAATTCAGTCCATTGACATTTAATGAAATGATAGATTTAATATATGTCACTGCCATTATCTTGTAAGCGTGTTAAATGTCCTTACTCAATTTTGTGTGAGGGTCTTTAAAACTTTTTGCAGGGAGTCTGGCCATAGCGCAGAGGATTAAGCTCACAAGGCTCAAAGCGCAAAAAAAACCTGCAGGTATAAGTTTCCTGCTTTGATCCCTGGCTCCTCACCTTCAGGGAAGTCACTTCACAGGTGGTGAAGCAGGTCTACAGGTGTCTGTCTTTCTCTTTGTCCTCCCCTCCTCTCTCGATTTCTCTCTGTCCTATCCAACAATGAACAATATCAACAACAATAACAACAATAATAACCACAACAAGGCTACAACAACAAAGGCAACAAAGAAGGGGGGAGGCCTCCAGGAGCAGTGGATTCATGGTGCAGGCACTGAGCCCCAGTAATAACCCTGGAGGCAAAAACAAAACAAAACAAACAAACAGAAAAAAACAACTTCTTGCAGAGCAGGTTTGCTGGGGAAGAATTCCTTCTCTGGTGACAGATCTCCTTGTCTGAGGAGATCTTTATCCCTCCATCCAGTCTAAATGAAAGTCTGACAGGGTAGTATATTCTGGGTGCAAAATTTTTATTCTTAAAAACTCTGTGAATATCCTCTTCTCTTCTGGCCTTTATAATTTCTGTTGAGAAATCTACTGATAATCATGGAATTTCCCCTGAAGTGAGCCTTTGTTTTTCTCTTGCTGCCTTCAGGATCCTGTATCTTTGGTCTTTGTCAGGTTAATTATGTTACGTTTTGATATACCTGTATCTGGGTTAATTTTGTCACAGAATCCCTTGGCTTCTTGCATATAAATCTCTCTCTCTCTCTTTGCTTCAATTAGAGAATTTTTCTGATATTATATAATCATATATAATATGTTCTTTCTTTTTCTTTTCTTTTTTTTTTTTTGCACCTTGTACCCTCTGGGAGACCTAAGGTCTGAATGTTTGTTTGTTTTACACTGATCCACACTCCTCTGGTGTTGTCTTCATTGTCTCTACTCATGATCTTTCACTTTATTTGTACTTTCCACTGGTTCATCCTGAGATGCACTAACTTAATCATATTCATTATAAACATATTTAATTTTAGTTTATTTATGTATTATTTATTAGATAGAAACAATGAGAATTTGAGAGGGCAAAAAGGTGGAGAGGGAAGGAAATTGCTCATGAAGCTTCCTTTTTAACAGATGGGGACCAAGGGCTTGAACCTGGATCTTTGCACGTTGTAATATGTGCACTCAACCAGGTGTGCCATCTCCTGGCTCCTAATCTGATCTTCTGTTGCCATAATTCTCCCCTTAAGTTCTTCTGTTGAGATCTTTAGTTCAGTTAGTTCATCTTTTTATCTTTTTTCTTAGCTGTCACGGCCTCTAGCTTGGACAGAATGCCCTTCAGGTCTTTGTTTTCTGTTTGGGTTTGTTTCAATGCTGAGCTCCTATTTTTTATCTCAGTATTTATTTCCTATTTCCACACTGGTTTCTTTCTTTCTTTTTATTTATTTATTTTTGCCTCCAGGTTTTATTGCTGAAGCTCGGTTGCCTGCACCACGAATCCACTGCTCTTGGAAGCTCTTTTTTTTTTTTCCTTTTGTTGCCCTGTTTGTTTTTAGTTTTTATTGTGGCTACTATTATTGTTGTTATTGATGCCGTTGTCGTTGGATATGACAGAGACAGTGAGGGGAAGAGAAAGACACCTCCAAATCTGCTTCACCTCTTGTGAAGCAACTCCCCTACAGGTGGGGAGCCGGGTACTCGAACCCGGATCCTTAAGCCAGTCCTTGTGCTTTGTGCCACCTGAGCTTAACCTGCTGTACTACAGCCTGTCTCCCTCAAACCGGGATCCTTATGAGGGTCTTTGTGCTTTGTACTATGTACGCTTAACCCTCTGTGCTACCGCCCGACCCCCCTCCACATTGGTTTCATTTTTAGTGTTGGTGAGTCCTTATATTAATTTTGTCAGCTCAGCAAAGATCACGAGGACTCATGTTGTATAGTTTTCTTCAGTTATCTCTGATGTTTCAGGACTCATGTTGGCCCCTTGGTGACGGTTGTGGAAAGATGTAGTTGAATCTTTTTTTTTTTTAATTTGGTCTCTCTAAGATGATTGCCATTTCAGCAGTCTTTAGTATGTGCCTTGGTATAAACATTCCCAGACCAGGACCAGCTCTTTTTGGAGTGATGCCCCATCTCCTATGAATGGATCAGATAGCTTGAAATGTTCATGTCAGGTATACTTAGCATCGTGAATACTACAGATGGCAAAGGCAGCTGGTGTAGCAGGTGAGAGAAAAGCGTCAGTAGAAGCTGGTGAAGCTTCAGAGTTTTTTTTCCACTGAGAGAAACTGAAAGGCAAATCCAACAGACACAATGAAGAAGTAATATAAGGGCATAGTAAGAGGTGTTTCCTTCTGGAAGACAACAGTAAGCCAAGGTCTAGGTTGGAAATTATGGACATAAGTATGATACGAAGGGCACCAATGGGATTATCTGCTGGTGTTCACTTAGACCCCATACAGTTCATTCTTCACATAACAATGGGATCTCCTATATAAAGCTATCATTCCTTGCAAAGAAATAATAGTTTTAGGTCATTCTATCACTTGCCACAAAACTTCACAATTTAATAAAAAATAATAACAGCCATTATTATTATTATTATTATTTAATCTATATTCCCTGGCTTACACAATAAAAACCATCATAGTACAGATCTCTAGTTTTATTGTGAATTTCCAAGTAGTAAGAATTTAAAGAAACAGAATTTTAGTGGGATGTGATAGCCTTTGCCATGGATTCAAAGCTTAAAAGCAGCCAAGGAATTCAGTTCATACTACCTTCCTATCCCTCAGAAAAATTTTCTTTGAGCTAAATCAAGCATAGAAAAATTTTGCCTAAATGCATTTTTTAAAGGAAAAAATCACAATCAATTGAAAATAAAAAACAGGCAAGTGATAAAAATGTTTTTTTTTTCCAGGCATAGTGATAACATTTGCTACTGTGCATTCTATAAAAAGCATTTCAATTCCTGTAACAAGGACAGTAGTAGTGCTTTGCTTCCTACTGCTGATTCTAATTTTAAGAATGTAAAATCTAGATGTTCTATTTTGTCCAATAAGCAGTCCTTGACTCTGTGGTCAATGTGGTTCCATACTTCTTTATGTAGGATCTTTTTTTTTTTTCTGGATAATAAGAAAATTTACTGTGTTCCTAAAAACATACCAAAACTCTAGTATGCAACATCTATCTATGGTTCTATGACACATTTCTGGTGAGTTCACACTGAGGTGTGTACTAAAGTGTTCAAATACCTTGTGGTTATACTTACAGTTGATGCCATGGTGTGCTAAGGAAAAGAGATTCACATATATCTTGAAAAAGAATATCACTCTTGTACAATCTTGTAGTGTCTTCTGGAAAATGGATCTCTTGGTCCTGGGTATTGATTGCTTTCCTGCCTGGAGTACAGGATAATCTGACTGGATGATGTTTGGGGGGCTAGATGTTGGTTGTCTACAAAGTCAATAAGGTTCTTGCTTTGTGTGCCTCAATGTATGTGAATTTGAAAACTTTCTTGAACTACATAATGTTTTGAGTCAGTGATATCAGCAGACTTCAATGACTAGTACCACTATGTATATCTTGAGGGCATGATTTTAAAATCAGAGATATTTCCAACCCTGCTCAACCCAAATTACTTAGTTACTTAAATCAGGTACTTAGCCTCTCAACAATAGCCAATTTCATATCTGTAAAAAGGATAGTTAAGGGAGTCGGGCGGTAGTGCAGTGGGTTAAGCACAGGTGCTGTAAAGCACAAGTACGGCTTAAGGATCCCGGTTTGAGCCCTGGCTCCGCACCTGCAGGGGAGTCGCTTCACAGGCAGTGAAGCAGGTCTGCTGGTGTCTTTCTCTCCCCCTCTCTGTCTTCCCCTCCTCTCTCCATTTCTCTCTGTCCTATCCAACAATCAATAACAACAACAATAATAACTACAACAATAAAACAACAAGGGCAACAAAAAGGGAATAAATAAATATTCAAAAAGGATAATTAATTAAAATTAAATAATTGTAGAGATTAAAGAAATGAATATATGTGAACCATCACATAGTATCTAGCATATGAACAATAGTTCACAGATGGTAGTTAGTTGTATTTGGGCATATAGAATATCTATTCATCGTAGTTATAATTTAAAAATACTTTTGTCATTTGGGATCATCATTTACAAAATACAAACAAATTATTTGTGCTTAACTTTCACCACAACCTGGTCATTTATTATTATTGCTATAATTATTATTATAACATTACATGTATTTCCTCATTAAGATGAGGAAACTGGGGTTAAAGTTTTAGTGAATAGCCACAGACTACATTATTAGACGTGCCAACTAAAAAAAAAAAAAAAAATCTCAATTTTCTTTTCTTTTTTCTTTCTTTCTTTCTTTTTTTTTTTTTTACCAGAGCACTTCTCAGCTCTGGCTTATGGTGGTGTGGGGATTGAACCTGGGACTTTGGAGCTTCAGGCATAAGAGTCTCTTTGCATAACCATTATGCTATCTACCCTCCGCCCAGATCTCAATTTTCTGATGGTTCTCGGGACACAAACTTCTTTTTTTTTTTCAGTATATTCAAGCTGAGTTTTTATGGATGATAATTTTAAAAAGAGAACATTTCGTATTAGAGATTATAAGTGTACCTTTCCCAGTCATTATTCTTTTCATTAACAAAGTTGAAGTTTGATTCATGAACAAATGTAGGGATTGGCCTTTTTTAAGTAAGTCATAAGTATTAATGCAACAGCTTTTAGTAAATTACTATTATTTAAAATTCTTTCTGTGTGCCTCCAGGATGTGTAATAGCTGGCCTCATTTATGTTTTTTTTCTTATTCATTCATTCTCAATGGGCCAAATTTTTAATTCATTCAGTCTCTCCTGACACATTGTACTTGGCAGGTAATTCGTAATAAGCTTTAATTTTGAAAATGAACATTTGTCATTTGGGACCCTCATTTAAATAGTTTAAAAATGCTGAACCCGCTGTGCAAACATCTGGAAAGCTCAATGATGGGGACTGTTTGCTACAGTCTATATGCATACTAAAGATATGGCAAGATCAGACTTAGAAAAGTCTATTGCCAGAGATCAGCAGTAATGGTGATTTGTCTAGGGAGAGATATTGGTGAAGGTAGAGAAGGAAAAAAGTAATTTTCCAAGAATTTGGAAAATGTATTTGAAATTTCAGACTTGCTGTTAATTCTGCATTTACTGTGAAATATGAAATCTGTATACACAGGCTCATACCTATACAAGGACAGACATAACGAAGTAAAGAAAATCAATGTGGAATACCTACTTTGAAAGTAACTTTTTTGAGAATTGTCAGATGCCAGTCAGATACTTGTAGTAGTCAGCTTTATTGTGAAGGCTAGAAGGCCAGTAACATGGCTCAGAATTCAGTCCACAGGTTCTTTAGTAAGATATGCAAATAATCAGAGAAGTAGCATGAAGGGAAATTATGATTTTAGTTTTAAAATATGGTAATCTATTCTTCTTTTAAAATAATTAACATCACAAGACCTAAAGCCTTTGTGTTCACCTTCTTCTCTGATAAGCTTCCCTTTTAAAGAAGGTAGAAGCATCAGGGAGATCCTCAAGGGAGATTCTGGACAAAAAAAAAATGCATAAGTAACAGAGAATGGTCTTCATAGTAATAGAGGTCAAGAATATTGCTAAAGGGAATTCTAGGATTGACCTAGAAATGGAAGATTAGGTGGGCTCCAGTATCTTCCAAGGATAGTCTAATAATTTCCCACGAGATAAATTAGCTGTGCCTGAATTATGACTGATTTTAAATAGTGGAGACAGACATGCAGAGATACATTTTTAAAATTACAGAGTATAACTGCTTCCACAGAAACACAATTTAAATACTTTCAAATGTTCATTCACATAGGGGCGGATACTTGGCAATCACAATCTTGATGTTTAGGTTGCCTGATATAAACTGTGAATAAACATTAGATCTTTTCCACGTGATAATTCCAACTGATTTGCCATGTTTTCCTACAGCATGTTGCTAAGAAGAGGTATTCTGATTGTGTTTGACATCAACAGCAAGAAACACCAAAATGAAGTAGTAATGACTGCTATGGCGCAGTCATGATAATCAGTCAAGGTCCCTCAGATTTCTCAGGCAAAGTGTACATTGCCAAGGCATCTCCGACTAGTCTTAAAGAGAGCACAAAATACAAAGCCTGTATAGCAATAAATATTTTTCTTTTTCTTTAAAAATAAAAAAAAAAGTTTTCCAAACTAGGGTGATGAAACTGAAAACAGAAACCCATAACCTTCTTATTCTAAGGAATGTCTTGATTAAGCATCGCTACTGTGCTTACATGGGTGATGGGTGAATATTACTGCCAGCTATATTTCTATCTTGACTGTACTACTCATATATAAAGGTGGTGTTGTTATGAAGTGTGTGTGTGTGTGTGTGTGTGTGTGTGTGATGATAACAAACCTGAAGAGGGAAGAAGGGAACAAAAAATTACCAGGGTGATTTCAATAGAAGTTTTGTCATCTAAATGACACTCACCAGAGTAATTTTTAAATCTGACTATCCTTCATACTTTTGATTCAGTCAAACAGCAAAAATGTGCATTGTCAGTGCCATGGATCCTCTCAAAGACTTCTAAAAGATGTTCTGAGCTCCACAAGACTGAAGTAAAAGTCATTTGCTCATGGTGGCCTTAGCCCACATGGAATGACTCACCATATGGGTTACATCCACTTGTGGTCAAGGCCTCCTGGAGTATCATTGTGTTAGTGCTTTCCACAGGTAGCATTCAGGTAAATCTTTTTTTTTTTTCCCCTAGTCTTTACTAGTCACTAGGGCTCATTAACACAAAAGGGTAGAACTACTTTGAATCCACATTCTGGGTTTTTTTGAGAAAATTGTTTTATATCTCAGAGAAGCTATACGATATAATTTAAGACTTGATCAAATGACTAAAATGACTACACACATGCACACACTCACACACACACACTACACAAGCTCTATTATTTACCTGCCATTCATTTCTTCTAAATGTCAAAGAAAAGGGCCAAAACAGAGTAGAAATGACTTGTCATATGACTTCAGTCTCCTCCCCAATCTCCTTTGGAAGGTTTGCTGCAACTGTCACTGACATTAAATGTATGCATTCCAACCTATGGGTAAAAACTTGCTCTTTTGTTGAGAGTTTAATTTCTGCTACAGGTCAGACAAAGGAGAATTTGCCAGGCATGGGTCTGCTTTCTAAAGTGTTTCATTGTCAGGATTTTCTAAACAGGGAAATAAGAAAGCAAGAAAATCTTGAAATGCTAGTATAAAGTAAAGGTGACCTTAAAGAAATGAGTAACTTGACTCTCATGTGCCATTGGAATTAGAGTTTAAAAACATACAGGCATCCATATGTATGACATGTAGAATGAATTTGGGAGAAAAATGACAGCAACCACACACATTCTTCTTCAAATATCTATATAATGTTAATATGCCAGACATTGTTTAGGCACCTGATTATGACACTGATTTCGAACAGGTCTCAGTAATCTTATTACAGACACCTTTTGTTGTGAGATCAGGTTTTACTTTCCCCAGACTACTACCCAATAACACTACTATCCGTCTCCACACAACTGTTTACTATCAATTTGCTTTATTAGACCTCTATAAAGGCATGGGTTTTAGCTATCATGTATGTTACTGTGATCTTAGTACCCAGAATGATACATAATAACTATCAAGCTGATGATCTGTGCATCCCTTGTTGAGTTAATTTCAAAGAATATATATAGCCCATCATTCATAGCTTCATGGTTCACAAGAGCCAAGCTACGGAATCAGCCTAAATGCCCATTGATAGAAAGCCGGGTAAAGATGTTGTGGGGTAGATATTCATTGGAACTCATCTTGTGTTATTTGAGACAAGATGAACAGAACCAGCAGTGATTATGCTAAATGAAATAAATAAAAGATGAAAGCAAGTACTAAATGGTTTTACTCATATGTGGAATATAGGTAATTAAAGGGAATATATTTACGAAAGAATAAGTAAAAATTAACCAAGCTGTCTCTTGGCCTTTTGGGAAACTGTACTATGTATCAGAGGAAGGAAGGGAGGGATACAAAGGAACTCTGGTGATGGGTGCAGTAAATTGTATACATATGTGTAGGCATTAAACTCTAATCCCGAAATCCTATATTTTTCTAAACCAATTTTATGTCACTGATAATAAACAACAAATATATGAATAGTTCAATGATGAATCATTAGTATTAAGTATCTGAACTGTAACAAATAAGTACCTTGCTGAAAGAGAAATGGGCATGATAACTATAAACAACAGACCACAAAGTCAACTCTAAGATGTACCCAAAAGTTTCATGTGGTAAATGAATGTTTTTTAGAGTTTCAATGGAAGCAAAGGTGAGACCAGGTTGACCTACTTTACCGCTTGTGAACCAATATGTGAATGTATAAAAAGGACCAAGGTAGAGCTGGGTGGTCGAACAACCAGTACAGTGCACACATTACAGTGCACAAGGACCCAGGTTCAAGCCTGTAGTTCCTGCCTATGGGGGGAATGAATCTTCATGAATCAGTGTTACAAGTCTCTCTCTATCTCTCTTTCTCAGTGTATCTCTCCCTCTCTCTCTCTCTCTCTCTCTCTCTTCCATTTCCCTCTCAATTTATAGCTGCCATATCAAATCAAAGAAAGGAGAAAGGAAAAAAAAACTACCACTGCAGGTGTTGGATTTGTCAAGCAGGCACCACCAACAACAGTGTTGACAAAAAAAAAAAAATCCAATAAATGCTATGATTAGCAGGAGTCTTAGATACATAAATTACTTGAAAAGTATTTTTGCCTTTCTCCCAATCATTTAAGCTTTGCCCTGGTGATTCAAAAATGCGAGAGAACCCATTCCACTGGAGAGCTAGAAAAGCCCAGAGCCTTGATAAAAACACATAAATGAGATGCTAAGGCCACACATGGATCACCCTCAGAAAACCCGACTGCAGATGTTTATCCTAATCCTCCAATCCAGACACTTCCTGAGATATGGTCAGGAGGTCTAATTACCCCAATACATAAAAACAGAAATGCTCTCAACCCAAAAGGCCAGGGAGATTTCCATTAGCATCAACGGCAATAAACCCTGACTCTGCATCCTTGGTGAAAGGATCAAGCAATGCCTGTCCAGTGACAGTAACATCCATAAAATCCAAATTGGATTCCTCTCTTGAAAATGAGCCACAGATTTCATCTCTCCTCCTACTGCTGCATATTAACAGATATATAAAAATAAAAATAAAATAAAATAAAAAATCGAACTGGGAGAAAAGATTTTCCTTGCTTTATGAGACTTTGAAATCACCCAATCTGGCACCAGAAGTGAATCCATGACTGCTACAAAGGAAATGGATAGAAAAACAAATGATGTGTTTAAATTTCTGTATCAATCCATCAACTGAAGGAGAGAAATAAGCATAAACAGATGCTGTCAAGCGGGAAAGGTGACAAGGACTCACATCTCATAGCTTAATAGATAGTAGGATGAGTTGTTCCCGGGGTTGGAGCTTAGCCCAAGCTCAGGGCCTCTGATAAGCCAAAGAGAAACAGCCAATTGAGACACCATCACACTGGGCTGCTTTTTATTTACTTATTTTTCTAGCATTCAGATAATTTATATGAGGGCTAGACTAGATAGGTTAACTCACACACATTAATGCTGAAACTCTCTAGATCTATCTGGGGAGCAGTTCTTTGACTATTTATTGATGATCTGATAGAGTAGTGATTGATAACAACACACATTATGGAAAACAACATTCTTGGTTGGTTGTTAGAATGTGAATGACAAAGAATAAGGGATAGCAGTGCGAATGCACTTAATTATTGTTTTCTTCTGTGACGAGAAATACATGGAATCATTCTAGCCTTGAAAGAGAATACAGTATTTTAGAAAAAGATATAGATACAAAAATATTCCTAGCAAAATTTCTAATCTTGGCAAAAAAGATCCTTGATATTCCTGAGGGATACTTTCTGTGTCTTTCTCTAATTCAAAAATACCACCAGAGCACACAAAACACTTCAGTTCATAGGAATCTAACAAAATAGTTCTGATACGCAGTAGGTGAAAAATCAGAGTTGCATGAACCTTTATAGACTTGTAAATCATATCATTGATGTGCCAAAGCTTGAAGCATGGGTTCTTACTTATGCCACTTAGTGACTTATAATTTGAAGATTCCTTAAGCTACTTTAAATTATAAAAATTGTCCCATAGTCAACAAAATAATTATTAATTTCCCTTTAGCTATCTAATTCTTACTCTTTCTGGGTAATTTTTTTTCCAATAGTAATATGATTTGTCTTTAATAAACACTTATATACCAGCCTATTTGCTTTCACTTTAGTGCTTTTTTTTAAGATTAAGAAGGGGGCCAGGTGTTGGTGCACCTGGTTGAGTATACATGCAATAGTGCACGTGCAACAGTGCACAAGGACCCAGGCCCCAGTCCCCACCTGCAGGAGGAAAGTTTTGCAAGTGATGAAGCAGGGCTTCCGGTGTCTCTCTTTCTCTCTTCTCTCTATCTTCCCCTACTTTCTCATTTTCTGGCTATCTCTAGCTAATAAATTAAGATAAAAATTATTTTTAAATTATTTAAATTATTTAAAAATTATTTTAAAAGAAATTTGTTGGAAGCGACAAGTTTAATAAAGTACTAAGCACTCTAGGTATAATATCTACCTGATTCTGGAAAGAAGAATTAGTCAAGGGTGGGTGGGTGGTGGTGAACCTGGTTGAGCACACATGTTACAATGCACAAGGACCCTGGTTTGATCCCTTGGTCCCCACCTGCAGGGGGAAAGCTTTGCAAACAATGAAGCAATGTTGCAGGTGTCTGTCTCTCCCTATCGCCCCCATCCCTCTGGATTTTTGGCTGTCTCTATCCAATAAAAAAATAAATATAATACCATTTTTTAAAAGAATTAGGCAAGGTCCATGATCTCATGAAAGTGATGTTCTTTTCATGGAGCAAATATATAAGCAAAGAAATAAGAAGACTTTACCACAGTGATGAGCGCTCAGCTGAGAGAGAGAATACATAGCGTGTTAGCCAAGAGCGAGATGGAAGGTTTTCATGAATGGTCAGAGAAAACTACTCCAAACAGCGTGCAGTTAAGACCAGAATTAACAGGAGCGTTGTGGCATATTCATATGGAGAATAAGAACACTTATGCCTAAAGGAAGGGTTTATGCAAAAATCAAAAGAAAGAACAGACTTGTTTTTCTTTTGGAAAGAAAAGATCTATGAGAGAAGAGGGAAAAATCTTATGAGAGTTAAGAATTCAGACAGGAATATTCAGAGCTTTGCTAACTAAGGTAAAAAGGCAGAATTATACTATAATTGGGAGGAGAAAATATTTTTGCACAGAACTTACATAACATGACATTAGTTTTAAAAAACCACTTGGACTTCTATGACGAAAATGCACTACACTGGGAGTATGCTGAAGACATCACTTGTCTTTCTCTTTTCTTTTCTTTCCATCTTTTCACCCTTCCTTTTTTCTATGTGCTCCTTCCTTCCTTCCTTCCTTCCTTCCTTCCTTCCTTCCTTCCTTCCTTCCTTCCTTCCTTCTTTCCTTTCTTCTTTCCTTCCTTCCTTCCTTCCTTTTTGTTGTCACCTAGGCTTTGTCACTCCAGGATGACTTTTTCAGGTAAAAAGTCAAGGACAGAGATAGAGAGACTCCATATATCACAGCACTTCCTTCTGTGTGCTGGGGGTCTGGCTTTTACCTGAGTGGCATCCCTGACAAAGCAAGCACATGATCCAAGTAATCTGTCTTGCTGTCCCACATGTGACAATGTCAAGAAATAATGGAAGCTTGGATTAGGGTAAAATTCATAAAGGTGGTGATAAGGGATACTATTGACAATATAATCTAAAAACAGAATGCAGGGTGGTGTCGCACCTGCTTGAATGCACATGTTACAATGCACAAGGACCCATGTTCAAGACCCCTGGTCCCCACCTGCAGGAAGAAAGCTTTGTGAGGGGTGAAAGGCTACAGGTGTCTCTCTCCCTCCCTACCCACCCATTCTCTTGACTTTTGGTTGTCAATTTTCAATAAATAAATAAAGATAATTTAAAAAAAAAAGAATGCATGAATGCAGGAGTTACTGGTGATCTCATGTTCACTGAAGATATTCTTAAGATAAACATCAATTCTGAGGTCAATCTAAACACTTAAGGTTTAAAATTAGTGAACTTTTAAAGTGTACTAAAGTTACTAAAGTGAATTTTAACACTGGGGTAAAATTGTTAATGTATTTCTTTCTTTTTTCTTTTTTATGTTAATGTATTTCTAATAATAACTTTAAAAATATATTAATCACTTATAATCTTATACCAGGGGGATTAGAAGCAACACTTATACTTGTTAGTATATAAAATAAGTTAGTTTTAAAGAAACCATTTCTAAATTCTCAAGGAAGTATATTTTTCATCTTTCTTTTTATTTGCTGTAGTATAAAAGGAAACTTCTGTCTCAGTCACTGTTATTATTAAGTCATTTCTCTGTGGGTTTCCAAGGACCCTCTACTAACTAATTTCCATTTTCAGTTGCTGATGACTATGTTCATTCAACTAGAGTGATAGAGATTTTTTTCATTGGTTTTAAAATAGGGTCTTTTATAGAAGGCTTTTGCATATCATTGCTTAAGGTGCAATATGGAATTTGTTTTTGTTAAAAGTTTCATTTGGGGGAGTCGGGCTGTAGTGCAGCTGGTTAAGCGCCCGTGGCGCAAAGCACAAGGACCAGCGTAAGCATCCTGGTTCAAGGCCCCGGCTCCCCACCTGCAGGGGCATCTCTTCACAAGCCATGAAGCAGGTCTGCAGGTGTGTCTATCTTTCTCTGCCCCTCTCTGTCTCCCCTCCTCTCTCCATTTCTCTCTATCTAGCAACATCAATAACAACAACAATAATAAGCACAGCAATAAAGCAACAAGGGCAACAAAAGGGAATAAATATTTTTTAAAAGGTTTCATTTGGGTCATATACGACTAAGCACACCTGGCTGGTGAGTTCTCCTCTGTATTCTCTAAAATTCTAACGAAGGAAATGTGGTCTTCAAGTAGCATAGAGAGTGGAGGGAAATAATATTTATTATTAATAATTATATTTCTCTATATCAGGAATTTCCCACAAGTCACAATAGATTATCCTTAATTTCCATATGAATAAGTTGAGTAGAAATAACAAAAAGTAAGCACATTATCTTAGATCTAGAGTAGCATAAAGAAGAATATTTTCTTCATTTATTTTTAATGATTTTTATTTGTTATTAATTGTATATTGCAAGATTGTAGGATTACAATGTATAGCTCCACACCACATCCACCACCAAAGATGTATCCCCCACCCTCCCACCTCACATAGATAACCATCACAGTTCTCACAAGTCTTATAGATTGCTTGCTTCTGTTTTGTTTCGATTTTTAATTACTTATTATTTATTTATTTATTGTCCCCAAGGTTATCACTGGGACTCAGTGCCTGCACTATGAATCCACTGCTCCTAGAGGCTATTTTTCCCCTTTTTTTGCCCTTGTTGTTTATCATTGTTGTTATTATTATTGTTATCATTGCTGTCATTGTTGTTAGATAGGACAGAGAGAAATGGAGAAAGGAGGGGAAGACAGAGAAGGGGAGAGAAAGATAGACACCTGCAGACCTGTTTCACCACCTGTGAAGCCACCCACTCCAGGTGTGGAGCTGGGTCTCAAACCGTGATCCTTACGTTGGTCCTTGTGCTTTGCGCCATGTGTGCATAACCCGCTGTGCCATCACCCAGCCCCTATTTATATATTTTGGAAAGTTTATTGAAATCAGATATCTAGATTCCACATATGGGTGAAACCATCTGGTAGCTGTCTTCTACCTCTTTACTTATTTATCTAAACACAATCACCTCCAGTTCCATCCATTTTGTCCCAAAGGAAAGACTATTATCTTTTTTGATGACAGAGTAGTATTTTATGGAATTAAAATAGTGCTGCTTGATCCAGTCATCTATTGATGGAACTTTAGTATGTGCCCACTCTTTGGCTATTGTGAATAAAGCAGCTATGCACATAGGGTTTGACTGTTCACTGGATAAATGCCTAAGAGTGGAATTGCCAGATCATAATGGAACTCCATTTTCCTTTGTTTAAGGACTGTCCATACAGTCTTCCAAAAAGTCTGTACCTGATCGCTTCCCCACCAGCAATGTGCCAGAGTTCGCTTTTCTCCACAACCTCTCCAACACCTGTAATTTCATGATTTGTTGATAGAAGCCATTCTCTTGTGTGAGAAATGGTATCTCAGCATAGTTTTATTTATTTATTTATTTATTTTTTGTCAGAACACTGCTCAGCTCTAGCTTATGGTGGTATAGGCAGTTGAACCTGGTGCTTTGGAGCTTCAATCATGAAAATCTCTTTGCATAACCATTATGCTTCTGCCTCTTTGGTTAGGCTTGGCAAGTGGTATGATTTATAGAATGCATTCACTTCATCTAGGTTGTTCAATTTATTTCCATAGATGTATTCACAATATTCACATGTAATGCTTTATATCTCCCATCTTCAGTTGGAATTTCATCTCTTTCATTCCTGATTATTATTAACACTATGATAGAGTGTTCTCTTTTTTCTTTCTTTTGTGATTTTACATAGTGGTTTATCTATTTTATTTATACTTTCAAAGAACAAGCTTTTGGTTTCATTAATCTTTTGGATTTTCTTTCTGGATTCTATTTGATTAATTTCTACTCTTATTTCGACTCTTGCCTTCTTCCTGCTGACTTTTAGATCACTTTGTTGCTCCCTTTTTAGTTGACTAAGTTGTAACATTAGGTAGCTCACATGAGATGTTTGTTGTTTTTTAACATGGGCTTGTATTGAAATAAACTTTCCTCTTAGAGCAATTTTTGTTGCATACCATCCCTTTTTTGTCCACAAGCCACACGTGCCATGTCTGTACTCTCCTGTAGCTTAGTGAGTTTCTGAAGAAATCTTAGTTGTATTTTGTTGAGTTTTCAGGTGATTTTATTTGCTTTGCTTTTCCTAGTTGACTGGGGAGAACAAAGTGAGTCCATAGCCATGGCTGAGGAAGTCTCTTCTCTCTCTCTCTTCCTCTCTCTCTCTCTCTCTTTTCTTTTCTTTTTTTTTTTTTTGTATTAGGAAATAAAAATACCAAGCTTCAAGCTTTAATTACAGATTGCTATGACATAAGTCTAGAATGAACAATTAATTATGATTTTCCCAAGGATTCCCGTGTTTAGCTCTGGAAATTTTCAGTTCTATGGTGTCAGTCCTGGACAAACTGGGACACTTGATTTAATCACCAAATCCTAGGTTTTGTTAATAGAACTACCTTGTTCTTTCATGCTGACACTCACTGTAGATTTTCTAAGTAAAATATTATAGCAGAAAATATTGGCATGAGGATGAAAATATTTTTTAAAATACTAGTCCCAAGTGCTTCTCATCTCTGTTTACTCATGGTGACTTAGCTCAAACTGTGAGATACTCACTGTTTCCAAAGTAGAATGTATAAGGGGAAAATGAGTCTTTTGTTTCTGTTTGTTTGTTTCAAATTCTTTGAGTATATAAGTAAGTCTTTAATAAAGATTACCATTCAGTAATGTGTATAATGGGATTAAAAATAAGACTTTATACTCTGGAACCTGATGGAAATGATAGTTATAATATGCTACATTACAGGTATTTCCCTAAATGTTCTACTTGTCTTATTGTTGGTATGTTTCTAATTCTACTTCTAAAAACCTTTTCTGTTTCATTTGGTTTTATCCCCCCTGCATTCTATTTACATAACACTGTATTCTATTTACATAACTTCTGTTAACAAGAACCACCCTCCCTCCAGGGCATTGGTGGTTCAGTGGTAGAATTCTTGCCTGCTCCGCCCCCTCTCCTTGTCATACCCTGATTTTCACCAGTCACTTTTCTCTCCACCCTCTCTGCATCGCATCCTGTTCCCACCCTACTGGGATAGTATATTTATAAGGACAAGATTGTTTGTAGTTTTTAGTTTAGATTAGCTTGGTATAGATTGCGCTGCGTCCTGCATGAATAAAGAGATACTGCGTACAACCCAGCCATGAGTCCTGGGTCGTCTGTCTCCTCTCACGAAGACAGACTGACATAATGGCACCTACAATGTGGGATCAGACCTGCGTGACTCCCAGATAAGTGAAGACTTTGCCTACCTATGCACTATGGTCTTCTCTTCTACTTATGAAGAGGTTTGCCAAAGCCTCTACTGTTTCATCATGAGACAGTTACTTTGTCAGTGGAACATTTTGCTCTGGGCCACACTTTGTTTCCCTGACCGAGAACTTTGGTTTCTTGTGACCCTAATCATAGAGCTTGGGAGATGCACAGAGATTTCTCCTTGGACTTTCTGGATTCCCTCACCCATGTTTCCCAAGGAGAAGGGCTGCATTTTGCTCCAGGCCACAATTTGGTTCTTTATGACCATCGTAGACCTTGGGATATGCTCGGAGATTTCCCCTGGGACTTTCTGGACTTCTCAAATGTTTCCCATGGAAAAGGTCTACTCTAATTTGAGGAACATTCTCCAGTACCGTGGCAGTCCCCAAGAATGGAGACACGTGGTTAGTTCTACTCTCCTGATTGGATCCTTTCTTTGATGGGAAGACACTTTTAAAAGTAGATGCCTGAAGCAATCCAGCAGGAACAGTCAGAAGCACCCTAAATGGAATTTTGAAGAGCTTTTTGGACTAGGACACCCTCCAGGGACTCATGATACTACATGGTGAGATCTGGATAATCTGGTTCAAGTTGCGTATCATAAGAGAGTGCTTTGAATGACTGAATTTTTGTATGATATTGACTTAAAAAAAATGCTAGATGCAGCCATGATTTCTAGAGACATCCAGAAACAATCCAAAAAAATTTTTTTTCCCTCCTTTGATTTCTTTTTTACGTCTTGGCATAAATCTGAAATGTTTAATCCTGAAACGGTATGAGTTATGGGTGGGGCAGATAGTGCAATTATTATGTTAATTATTCTCATGCATGAGGCTTCTACTGTGGTTCTTCTGTTTACCTTCCCACATTTTATTGAGTTTAAACTGTTTAAACAACCTTAAAATCATACTAGAAAGGACTTCCAATTATAATGGAGTTATCAATTATAGTAAACTTCTAATCTGCTACAAGTTTTTTTTGACAAATAAGTGAATTTCAGCTGTCAAGTCTTCAGATGAAAAAGCATCTACTCAAATGGAATTCCTGGAAATCCATTTGGATCCTGTTCTCTGACATCGCCCACAAGATGGAATGACTACAACACACCCCCGGAAACCAATGATGTGACCTGGAACGACCTGAAGAAACAGATTCACAGACTCCAAAGCTCACTCTCTACAGAAAAGCGCAATTTCGGTGGCCGACATTCCCCATCGAGACAGACATGCAGCATTTCATCCCCTGGCATTTTCTTCCATGGTCATCTACTTTGGACTGACACTTCCATCGGACTTACTGGTACACACTGCTGTATTTCTCAAAGACTAACTTCAGCCAGGTGCCTTGGGACTTTATAGACCGTGACTCCTCACCTGCAGGCTCTGACCCCAGAGTCAGAAAACTTCCCCTCCTTATTAGGTTATGCCCACAGAGGTAGGAAACGCCCTTTGAGGCAAGAGATGCCCCCAGAGGCATGAAGCGCTCGCAGAGGCAAGAAATGCCCTTTCGCCTGCTAGGCCTTGCCCTTTGAGGCAAGAAACCTTCCCTTTGGCATCACACTGGTTATTGCTGCTCGCCTATTTTGTTTTCCATGTCTTATGCCAGTTCTTTTGAAAACGCCTGTATGATATAGGTTTCTGTTCACCCCACAATCCTGATACTATGGCCACTAGTTAAAAAGAAAGGGGGAATTGTTGGTATGCTTCTAATTCTACTTCTAAAAACCTTTTCTGTTTCATTTGGTTTAATCCCCCCTGCGTTCTATTTACATAACACTGTATTCTATTTACATAACCTCTGTTAACAAGCACCACCCTCCCTCCAGGGCATTGGTGGTTCAGTAGTAGAATTCTTGCCTGCTCCGCCCCCTCTCCTTGTCATACCCTGATTTTCACCAGTCACTTTTCTCTCCACCCTCTCTGCATCGCATCCTGTTCCCACCCTACTGGGATAGTATATTTATAAGGACAAGATTGTAGTTTTTAGTTTAGCTTAGCTTGGTATAGATTGCACTGCGTCCTGCATGAATAAAGAGATACTGCATACAACCCAGCCATGAGTCCTGGGTCATCTGTCTCCTCTCACAAAGACAGACCGACCGACATCTTATAATATTTCTATGTAGCATATGCTTCGTATGTTGTAAGGCACGGAGAGACAGTAGAGATTCTGAGTTCATTCTGGCATTAGATAGCAGAACAGTCTTCAACCTCAGACAGTCTGGAAGAAGACTATTCTCGAGCACTGAAGGACTACAAATTGAAAGTGATGACATTGGTTGTATACAGGGTCAAGTGGGAGAGATAGAATGAGAAATTTGATGTGTCAGTAGTACCTTGAGAAGTTCACCAATAGAAACTCAATCTTTCAGGAGATGAGTTCTGAAGCATACAGAAGGAAAATCAAGGTAACTTTAGAAAACATCTGATTGATCAATAGCTTTGTAACTTCATTCCCAAATATACCCAAGATAAGGCAGACCCCAGAGAAGAAATCACCTTCTAGGTACTTGAAGATATTGGTGTAGGTGTGACTTAGAAAAAAAGATAGAAGAACCATTAAAATAAATAGAAAAACATGTGCAAACATAGATAGATAGCTATAGAAATAATCAGCTCATATCTACAACCTTGGGGAACAATTGAATTTTCCAATGAAGGAAATCATGGAAACGGTGTGGAATTATACCCCTTTTACCTCATAATCTTGTAAATCAATATTAAATCACTAGTAATTTTTTAAATAATTGATTCCTAAGATAATAGAGATCAGTTAAGATTTGTTCATAATCCAAACCCTAATTTAATGAAAGTTAAAACAAATAGGAAGTTTTCTTCTATTGTTGATTTTTCTCTGTTCAACAAACCCGAGTATAGTAACTCTCTGTTTTCAGTTATTTCAGAAATTTATTTATCACCATTGTTATCATGATTTTTGTCCTATGATAACTGTTTTTAACTATGAATATGACTTATCCTATCCATGTTTGAAAACAAGAATGGAGTTTTGGAATATATATTATAACTACTTTCAACTGCTAATATTTCCATTTAAATCTCAGTTGATCAGAATTCAGTCACATTGACACATTTTGTTTTAAAGATGATATCACTGGTTATTAGATATATACCACCACTGAATAAGAAAACACAAGATGTGTGTAGATATTGTGTATGAAATGACAGTTTAACCCACTAGTCCCATATAGTAGCAATGTGAAAAATGAGTTATTGAAGTTACCTAGTTATCTAGTTCAGTTACTAGTTATCTAGTTCAATGGCCCAAGAGTGCAAGACAAGTGAAACAATCTCAGTTAACAAGGCATGATGTAACCCTCTAACACTGGAGGATCTGATGAGTGTCAAATGATTCCAAGTTAGCTGAAAGACTTTCAAATCTAGAAGATCCTGTGTTCAAGAGGTAGGGAGGCAATCTTTAGGAGGGATGGAAATAAGCACAATAAATGATCTTCCCAGATATTTAATATTGTATAAGTCCTTATATTCCAGAGAATTTGACACAATTCTAGTGAAAGAAGCCCCAACTGGGCAGAAATTCAATTTGTTCCAGCATGACAACATAGGGTGGATTAATTCAGGGGTTTAAGAATAAAGTTACATTTCTTTCACATCTAAAATTGTAGGCTGGGACTCATAAAAATTACATGTAGAAGTGAAAAGAAGAATGCATCATTACATGTTAGTAACAAGATTGTGCTTAGAGCCAAATGAATATTTATAGTATCTTTTGATTATAATATTTATAGTATCCTTTGATACCATTTGATTATATCCAAGCCCCTTCAGTCCCAGTGAGTGTCACTTTACGTACTTTAGCACATAAATAAACAATTTCATTATGAATTAGAATGGATACCCTTGAATTCAACTGTATTAGTTTGCTGGGCTGCCTTGACAAAGTACCACATATTGGGTGGCTTAGACAGCAGGCATTCATTTCATTAAAATTCTGGAGGCTAGAAGAATGGAACAGGGTATTAACAGACGTGGTTTCTTCTGTGACCTTTTCCTTTTATTGTAGATGATCTTTATGTCTTCTTATATCTTCACATAGTCTTTCTTCTATGCTTGTCTTCTAATCTCCTCTTAAACGGACACGGATCATACTTGATTCATAACTTCATAATGATGGCATTTTGACTTAGTTTTATTTTTTCTTTTTTAGACCATATATCCAAATACTGTTATAATCTCAAGGCCTTTGAGTTAAGACTTCCATGTAAGAATTTGAAGAGATATACATACTAACACATTTACACAAAAATGATACTGTATTGTTCAACACATTGAGTGACACAACCGGACCATGAGCAGCCCCGGGATAATCATTATTTCCAGGAATGGAAGACTGGACTCAGTCTGAATGTTAGAACCTCTCCTCCGAGTTGTTAAGTCATGAAATCTCAGAAACATGCAAGTCTTCTCATTAAAGGGAATTTCTGAGTATTTATGTGCCACTTAAGAAAATCTGCCATATGGGCTTTCTTATTGAAATCCATCCTTCTATAGAGATGGAGAAGGGTGCCAGGCAGTATGGCAACTGGTTAAGCATAAGGACAGACTTAAGGATCTGGGTTCGAGCCCCTGACACCCCATCTGTGGGGTGGAGGGTGGGTCACCTCACAAACAGTGAAGCAGTTCTACAGGTGTCTATCTTTCTTCTTTTTTTTTTCTCCAGGGTTATTGCTGGGGCTCAGTGCCTGCACTATGAATCCACTGCTACTAGAGGCTTCCCCCCCTTTTGTTGCTTGTTTTATTTATTTATTTTATCTTGGTTATTATTATTTATTTTATCGTGGTTATTATTATTCTTGTCATTGATGTCATTATTGTTGGATAGGACAGGGAGAAATGGAGAGAGGAGGCGACGACAGAGAGGGGGAGAGCAAGAAAGACACCTGCAGACCTGCTTCACCACTTGTGAAGCAACCCCCCACCACTGCAGGTGAGGAACCAGGGGCTCCAACCAGGATCCTTATGCAGGTCCTTGCACTTTGTGCCCTGAGCACGCCCGACCCCCAGATGTTTATCTTTCTCTCCCTCTCTCTTTCTTGCCCTCCTCTATCGATGTCTTTCTGTCCTATCAACAGCAATAACAATAACAAGGGCAACAAAAAAAGGGGGGGGATATTCGCCAGGGGCAGTGGATTTGTAGTGCAGGCAACAAGTCCTAGTGATAACCATGGAGGCAAAAAAGAAGAGATGGGGAAGGATTTAAATACCTAAATTATAAATAAGTCCAGTGCTTTAAGCGTAACAAGTACACAATAATCTGCGTGCTGTGAATGAATGAGAGGAGAAAACAGTACTCTTAAAATCACTTGTAATTTATAATAAACCCTTGTAGTTTATAATATTCGGTAGTTGGGTATCTCTGATTACTCATGTTACATGTCTTTAAAAGTGGGATCATATTTTTTATAAAGCTCTGCTGAGTAACATGACATATGACAAGGATAGTTATTAATCTCTAATCATGCTATACAGCCATTATTTTTAGGCTATGTATTAATATTAATTATAAAATGTGATTTGCAGGGGAGAGTAACACCCTCTATTATCTCCATGCATGTTCATTTCACTCATGAAAGGCCCTTCAATACATCAGGGACTTTTGCACAACTATGTCTGATGTAACTGTCAGTCTGATTGATAGAATTTAAAAGCATAAATATGATTTCCCTTTAGTTTCTTTAGTGCTCACCAACATGCATGTACAGATTTCTTCTTTTTCCAGTAGATTTAGGATAAGCTAGAGAAGAACATTGCTATTTCTATTTTCTGTGTCATATAAGTGAATTTCTTGACTACTAAAAATAAAACCTTTATTTGATAAGGACTGACCCTATAGGTACAAACAAAATATTAAGATTGATTCTGTATCAGTTAGCTTTAGGTCAGACTATACTACAGAAACAAGACAAACCCAAATGTCAGTTCCTAAAATCAGTATATTTTTTGCTTACAATGTCTATCTAGCAATGGCTGGGTTGGAGGGGTTTTTCTCCTGTATTCATTCAAGAATCAAGGACAACATAGAGTTTCTATTACAATACATATTCACTGAGGGGATGGCATCAGTTTCACACTGAGACTTAGAGGTTTTTCTAGAAAATGATTGCTGTCATGCTTACATTTCCTGGATTAAAAATAGTCACAAAGTGATGGTTAAGTTCTCTCATATACCCCAAAGTAAGCTGTAAATATTTGGTAGAAAGTAATATAGTGATTAATGTAATCCCTTTCTGCATGGTGAAAGCCTACCATGTACAAAAAGAAAAAAGTTATTTGGTCTAGTGATAGATCCTTTCCATCTCTTTCTATCTGAAAAAGTTAATCTTGGACAACGAAGCCCAAATGATGATAACAAAAAAAAAAATATTAAAAACTGTGTTTTTTTGTAAATTTTTGTAATTATCTTTATTAGATAGAGACAGTCAGAAATTCAGAGGAAAGGGGGAGGTAGAAGGGGAGAGAGACAGAGAGATACCTACTGCCCTGCTTCACCACTTGCAAAGCTTTCTCCCTGCAGGTGGGGACTGGGGGCTTGAATCCAGGTCCTTATGCATTATAACATGCGCGCTCAATCAGGTGCACCACCACCCTGCCCCCCAAAATGTTTTAAGAATCAAGGAAATAAAAGCGAATGAATGCATCTCTGTGTTCTAATAGTTATGGATTGGGTTGTTGGAAAAGTCATGAGTTTTGTTTTCTTTTTTAAATTTTCTTCTTATTATTTTTTTTTTGAAAGAGAGAGGCAGAAAGAGAGACACACACAGAGAGAAACACCAGAGCACTGCTCAGCCCTGGCTTATGATGGTGTGGGGGATTGAACCTGGGCCTTAGGAGCCTTGGGCATGAGAGTCTGTTTGCATAACCATTATGCTGTCTCCCCTGCCCAAGTCTTTTTTTTTAATATGCAAAAATGCATCATGACTTTTCTGACAGCCCACTGGTTTTACATAGATACTCACATGATAATGAATAATATTAAAGTAAGAAAGATGGGTTGTGATGGCCTAGAATGGAGTGATTATAACCATATATAGAATGCTCTAGATAATTTTTCTCAAAATAAAAGATTTTCATAAATTATTTAAGAAGAAAAGGCATATGAGTAAGTTGGACAAGCATGCCTGCCATTGGGAACAAAATGTGAAGGGGTCTGAAGCAAGAACATTCTGGTGGGAATGTAAATTGGTACAGTCTCTGTGGAGAACAGTCTGAAAAACTCAGAAGGCTAGACATGGACCTTCCATATGATCCAGTAATTCCTCTCCTGGGATTATACCCCAAGGACTCCATAACACCCAACCAAAAAGAGGTGTGTACTCCTATGTTCATAGCAGCACAATTCATAATAGCTAAAACCTGGAAGCAACCCAGGTGCCCAACAACAGATGAGTGGCTGAGAAAGTTGTGGTATGTATACACAATGTAATACTATGCAGCTATCAAGAACAATGAACCCACCTTCTCTGACCCATCTTGGACAGAGCTAGAAGGAATTATGTTAAGTGAGCTAAGTAAAAAAAGATAAAGATGAGTATGGGATGATCCCACTCATCAACAGAAGTTGAGGAAGAAGATCTGAAAGGGAAACTAAAAGCAGGACCTGACCAAATTGTAAGTAGGGCACCAAAGTAAAAACCCTGTGGTGAGGGGTAGACATGCAGCTTCCTAGGACAGTGGGGGGTGAGAGTGGGTGGGAGGGATGGGTCACAGTCTTTTGGTGGTGGGAATGGTGTTTATGTATACTCCTAGCAAAATGTAGTCATATAAATCACTAGTTAATTAATATGAGAGGGGGAAAATTAATTGTATGTCTTGAAGTTTTTCAAAACAAAAACTGAATCTTTTC
The DNA here is from genome assembly GCF_950295315.1 of Erinaceus europaeus. Taxonomy (NCBI): domain Eukaryota; kingdom Metazoa; phylum Chordata; class Mammalia; order Eulipotyphla; family Erinaceidae; genus Erinaceus; species Erinaceus europaeus. The sequence continues at coordinate 169,571,273 of NC_080164.1, read as the reverse complement.
AACATGTAGGCTGTGTAATTGATGTGCAGACTCTCTCAAAAGCCTAGACCAAGTAGATCAGAAGCAACCAATAGCACAGCTATATACAAGATACTGGGTACTGTACAGCAAACCCTAACAAAAGCACTTTTTAAAAGTTAACCCAATTACCAAATAATGTGATGATAACATTAACTATCGATTGTCTTTTTGAACCCTAAGACAGCAGGAACCTCACATCTCCACTATAGAGCCTCTACTTCCCCCAGTCCTGGAACCCTTGGATAGGGCCCACTTTCCCCTATGCCTCTCCCAATCCATATCAAATAATATTGTATCTGCCGATCACAACCTAACCAACACAACGATTGCCACCTCAACATGCTTCACTTCAGACTGTGTCCAGAGACTTCACGTGTGGAATGGCAAGCCTTCAGCTTCATTACTCAGGTGAGACCTTTCCTTTCATAGTATACTCTAATTTCAGGTGGTTCACTTTTTAACAAAGTCCCAAAACCTAGATATACACCAGTTTCTGTGAGAGAGAGCATATGTTCACACGTATCCGTAAACTACTGCAAAATATATACCTGAAAACAGAAGTACACTAGAGTTTGCAGTGAGTACCCCCCTATCACTTCCTCTCCACTATTCCAAGCTTTGGGTCCATGATTGCTCAACAATTCGTTTGGCTTCGTATGTTAACTCTCTTTTCAGTCACCAGGTTCCAGATGTCATCAGGATGCCGGCCAGGCTTCCCTAGAGTGAAGACCCCACCAATGTGTCCTGGAGCTCCACTTCCCTAGAGACCCTACTAGGGAAAGAGAGAGGCAGACTGGGAGTATGGACCAACCAGTCAACGCCCATGTTCAGCGGGGAAGCAATTACAGAGGCCAGACCTTCTACCTTCTGCAACCCTCAATGACCCTGGGTCCATGCTTCCAGAGGGATAGAGAATGGGAAAGCTTTCAGGGGAGGGGGTGGAAAATGGAGATTGGGTGGTGGGAATTGTGTGGAGTTGTACCCCTCCTACCCTATGGTTTTGTTAATTAATACTTTCTTAAATAAAAAAAGTGGGAACTTAAAAATGATAGTATGAATCATGAGAAAACATGAATGTTGTCAATAAAATTCTCATTTGAAAGAGGAGAAAGTCAAGGCAATCACTGTTTTCTCCTTCTCCTTTGTCTTCTCATATGATTGCATGTTTAACTATGTATAACATCATTGGTAAAAGCTATTGTTTCTCTATACTCTGTCCAAAGTCTCAAATGCTTCTTAGAACTGGATATTTACTCCATAGGGGGCATTAGTGGAAAAGAATATCAAAAGTGGCATTCAAAAAAAGGGTGTCATAGCTATTCCTTAGTCACTGTAAAATCAGGTAGAATGCTTGACTGTTGCTTCACACTACCTAATGATCACTGCAAATATTTTACAAGCTACCGAAACTAAATTATAAACTACTTCACCATTTTTACATTAGCTGCTTTTATTCACCTTACTCCTGCAATTTATCACTGAACCCTTCAGAAGGTATGGCATAAAAGTCAGAAATGTTATATAATTGTATCCTATCTAAAATTGTTTCTCTTTGTGATAAGTCAAAGTGGACCTATTGAGTATGCCTAGCATCCAAGAGAAGCCTTTTGTTTTTAAGTTATCTACCAAATGTTCTAGATTATACACTAGTATATTTGTCAACTGACATAGCTTTCAATAAATCTTTATGGTCTACCTGCTATGTACCATAGGCTGGTAGACAGTAGGGTAGAGACACTAGTAATCTCACCAAGCAATTACACATGTGATTCCTGTTACCATAGTGAAGACAAAGATCTCTATTAAGAATTCAAAATGTGACTCTGACAGCATCTTTGTGCTAAACCAACTTATAGACAGAAGATATATGTCAGGGACTTGTTAATACAACACACATTAGTAACCACAAAATGACCATGGCATGCCATAATCCCAGCTGGCTAGGGTCTTGTTAACAAAATCGTGTGGCTACATTTTTATAATTTTTAAATCGGGTCATAGTTCTTTCTGTTCTTTTTAATTTATGTATATAATTTGTTCCAATGATGACAGAAATGAGTAGCTGTGATAAAATTGTTAAGATTACAAGTCTAAAATATGCAGTTTGCTTCTTTAAGACAAAGGTTTAATAACATAAAGTTTCTAGGTAATCATGATAACCATAGGAGTATTAGTAACTTTTAAATGTGATATGCACAAAAGTCTATTCTCCTTGATTTATTCTGTGATTTTGGTATTTACAACAATTTTTTAGCAAATTATCCCATGAAAATAAAGAAAGGTATTTTACTGTGTCGATCTATATAAGAGCATTAAGTCCTAAAGGATTATTTTTTATCTGTTATCAAAAAAAAAAAAAATTCCAAACGTGGTAGTTGGTCTTGTCCTTGTTCAAAATAGTAAGAAAAAAAAAAAAAACAGAAGCTATTTCTAGGCCCAAATGCTGATTTATTGATTTCGGTGGCCTTTGAGTTCCTGTTTACCCCATCATGACTATAAACTTATTGAAACTGAATCAAACTGACAGGCTCAAAGAATTATCACTAAAGTAGTTATATGCATTTTTTTTTTATTTATAGAACTCAGCACAGTGTATCCTACTGGCATTTAATGAAGGCCAAATACACTTCTGAATTCCTTCCTAGAACAGAACAGCAGAATTACCAGCAGTTCTTTTTCTCACCAAGGTTTTACACAGAATGCAGTCTGAGGGGTGCATCTTGGAGATGGTGATGCAATGGCAAAGTGACTGTCACTATTAAATAAGATAAATCTTTTCCAAAATACTGTCACACTTGTGGATCTTTAGCCCAAATCTGAAATGTTAAGAAAATTTCAGTGAATTTTCAATGAATATATATGCATTCCATTGTGTTTCGTTATTTCTCCCCCCCACCTTTATCGATTTATTTGGGACTTCATGGTTTACAGTACAGCTGAGGATACATGGGTACAATTTTTCATCTACCCATGTTAGGTGTCTGAAAAACATTACCAAGCCCAACCTGGTCTTCCTTTTCATGATTTATGAAGAATAGTTTTTGTTTTTTCCTCTCACAAAAATTTATGTTGATATTTTTAAAGTCATAATAACTTTGAATTCCTTTATATCAGCCACATTTTAAAATATGTATCATCATGAGCAATTTATTCTATGAGTGGGCGCAGAGTGGTGTCACACAGGTTACCTGCATTTGAGAATCCTCAGGAGCAGTGAAGCAGTGTTACAGGTATTTCTTTTTCTCTCCCTCTCTATTTTCACCTGCTCCTTTAATTTCCCTCTTTCCTATGGAATTAAAAAACTAAATGTTTTATCATATAAGTAATCCCATAAAATCAGGAGGACAGGTCCTCTGTCTTTAGAAATGATACAGTCTATAAAAGGAGAGGATAAATTATGAAATAGCTTGTGAAGCTGATAGCAGAAGATACAGTGCAAAGACATTCACACAAAATGATTATAAAATGAGAGGGAAAGTGGTTTTTCCTGCCATAGTGGGCTGATAATTGATTAAAACTTCTCAGAAGAATCTTGGCAGAATTATACTTTAAATGAATTTGAAAGTGAAAAAAAAAAAATCAAGGTATCTGAGACCAGGAGTTGGTAAGCTATCCAAATCCTGACTTCCTGGATATTCTGTAGACTAGATTTTTTGGATCATAGCATCACCTATTTGCTTATGTATTCTGGATGGCTGCATTTTTGCAACAGTCAAGGAACTGAGCAACTGCTAGAGGACTGGTAAAGCCTGGAAACCTGAAATAATTTGCAGTAAACCATTTAAGAAATGACTTGCTGCTATACCTTAGATGAATAAGATACTAGACGAGACAACAGCTTGACAAGAGAGAGGCTTGTGGACTAGTGGTCTTGTAAGTGGTAGAGCACACATGTTATCATGCAAAAGCTGTCTACAGGGTGAAGTTTCATGAATGGTGGGATAGTGCTACAAGTGTTCCTCTCCCCTCTCCTCTCCCCTCCCCTCCCCTCCCCTCCCCTCCCCTCCCCTTCCCCTTCCCTCCCTTGCCCTCCCCTCCCCTCCCCTCCCCTCCCCTCCTCTCCTCTCCTCTCCTCTCCTCTCCTCTCCTCTCCTCTCCTCTCCTCTCCTCTCTTCTCCTCTCCTCTCTGCCTTCCTTTCCTCCCTCTCCTCCCTCTCCTCCCCTCCTTTGTCCTCTGCATTTCTATAATCTGTCTATATCTATAATCTACCTATCTATTGTCATCTATGTATGTATATATGTCTGTATTTACGCATCTATTTGTATTTATGTATCTATCTGTCAGAAAATAAAGAAAAAGGAGAAAAAAAGGAGGTACCAGGAGAGATGGAGTCAACCAATGAGCTCCAGTGGTAAACTTTGTAGCAGCCAGAGAGAGAGAAAGGAAGAGACTGTTATATCTGTCAGGTAATCAGGATCATGATTCTATATATTTTGTCTTCCTCACATTATTTCTGGAACAAGGATGAAAATAAATTTAAATTACTATGTAAAATCACAATCACATAACTGCTTGGTCCTTGATTTTCTTATTTGAAAGTTAGGGACTTTATCATTCACTAGCACATCTCTGAGAGGCTTATATGGGGAAAGCCCTTTTCCCCTGACACCTGGCAGGGTTATTACACTAGAAACAGTCTCCTGACTACCAGTAATTTGTTCATCTCAAGCTGCCATTTTGCTGAATCAGGCTTCACTTACACAGGCACCTGTAGCACATTCTTCTGGCTGAGAAACAACGTTGTTTTCCCACATCATTCCTTAGGTGACTTGACTTCTGAACTCTACGTGTTAGTCCCAGTGTGAACTGCAATTTTAATCTGAGACAGTTTCATTATCATTTGCAAATAAATATGGGCCATTGAAAATGTATCCAAAACCAATTTAGGATTTGGGGATGGGGTAGGGATAGAAAAGTCATTCTGTTATGATTTGTTTCTTCTTCTTCAAAATTTAAGGAAAGAAACCTTTGAGAGGACTACATTATCCACAAAATATATTCTAAGTACTATACTGCTATAAAGTCCAGCTGTGAAACTAGTCCTACCTCATGTATTATGCACAAAATACCAAGCTGCAGAATTTAAAGTAATTTTAAGAATTATAGGTGGAGATGAACACATTTCTTTTTAAAGGTGCTACTAAATTGAAGCTCATGCAAATATGCTGCAGACATTTACAATCTTATATTCGAATGGCCCTGTTCCTGTCTGGGGTCTGAAATGTGCTTCCTGTTGTGCATTATTGGCTTATTTCGTGATCTGCTATGGGAGACAAGGTGTAAGTAGTTGTTCACCTTTTTTTTTTTTTCTAATAGACTGAAAAAACACTGGGTAAAGGAAAATTCCAGAAATACTGAGAGGTACATTGATAGTATTAATTGGAAGTGATTCTTGGGAAGAGTCATTTTACATTGTATACAACCTTTATTTACTTATTTTTTTTATAAAAAGGAAACACTGGCAAAATGGTAGGATAAGAGGGGTACAGCTCCACACACTTCCCACCACTAGAACTTCATATCCCATCCGCTCTCCTGATAGCTTTCCTATTCTTTAATCCTCTGGGAGCATGGACCCAGAGTCATTATAGGGTGCAGAAGGTGAAAGGTCTGGTTTCTATAATTGCTTCCCTACTGGGCATGGATGTTGGCAGGTCGATCCATATTCCCAGCTTGTCTCTCTCTTTCCCTAGTGGGGCAGGGATCTGGGGAAGTGGGGCTCCAGGACACATTAGTGGGATTGTCTGTCCAGGGAAGTCTGGTTGGCATCATGCTAGCATCTGAAGCCTGGTGGCTGAAAGAGGAGTTAACATATAAAGCCAAACAAATTGTTGACTAATCATGAGCCTAAAGGCTGGAATATCGCAGATGAAGATTTGAGGTCTCTGTTTTGAAGATAGCTAGTAGGCCTATTTTGGTTATATTCCAAAGGACCCATGACTATACTAGTTTTTTTCCTGAGCCTGACCTCTGATATGCCAGTGGACCTAAGTTATTGTCTGGGGAGATGATGTCATGGCTGGAAAAAGGGCTATAAAGCTGGATCAGGGAAGAGAGTAGCTCCCAAATATGGGAAAGGTGTATAAATATTGGTGAGTGTAGACCCCTTTATTAGATTGAAGGCCTAGCCCAATGTATTATAGCACAGGATTTGCATGACCCCAGAGGTCCTAGAGGTCGAGATTCAAATCTCAGCAGCACTAGAGTTGAGCAATGCTTTTATTTCTAGTCAAAAAAATGATGTGAAGGTACAGCCAGAGGAATAACTCCTAGGAAGTCTCACTGGCCATGTCCATGGTCTTGGCTTGAGTTCCAGAAACACATAGGAGTTCCACAGCACTGAAGGCAATCTTCCCCCATCTTTCCCTTCTATATGAACATAAAACCGACTTGGGGATGCTAAAATCATAACTGCACAAAGGTCTGACTTATTAAAAAGTAATGCATTTTTTCTAAATACCTAACATGGTAGAATAAAGTCAGATAGAAATAGGATAATTAAAATATTTTATGGTAATGGCTATTGTTCAGTGTCCTTTAAAAGTTCAATCTCAGTACCAGATGGTGTTCATGGTTGAGCCCATGTTACCCGGGGGTCTACACCCTGCTTCACATCTTCAGAGGCAGAGGTGGGGAGAGCTTTATGAGTGAAGCAAGTGCTGCATGTATCTCAGTGTCTCTCTCCCTCTCTGTCTCTACCACCTCTTAATTTCTCTCTGTCCTATCAAATACATTTTAAAAAGAAAAAAAAAAATGAACAGCAGGACTGGGTGGATTTGTGGTTTAGGCATTGAGCCCCAGATCACTCCAGTGACAAATAAATAAATACATGAATAAATACTAAATGCAGACATATATACATACATACAAGTTCAATGTCCAGAACTGAATATTCAAGTTTGAAACTGTGGTTTCAATCTCTCATAGAATAATCACATAATATCATAATATAAATGGATTTAAAAAAGGCCTTGCATGGATAGATGATGCTTATTTTCTACAATAACAGCAGGTTTAATACTCAACATTTCTCTTAAGTGTTACATGCTTCTGAATTTGTGGGAAAATTTTCTTATAAAAGGGGAGTATCAGTTAATACAGCTGGAGCCCACAGCTTGTATCACACTCCATAAAATTGTTTATGCAATTGTATACAGGGTCTGATCATCATCTCTTGGCAAGGGGTTTCAAGCACCGCCTTCCCACAGTAGGGAAAACCCCTTTGGCAATGAAGTCTACTCATTGGCATGCACAAATTATACCAACATTAGTTTCTGTGTCAAAAAGGAACATTCACCATGTTTAATGAGAGGCATTGGATTAATGCTGGGTGCTCTCCGCTGAGGAAAGAATGTTCAGATGCTTGAGAAACAGGGCACCTGGAGGGTACAGTGAAGGTCACTTT